>NC_090231.1:25034475-25634475 GCF_024489055.1 Chanodichthys erythropterus | reverse complement strand
TAGACAAACACGACGTAAGAGACTAATTGTGCAGTGTAGACAACTGTAACTGAGATGAGTTACAGCTTTTTAGTGATAATAAAGGATCACTAAAAAGCTATTATTGTGGAGCCGTTGCTTACACATTACATCTGCACTTTACTAGAGCACCCTCGCTAATTTCAGAAGCACCCTCAGTGATTTGATTCTGGAACCGGGCCTGCGTTATTGTGCAGAAATCATGCACAGCTGGTATTCAGTAAAATGTCAAGTAAATTATATGTTATACAATAGCTACGTTTGTGTATAAATAATGAGTCTGACTCTGTCAAGGGCCTTATATGAGTGTGAACTGTCAAAATGTTGGAAGTGCACCGGTCGGGTGAATAATCAGTTTTCCGAATGCCTCTTTCTCTCTTTTAACTTTAGGCAGCATTTTAATAAACACACCTCCATTTTCCTCCCCATTAGTTACTGCACCGTTGACCTGGCCGTCCGGAAGCTCTCCTTCTCCGTTCACCTCATCATGCTTTTTCGCACGCTGTCGAGCTTTGGCAGCCTCCTTCTTCTTTGCAGCCTTCTTCTTAGCAAGATCTGAGGGCATGGCTGTGGAGTACAATAACCTGTGAGGTTCAAAATGCCAAGTTACATCTTCTAACATTAATTTATAATATTTTCATTCTCACATGAACTCGTTTATAAATTACCTTCCCACTACACAAAGATAAATACTGATACAATAAGTTGACCTCACATGATTGGACATAATGTAAATCAACAGCAATGATCTTGATAAAAAGTAGTTTTTGAATTTATATTAGGACATTCTTCATATAAAGCTGTTTATAAGGTTTTTCACTATAAGGCAAATACTGCTCATTTTAAAAACCCAGAACGTGTCTGCTGTTAATTTTATACCCACATACAGTTTCCAATGGCTTAAATAAGCATTTTTAGTAAATGAACATCTCGGACAGTACTCCGAATGTCTTTTGAGAGGCTGATATGACCTTAAACTATGTTAGTTTATGCAAATGAATCGTGTACATGTGAGCGAGGAGAGTGTCACTGCAGCTTAACTTCACATGTCACACCGCTATTCAACCAAGACAGGCTAGGCTAACTATTTAAAAAAACAAAAACAACAGCGCTTTAAAACACGTAGCAATTTAAGCATTATACAGTGAATGAAAATAAACATCCTCGCAGTTTTAATAACCCAAATCAAAATCAGATGAATAACAAAAACATTTATAACACATATATATATCTCTTGACAAAACACCGGCATAGGGCCTTGTTAGCCAACTATGGCGCTTTAGTGACATCTCCATTTGAGAGTTGTGGAGTTCACAATTTTATATAAAATGCATACATGTACAGTCGTGTATGGCTTAATTTGTATCAAGGGTTATACTAGGCATCGGTGACATATTGAAATGACAGCAGGAGGCGTTCAGGGCCCGGCTTTCAGCTCAAACACAAACTGTACACGCTGGATATTACCTCACTTACAGTATATTTGTGTCCCATATACGTAATGCTAGTTTCAATAAGATACTGGCAGGCTTAAACCGAGTAAAAAAGGGTGATTAATAGACATACCTTTCCGAGGGGAGCTAAGCGCGCAGGTCTCTGACACGCGCCCGGACAGGCACTGGCAGCCGCGGCTCGCGCACACTCGGCGCGCAGTGACCGTATTTGGTGAAGAGCAGATCACCGCCTGCTGGAGAGACGAGCCACGCTTCGCCACTCTAGGATTGCATATGCTGTAACTGCGTAATAAAAGCTTAAAGTGGTATAATCAGTGTTGGCCAAGCTACTCTAATAAAAAGTAATTCATTACTAGCTTACATCTTCAACAGTGTAGTTAGATTACTGTGTACTAATTGATAAAAAAAAGTATTGAATTACTTATTACTAATTACTTTCTAAATCCCATATCAAGTTCACCCAGTTGAACAATACAAGGATAGACAAGAAACTGCACTTTTAATTCTTTCAAAACAATATACAATTGCATATATTATTCTTGAACTGACCAAATTGTGTAAAGGTTACATTAAAAACATACATTTTAACATTAGATATTAAATTTTAGTTTTATATAGTCTATACACCACAGTATTTAATGGAATTACATCAGAAGTAGCCCTAACTGTAAATAATTTACAGAAAAATTAAGAGTAATCCCTTACGTTTTCAAGGGAAAAGTATTTAAATCGCAGTAATTAGATTACTTAGTAATTAATTATACCCAACACTGTTACTGAATGGTATTGAAAACAAAAATCAAGAATTTTTGTCTTATTTCATAAAAATGCAATCACATGCAATCAGTAGGCCTAATCGTGGAAAATGTTTGTTAAAAATGAACAAAACGCAGTACAAGTAAAAGAAATAGTGATAAAAAAAAAAAAAAAAAAAACGTTTTAAATTAAAAAGCATTTCAGGTGAATGCAGGGATTTATAAGAATTACAAAACATTTAAAGTGATAGTCATTATTTTCTCACTGGACCTAAACCTGTATGCCTTCCTTACTTTTGTGGAACAAAAAATTTTATGTAAGCCAGAATGACAATTCCCTTTAATTGCATCTTCACAGATTTTAACGACATGAAGGTGAGTAAATGGTGACCGAATCAAAACTAACTTTAAGTATCACTTAGGGGTATGTGTATTTACCATAGGGTATTTACTTAAAGCTGCAATATGTAATATGTTCTGTCCGCTAGAGGTTGCTAGAGGCCTATTTAAAACAAAGGCGTAGCTTGATGACGCCAAGTTTGAGCGCGGAATCTTGGGACATGTGGTCTTCACCTCAACTGACGGTGCAAAAGAATAGGGATAAGACTCGGGAAGAAATCATGTTCAAGGATGTGATTATTAATGTTACTGTAGTATGAAGCAGAGCAGGACTGAGTGTTGTGGAGCTGAACGAGGCCGCTGGAGCGATTGCCCAACACACGAGCAGCGGAGCTTTTATTATGACACAGTCGCCGATGCCGCTTCCGCTTTTCCGGTCATGAGTATGAGGTAACACAGCTCTGTTTATCATATTAGATTCATTTGAGTGTGCTGAAAATTATGTTATAACTTTACTCTGTGCGTTCGCTCGGCGGCTGCTGTGAAACACTTGTTTGAGACACACTGCAGTAAATTAGATCGATTTTAGAATATCATATTAACACTCTGAGGTCTGACGGTATCGCCGGCGATACCACCGTGGTTTTTTTCTTATCAGTGTGAAAGAGACTCAAAATACTCCGTCAATGTTGCACATACAATTAAGAGTTATACACCATTTTAATCTGTGGAATATCTTCTTTCATTTGTGTACACTCAGAGTAAAAACAGAATTTTGTGCTTTTTGTAAAATAAAGAAAACTAACATGATGCGTGATTTCTCCTCTCCCTCTGAACGAACTCCAATCTGATAGTTCTCAGAAAATGAACTGTAACTTAGTGAATACTAATGACAAAAAAATTACACTTATGTCTAAAAAAACGTTAAGATGTCAGGTTTTAAATCATGTAAGTCAAATCGAAAACAAACCTTCTTTGTTAATGTAATCTGTATGAAAAGAGAGCCATGTCAGAAATCCGTGATTCAGCTCATTATCTGCTAATGCGGCCACGCCCACGGAGCCAGCGCTATTCAGACGCTAATTCAGTCAATACATGCATTTATTATCTCAATCGTGTATTTATTGTCTTGAAAAGTGTTTATCTGGATGTAAAAGTCATGGTTAGCGATCTCTAGAAGACATGCAGTTACTTCCTGTTTACTTGTCTTCTACAGATGAAGTTTAGATGAGTTTTTGTTTCTTTAGCGCCCTCCGGCTGCAGTATGAATTGGAAACTCCATTCATGGAATAGCCTCTTCTTCTTTTAGATGAATTTGTGGACTAAAATGCACAGAGCGCCCTCCGACTTCAAGGATGAATTGAAAACACCAGCGCTCATAGTAATGACAGTGAATATTAAATAAAAATAACTCCTCTGTATAGAAAATTGACATAAGCATATGAGAATCCAATATTTCTCCAAATGTGCATGCTTTTAAACTAAAAGCCTATATTCAGACTCTTTGCATCACAGAAATACATTATATTTTAAAGTATAATATAAAACCATTACTTTATATTGTAATAATATTTTTCTGTATGTTTCATATATCATAATGAGCTTGAGACATCACACAAGGTTTTTTTTCACAGCCTACCTGACTGAAATGCCTCATTAATATGCAAGTCATTTCAGCTCATTACTATCCAATTCTTTTGTCTTCTCAGGTGAGAATGGCCCATTTTCAGTGGTGATTCACGCCTCCTTGCATACTGTGTTTCTTGGCAAAAAGTGTCTTACAAAAACTAAATCAATATATTGTTAAATATGAAGGAGTAGGCAGCATAATTTTTACATAATTTTGAAGCAAAAACTCTAGTCTACAACCTCCAATACCCTAAAGTCTTATGAACACAGATTTATTATACTTTTTTTGGCCTTATTTCAGTGACTTAAGTTTTTTGTTTTTTCAATAACCACGCATAAATGTTATTCCTTCAAAAACACAAACATGTACATACATGTTCCTCACATATTATTGTAGCCTAGTTTGTGCTGAATACAGTGTAATGACACTTTTTCCATTAATATGTTTATGAACAACTGAAAAAAGCACAAATGTCAG
This sequence comes from Chanodichthys erythropterus, assembly GCF_024489055.1. Classification (NCBI taxonomy): domain Eukaryota; kingdom Metazoa; phylum Chordata; class Actinopteri; order Cypriniformes; family Xenocyprididae; genus Chanodichthys; species Chanodichthys erythropterus. Next base: position 25,629,802 of record NC_090231.1, on the reverse strand, counting down.
GGCATGTCAAAAGTTCTCCAGGCCCCAAATCAGCCTCAGACTCCAGAGGGTTAAATGCTGGATGGCTTGTGTTGATAAATGGCATGCAATTAATTTTGAAACGTATTGTATGATGGAGAAAATGCTGTATTACTGTTACTAAAAATAAAGCTACATCTGATTATGCTATGTTAGCTACTTCACAAAATAGTGTTTTTCTCTGAGGCATGGTAAAGCATGGTACTCACAAAAATCAAGAAAATTAGACTTAAACAATAATAAGACTAAATGTGTTGAGCTATAAAACAACAGTTTTTTGTCTATAAATGTAATCAAACAGTTGTTCCCTTGTCTATTAAAACATGTAATGTATTAAAGCGTCTTTGGTATTTCCATGGTTTCCAAGGTAATGGAAACCGAAGGTAAAGTTGACGCAATTGACAGGCAACTCCTCACACGTCCCGGAGCCTTGGTTAAATAGCAATTTTCTCACGATTTACAAATAGTTGGAAACATTTGGGATATTGTAAGTAGTCAAGTGAACGAAATATATAATGGCCTAGTGGTTTTTGGATATTTTACTGCAAAATTCTTACATATTGCACCTTTAAGAGCTATTGAAACTGTATAAGTAGGCAAAAAATAATACTTATAGGCTATTATTTTCAATTGCATTTACACATTTAAAGTACAAATATATTTTGCATTGCAACATTACTTCAGTCTGTTCTCTTTCTTATGTTGCTGAACTAACAAGCCAAATTAGCCAATATTCAAAATGTTTTATTGTACTTAATCTTTGTGAGATCTCTCATTATTCCCCACATCAAAGTATTGGACCTAAAGCAATTAGTTATAATTAACTCTTGCTGCTAACAGCAGATGAACTTGATTCAGATGTAAACAGGGTCAATAATAAGCAACACTCAAATGTCAAACTAGAGGTCAGGTAACAGGAATCTCTTTCAAATTTCATCATTTCAAAAACTAAGAATTCGTTATTCTATTCGTTACTTATAGTTACAATGTGACATTTGTTAAATAGACAATTGCTTTGTACAAAATCAGATTAGACGACCAGCGGTAACTCTTGTTATTGTGCCCTTATTATTATCATCATTAATTTTCCTTTTGCAGCTATTCTTTTGTTACTCATCTCGCTGTAATCAAGTAATTGACATTTGATGGCCTGAATCTCGACCTTATCATTCATGCTTGATGACGTGTCTCCCTCGCCTCGCCTTGACGGAATGAGTGCAGGAGCGGGATAACGGGATACCGGGAACGGCCGAAGCTCCACACGCGCGGACACTTGCTGTCAGACAGTCTCTCTCGACAGAGCCGAGTCTCTACTGCAGGGCTCATGTACACGTGGAACTCTTGTGCGCGTGCTGCTTGTTTCCCTGGGTCTGTTTTTAACGCATTGAGTCAATCTTCCTCTCGAGCACATCCGTAGGTAGGACTTGATACGTGCCAGACGATGCTGGAGATATTTACAGCAAAGGCAATAAAGTCACTTTGCGATTGTTTTTGTATTTTTCAACGAACCCTCGGAAGAGACGCAGGAATTCATCCACAGTTGAGAGCAGTTTCGGCGGATTAGTGTGTTTTGGGGGAAATATCGCGGGTGGCTGCTAATGCTGCTCAGCTTCAGTGTGTGAGCACAGCAGCTAACGTTACGAAGCTACGCGACAGAGTGGGGGACTTTTTATTGAATGTTATTGATCGTCGTTCGAACCGCTGAGTCGCTCCACAAAACAAAGCAAAACAAACCCGCCCAAAAACTTGCATGCTAATATCCTGAAATTTATAATATTTCAGTCCACTGTGCATGTAAGTTGAATCTTGGTTGCGGCTGCAAATGGTGTCGACTGGTTAGCGATCTAACCTTTTGTGCATCACCAGTGGAGGTGATTTCTCATCTAATAATGTAGAAGCGATTCTCGGATAATGTATTCATACATGCAGCTTGCTCATATCGCTTGCAGGAGGATGTCCGGCTAGATCACAGTGGACTATTTTATATGGAGAGAATGGTAGTGCGTCGGTTTTGCATGTTTGGATGGTAAATCAGACTTGCATGTCCTGGTGTTACTTATTTTACTGTCAAGCGGCAGGTCAGATTGTTATTTTTCCTCCACCTGTTTGTTTGGCTTTACGCTGCGTACCTTGACATCTTCATCGCCCATTCATCTGATTGTGAAGACATCAACACTGACTTGACTAGTCATGCTATGATTATATAGTGCCAGGAATTCAAATACTTACCTTCACAGAATCACTGTCAAATGCCTCTACTGTAATCAAGACTTTGCTGTTACTTGAACTGCTCTCTAAGGAGACCTATCGAGACTTGACATCCATTGACTGGCTCACAGAAGACTCTGTCTGCTCCACCATGCGTCTGTCTTCTTTCCTGGCTGTTTTCCGGCCTGCTCTGCCTCTCATTCTGGGCCTCTCTTTGGGCTGCAGCCTCAGTCTCCTGATGGTGTCCTGGACACAGGGGGAAACCGATGAGGCTTGTGGAGATGAACTTGGAAATGGGAGACTCATAAACAGTGGTCATATCAGGGATCACCAGGATGGCCAAGATGGGAATGAGGACTTCCAGCCTCGCATTGTGCCCTATCACAAGGACCCCAACAAACCGCACAAGAAAGTCCTCAGGTGAGTCCTCAAATGTCAGTTCAGATTGGCTTTGTTTCTCATATTATACTGAAATCTCAGGTGCTGGTCATATAATTATTAGAATATCATCAAAAGTTGATTTATTTCACTAATTACATTAAAAAAGTGAAACTTGTATATTATATTCATTCATTACACCAGACTGATATATTTCAAATGTTTATTTGTTTTAATTTTGATGATTATAACTGACAACTAAATAAAATCCCAAATTCAGTATCTCAGAAAATTAGAATATTGTGAAAAGGTTCAATATTGAAGACACCTGGTTCCACACTGTAATCAGCTAATTAACTCAAAACACCTGCAAAGGCCTTTAAATGGTCTCTCAGTCTAGTTCTGTAGGCTACACAATCATGGGGAAGACTGCTGACTTGACAGTTGTCCAAAAGATGACCATTGACACCTTGCACAAGGAGGGCAAGACACAAAAGGTCATTGCAAAAGAGGCTGGCTGTTCACAGAGCTCTGTGTCCAAGCACATTAATAGAGAGGCAAAGGGAAGGAAAAGATGTGGTAGAAAAAAAGTGTACAAGCAATAGGGATAACCGCACCCTGGAGAGGATTGTGAAACAAAACCCATTCAAAAATGTGGGGAAGATTCACAAAGAGTGAACTGCAGCTGGAGTCAGTGCTTCAAGAACCACTACGCACAGACGTATGCAAGACATGGGTTTCAGCTGTCGCATTCCTTGTGTCAAGCCACTCTTGAACAACAGACAGCGTCAGAAGCGTCTCGCCTGGGCTAAAGACAAAAAGTACTGGACTGCTGCTGAGTGGTCCAAAGTTATGTTCTCTGATGAAAGTAAATTTTGCATTTCCTTTGGAAATCAGGGTCCCAGAGTCTGAAGGGAAGAGAGGAGAGGCACACAATCCACATTGCTTGAGGTCCAGTGTAAAGTTTTCACAGTCAGTGATGGTTTGGGATGCCATGTCATCTGCTGGTGTTGGTCCACTGTGTTTTCTGAGGTCCAAGGTCAACGCAGCCGTATACCAGGAAGTTTTAGAGCACTTCATGCTTCCTGCTGCTGACCAACTTTATGGAGATTTCATTTTCCAACAGGACTTGGCACCTGCACACAGTGCCAAAGCTACCAGTACCTGGTTTAAGGACCATGGTATCCCTGTTCTTAATTGGCCAGCAAACTCGCCTGACCTTAACCATAGAAAATCTATGGGGTAATGTGAAGAGGAAGATGCGATATGCCAGACCCAACAATGCAGAAGAGCTGAAGGCCACTATCAGAGCAACCTGGGCTCTCATAACACCTGAGCAGTGCCACAGACTGATCGACTCCATGCCACGCCGCATTGCTGCAGTAATTCAGGCAAAAGGAGCACCAACTAAGTATTGAGTGCTGTACATGCTCATACTTTTCAAGTTCATACTTTTCAGTTGGCCAAGATTTCTAAAAATCCTTTCTTTGTATTGATCTGAAGTAATATTCAAATTTTCTGAGATACTGAATTTGTGATTTTTCTTAGTTGTCAGTTATAATCATCAAAATTAAAAGAAATAAACATTTGAAATATATCAGGCTGTGTGTCATGCATGAATATAATATACAAGTTTCACTTTTTGAATGGAATTAGTGAAATAAATCAACTTTTTGATGATATTCTAATTATATGACCAGCACCTGTATAAATCATTCACAAGTTAGACAGGGTCTAAGATCAGAAGTCCAAAATGTAAAATTGCAATGAACCCAGCTTAACTATGTAGATCTGATCTGAATTTACTTTTATCATTCATTGCAAATTAGTGTTGCAATCCAAAATTATTTTAAATTACATTTATCTCATGTTAGTATCAGTAGTCAGTATAGAAATGTGACTTGGTAAGATCTCGGGCGAGTATTTTTCACATCTCTGTGCTTCTCTCAAAGCCGAATTCTTCACCACTTTGTGAAGCAGCTGACATAGAATCTCTTATTATTCCTTTCACAAAACACCCATGGCTGCATATACAGGACAGCAATGCCATTGCCCTTAGAAATAATCGAAATGTTGCAGGTTAAATGATGAACAATTAAATTTTAAGTTGTTTCGAGTTCAAAATCCAAGTCATTTATGATCCACCCGGGACTGAAGATAAATGAATAAGAAAGTGTCTGTTTTTTCATCCTTTTAAGCTTTATAGCTAAAAACAACAAAATATTGGCAACAGTTTAGATCACAAAACAAATTAGAAGGGCTTTATTAATAATAAAATATAATGCATTACGAAATGATTTCAGATACTGGTTATTGAACATGTAAACATAAAAATGGTATCGGCTGATCTCCACAATTGTCTTTACTTTTACATGTCATATTTTGACTTCTGTTTGAGCAGCAACTTTTAAATAAAACTTTGAGTTGAGCACATTCTAACTTCTCCATTGTCCACATTTCACCAGTAACAAATACAGCTTTATAAATAATTAGGTTGACAACTAGGGTACCTTAAGCTGCGCACACACTTAACGATTGTAATGCCGATTATGAATGGAAATTGATACTTCTGACTGATCGCGCTTAAACGCGTCCAGTCGCGTTCAGTCTGCAATTACAGTCGGTGTTCAAATTCCATGTGTAAGTATTTAAATCTGCTTCAGTCGCAGGAAACAATCGGTATGTGTGTTTAATTCAGTCTTAGAATGTTTCAGCTAATCGTTAGGTGTGTCCCCGGCTTTAGAAGATTCGCTGAAGCAGTTTGCTTTAGAGATCATAGTAGCTGTCCCTCATTTGTCTCACTCAGCTTTGTAATTGGCTTAGATCTCTGTCATTCTTGGCCTTAACTTTTTCAGAGACAATGTTCTAAATGCACAAAGGAACATTCGTACATATTGTGATGGAATTTTTGAACTAATTAATAATGAACTAACATTTCTTTTCTTCTACAGGCCTAATAAGCTAACTTTGAAATAGAGAAATAGTCACTAGGACTGAGTGTTGTAACAAGTGGAAAAATTCTGCTGTTCTGGCTAGACAGCATCCTCCTAAGGATAAAAAAATAGTCTTTGAAAATTGTTTTAACATATTGAGTAATCTGAACTATTAACCCGGTGATATTTTTTGATGATCTTGTGATTCAGTTGTTCTAATCTAAATTTACTCCGCCAGTAAGCGGGACAGAGGAACTGAGATGTTCTTAAATCTAAACCAATCATATTAAGACTGATGATAATGAGTAATAGATCATGCATACTGACTGAAATGTACCTGAAATCCTATAAAACCTGCTGTATTCCTTTGTTCGGAGAGAGATTCTCTGGGATTGATGAGAACTCTCCTGGCCGTGATTAAAGCTTTAAAGAACAACAACTGGAGTCTTAAACCTAGGGAACAAGGTTTAAGAGGGTCAAGACGTTGACCGAGATATTATTGAGTGTCGATTAGGAGATGCTCTGAAAGATCATATATTATTGAGTGTCGATTTGGAGACGCTCTGAAAGATCAGGGAATTTATTGAGTGTCGATTAGGAGATGCTCGGGTGTTGATTAGGAGACGCTCCAGGAACGGGTAACTTAAGTCAGGTGCATCTTGGAAAATCTACCATAATATATTATATAATAATAAGAAGAAATGCTTCTTGAGTGCCAAATCAGCACATTAGAATGATTTCTGAAGGATCGTGTCCCAGTGAAGACTGAAAATTCAGTTTTTCCATCACAGTAATAAATGACTTAAGAGTTATTTTAAAAGGTAAAAATATTTCACAATATTACTTTTTTAACTGTGTTTTGATTAGATGAATGCAGTCTTGTTGAGCATAAGACACTTATATCAAAAACATAAAAACCCTTAATGACGTAAACTTTTGAGCAGTAATGTATATTTACACTAAAATGAAACCATTTATTATTATGTTGTTTGCCACAGGACTCGCTACATCCACACAGAGCTGGGAATCCGAGAACGGCTCCTGGTGGGCATCCTGAGCTCACGCGCCACTCTGAACACGCTAGGGGTGGCAGTCAATAAAACGGTAGCTCACCGTTTTCACCGTACCTTCTTTTTCACTGGCCTACGGAGTGCAAAGGCACCACACGGCATGACTGTTGTCGCTCATGGTGATGATCGACCCGTCTGGCTGATGTATGAAACTATACGGCACCTTCACCAACACCACGGCAATGAGTACGACTGGTTTTACCTTGCACAAGATGATACGTACACACAAGCTGAAAGGGTCATGGAGCTGGTTAATCATCTTAGTGCAGGACAGGATATGTACATGGGACGAGCAGAGGAGTTTATCGGGGGTGAAGAACGTGCGCGATATTGCCATGGTGGATATGGGTATCTGTTGTCACGCAGCCTTCTAGCCCGACTGCAGCCCCACCTGGACTCTTGTCGAAATGACATCCTCAGCGTCAGGCCAGATGAGTGGCTTGGTCGCTGCATCATCGATTACCTGGGTCTTAGCTGTGTGGAGAAGCATCAGGTGGGGAAGTGCTTTCTAAATCAATGTAAATGAAAAGCTAAAATCACTTACTGTATAATTAGTGAATAAGCAACTGCAGTGTCATTTGCTCCTGAAATTAATCATCATGATTTAATAGTGAAAACAAAATATTGTTTTGTGCTTGGTCATTTTCAATGGCTTGTTTACATCCATTAATCCAGATCAAAACAATGCACAGAGGATTATGATCAGTCCTGTTGTCATCCTTTTAAATGATGTAGGAGATGACCTACCGTTACTTTGAGCTGCAGAAGAACGTGGACCCTGAGCGTGAGGACAGTGCACAGTTTAAAAACGCCTTCACTGTCCACCCCGTCTCTGAACCTGTCCTGATGTATCGCCTACACAAACGCTATAACCAGATTGAACTGGACTGGACCTATGCACAAATTCAGCAGTTACAGGTATGTTACTGTACCTCATCTTAGAAGATCATTTCAAGCTGCTAACTTCAAGCAAGCTGGTTAAGTTCCCCCATTTATTACCCTTAGACACGTCTGCACAATCGTGCAAAAACCTGATCCAGAATTGGCACCTTTAGTTTGAGAATCGTATTATGACCGTGTCATGCATCTTGACTAAGCTGTGCCTCGTTGAGACAGGCACAGTTATGTATTTTAATAAATGCATGCTGTATTTGGATGTGATAGGTCTCTGTTAGTGCACACCTTTTTGAGCAAATGCACACTGCTAAGGTCAATTCTAGTCATTTAATGTGTATTTCTGACTTTGCAAACATTTTAGATTTCAGACTAAAGCATTTATATGGCATTTTAAAAAGATGAATCGCTGTTATAGTCCAAATTAAATTGCAGTGAATGTAATCTTTTAGATGCCTAGCTTTGGCATACACAGTCTTTCATGTCTGGACAAATATGTTGCATAGGTAATAGGGCAAGGTGTTTGCAGCTGTCAGCCTGTCATCACACATCACATAACCGCAGGAAATGAACTTAAAATGAGTTATCTCAGCTTTTTCCACTGTCTTTAGACTTTGTCTTTGAGTCAAGGATAAAACTTGCCTTTCTGCATTATAAATGAAGTGTTTGATAGACATACTGTGCCTAAAGGAACAGGATGAAATGAAGTTTCAACTTTGAACTTTGAAATGAACTTTCCCTTTATCAGTTTAACGTTATTGCTGCTTCTTACAATGACTTGTTCTGTTGTTTTGGCCACAGAACCAGATCAGCAACATAAGTGAGCTCACTCCAGAGGGCAAAGCCGGAGCCACGTGGCCCATCGGAATCAACCCGCCCTTCCGACCTAAAACCCGCTTTGAGGTGATCAACTGGGAATACTTCACTGAAGAGCACATTTATTCATGTGCCGACAGCTCTCCGAAGTGTGAGCTTCGAGGTGCGGACCGGGCAGATGTCAACTCAGTCCTGGAGACTGCAGTGGGCCGTCTGAATGAGCGCTATCAGCCCCAGTTGCGCTTTCGTAAGCGGCGTCTGCTGAACGGGTACCGACGCTTCGATCCCACGCGAGGCATGGAGTATGTGCTGGATTTGGCCCTGGAAGCTTTTACGCAGAAGGGTCACAGTCAGGTCATCGCCAAACGGGTGAGTTTGCTGAAGCCGCTCAGTGCTGTCGAGATCATCCCTATGCCATATGTAACAGAAGCGACGCGGGTACAGGTGATCCTCCCTGTGACGGCACACGATCAAGACTTTGTGGGTAACTTTCTTGACATGTATGTCATGAATGCTCTGGATACCCACGACAATGCTCTGCTCACCTTCTTGTTTGTGTATGACCCCTTCGATGCCCAGCGAGTCAGCCAGACGGACGTCTTTGCAGGTGTCAAAGCCATGATTGGTGAGGTAGAGAAACGTTACGGCGATGTAAAGATTCCTTGGATTAGTGTAAAGACTGAAGTTCCCTCACAGGTCAAGCTGATGGACATAATCTCCAAGAAGCACCCAGTAGACACCCTGTTCTTCCTGGCCAGCGTATGGACTGAGGTCAACGCTGACTTCCTCAACCGCTGCCGTATGAACGCTATCAGCAATTGGCAGGTCTTCTTCCCAATCCACTTTCAAGAGTACAGTCCAGCTCTGGTCTACCGCGACCAACAACCATCTGCCGCTTCATCCTTTGCATCCGAGACGCTGCGTGATGGCCACTTTGACCGCCACATCTTTGAAGAAGCCTGCTTCTACAATGCAGATTACATGGCTGCCCGCACAAAGATGGCCGCTGACATCTTGGACAATGATGAATTGCTTGAGAGCATGGACGTCTACGAGATCTTTGTACGTTACTCTGGGTTGCACGTGTTTCGCGCTGTCGAGCCGGCGCTAGTTCAGAAGTATGTGCACAGGGAATGTAACCCACGGTTCAGTGAGGACATCTATCACCGCTGTGTTCTCAGTAACCTCGAGGGGCTGGCCTCTCGATCACACCTAGCAATGGCTTTGTTTGAACAGGAGCAGGCTAACAGCACCTGAACTGACTACTACTGCAACATTAAGATGGCTTAAACTTCTTGATTCTCATTTAGGTGGCCTTTAATGACCTACTGATATTGATCGAGTGAATTTCACCCTGATGCTGTGAATTTCTCTGAACAGATCATCCAGTGTCTCAGTTTAACTAAACACAGTAAAGTTGCCTTGTCAAAGGGATAGTTTACATAAAAATGATAATTCTGTCATCATTTACTCACCTTCTCGTTGTTTTTTGGATCATAAAAAGAGATTTTGATTTCCATACAATGAATGTCAAAGGTGACCAATTAATCAAAATCTCTTCTTTTGTGTTCTGCAGAGAAAAGAATGTAATTCAGGTTTGAACCAACTTTTAAGTTGAGCAAACAATGACAGAATTTCCATTTTCTGGGTGAACTATCCATGTAAGGATCTACATATGGTGGAATTGACTTATAAAAGTGTGACTAATAATAAGTCTTCATAACTCACTTTAAATAAAATCTGAGGAATGGGTTTCACCTCGTTTACATTACTACCGATGACTGAATGCAGGAACCTGATTTTAGGAAGTGAAACATAAGGAACTCATTCATCTTTTACTATATGAACATGTCAGATGTCTGGTGGTTAGTAGAGGTTCTAGTCTCAGCTATAAAAGTAACTTGAGCCATCTTTCTTCCTTCGGATGTATGATTGTATGACCTTTTATCAGAATGTGCTGAATATTTCAGGATTGAATAAACAAATTATCTGTGAAACTTGATTATGAGTCATGACTATGATGCGCTCAACTGTTGAAACTGTTTTTATCAGGTATCTGAGCTACATAAAACTAAGTAACAAAGTTTTTTTTAGGGCACAAAGTTAACGTTTTTACATACCACCTATAGTTTTTTTTTTTTACCTGCCAATTCATGAACGTGTTTTTCCAATTCATATATATTTGTGTATGTATTTATAAGTGTGTATATATATATACACACACACACACACACACACACACACACACACACACACACACACACACACACACACACACACACACACACACACACACACACATGTTTGTTTTTGTGAATTGTGGGGACTTTCCATAGACTTCAATGCATTTTACACTGAACAAACTGTACATTCTATCCCCCTACCCTGCCCCTACCCCTAAACCTAACCCTCACAGGAAACTGTGCAAACTTTTACTTTTTCACAAAAACTCATTCTATATGATTTATAAACCCATTTACATTGTGGGGACCGCTGGCTGGTCCCCACGATGTAGGTGAACTCAGGTTTATATTACATCATGGGGACATTTGGTCCCCACAATGTAATATAAACAAAAAAAAACACACACACACACACACACACACACACACACACACACACACACACACACACACACACACACACACACACACACACACACACACACACACACACACACACACACACACACACACACACACACACACACACACACACACACACACACACACACACACACACACACACACACACACACACACACACACACACACACACACACACACACACACACACACACACACACACACACACACACACACACACACACACACACACACACACACACACACACACACACACACACACACACACACACACACACACACACACACACACACACACACACACACACACACACACACACACACACACACACACACACACACACACACACACACACACACACACACACACACACACACACACACACACACACACACACACACACACACACACACACACACACACACACACACACACACACACACACACACACACACACACACACACACACACACACACACACACACACACACACACACACACACACACACACACACACACACACACACACACACACACACACACACACACACACACACACACACACACACACACACACACACACACACACACACACACACACACACACACACACACACACACACACACACACACACACACACACACACACACACACACACACACACACACACACACACACACACACACACACACACACACACACACACACACACACACACACACACACACACACACACACACACACACACACACACACACACACACACACACACACACACACACACACACACACACACACACACACACACACACACACACACACACACACACACACACACACACACACACACACACAGAGATAGATATCCAACCATGGCCATTATAAGATTTCTAGAAGAAGCGGTCAGGTTTTGATTTTTTATTTGTTGGTATTTTATAGAATCTATGATACTATGTATCTGAACTAGATGTCCAGTGGAAAAATAGGCCCACAATATTAAAGATCCAGCAGCATATTTACCCATCTGGTGGGTTTGCTGCCAAAAAGCTCTTTTTTTTAAGTTTCATCTGACATTAGAAGCTGGTCCTGTTTGAAGTTCCAGTCTTGTCTGACAACTGAATATGCTGGAGATTGTTTTTGGATGAGAGCAGAGGATTTTTCTTGAAACCCTCCTTTTTCTTGAAACTGTCTCTGCCTTGTGGGGATGTAGGTGCTAATCTCAACTCAACTAATCTCTGCAATTCTCCAGCTGTGATCCTTGGAGAGTCTTTGGCCACTCAGACTTTCCTCCTCACCGTGCATTAGAGCGATTTAATCACACGTCCTCTTCCAGGCAGATTTGTAACATTTTAGTTGATTGAAACTTCTTAATTATTGCCCTGATTGTGGAAATTTTTTTTAATGTTTTAGCTATTTTGTTACATTTTTGTGAAGCTCAACAATCTTTTGCTGCACATCATAACTATATTCTTTGGTTTTACTCATTGTGATGAATGATTACAGTTTTTTCCAATTGCTAACACACAATTTTTCAAACTAGTCTGGTTTTATCAAAACACTTAACACAATTCACAAAACCACACACCCAAACTGCAAAATACCTCATATATCCTGCAAAATGAAGCACTGCAACCGAAACTACACAGAGCATTATCAAAATCAAACTTTTGCATGAAATGGCACACACTTCATTCATATTACCAGATTTTTGCCTAACCACCTACACACTGTTGGGCAGAATGAAAAGCACCCCCATCTTTAGTATGCTTTGCCATAATACTAAAATATGTATCAGATTGTTCACATGCACAGAAATATTTGCAGATACACATGCTGTTGCAACATTTTTATTTTTTTTCCTTCACTACAGTAAACAAGTCAGTACAACATACAAGTACAAGCACAGCAGATATATTTACATGGGACTGAACAAAAATATTCTTACAAAAAAAGTAAACTGAAAAAGAAAATTTCTGAAAAAAAAATATATTAAATTAAAAAAAAAAAAAAAAAAAAAAAAAAGGCAAGAAAAATAATTAGGCAGCATCTTGCCGCACAGCCGGGTCTGGCCACAACGCCTCGTCAACATCACAGGCAATATCTTCCCTTGCCAGACATCGAGGGAAGAAGCGCCTTGAGTGCCTTATCCATCCCTGAATTGCACCCACATCAATCTCATCACATGCCTCTTCCATGGCCTGCACAAGAGGCATGCGCACAAAGGGCTGCCGGTCGTATACCTTCCACCGCCATGCCGAAAAGAATTCTTCTATGGGGTTCAGAAATGGTGAGTATGGTGGGAGGTATTGCACGAGAAATGTTGGGTGGTCAGCAAACCAGTTTTGGACTGGGGCTGCACGATGAAAGCTCACGTTGTCCCATACTACAACGTACCGGTTTCTTTGATGGTCTGCATCATTCATACGCTCTGGTGGTATGAGAATGTTGTGAAGTCTGTCCAGAAATGTGAGAATATGGGCTGTGTTGTATGGTCCAAGTTTGGCATGACGGTGGAGGACACCATGCATATTGGAGATGGCAGCGCACATTGTGATGTTCCCACCACGTTGGCCAGGAACATCTATAATGGCTCTGTGGCCAATGAGGTTTCTCCCTCTTCTTCTGGTCTTTGCTAGGTTGAACCCAGCCTCATCTATAAAGATGAACTCATGTGGGATTGCATGAGCATCCATTTCCAGTACTCCCTGAAAACAAAGAACAAAAATCACTCAATATGGTGTTATCCAGTACACTGGGAAACAATGTTGTGTGTAGTGTACTGCAGTCAATATAGTACTTACATCCACATATGCTCGTCTGAACTCTTTTGTTTCTTTGAGAGTTTCTCTCAAACGGCACCTTATAAAGTTGTTTCATTCTGATTTGTTTTCGCTTGAGAATGCGAGCCAATGTGGACAGACTAACTCGTTGAATGTTGTTGAATAAGGTGTTGTCTTGGATGATGTGGCTTTGAATTTCTCGTAATCTGATTTCATTATTTTCCAAAACCAAGTTTACAATGGCAGCTTCCTGTACCCCGGTGAACATTTGGCCCCTTCCTCCACCATGGTGTCGTCTCTCAGTCCTTTAGAAAAAATAAAATAAAAAATATATATAGGGCTTGGACAATGCAGCCTAAATATTTTCCCCCACAGTAGAGTACATTGTACAGGAAACTTGTACAGTTCATGAATGGCTGATGTCATACACTAAGTAAACAGGTGTCACCCAACTGATACACTATGACATGGGGTATACTACATGTGTACTACATGAAATTTTGGTTACATACCTGTTCTCCAGTCTAAAGGTCCGGATGACAGAGGCGACAGTAAAACGGCTCAAGTTTGGCTGCACTCTCTGTCCAGCCTCACGCATTGTCAACCCATGGTTGATGACATGATCTACTAAGGTTGCTCTGATTTCATTTGAAAGTGTTTGTCTTCTTTGGCCATGAACTCCTCTACCTGCTCTACCCCTACCTCTCACTCTTCCTCCCCCTCTTATTCTCAACCTCCCTCTTCCTCTTCCTCTTCCTCTCTCTGCAATGTCTTCCATTGTTGTTGTAAAAAAAAAAGGTTCTCACCTGTGGTCTTTTCATAGTGCTTACATCCTGATTGAAGTGTTAACAATTAACCACTGAGGTGTTTGGCCAGGTGGCACATGTAATTGGCCAATTAGCTCATGTAGTGTCATTTTGAATGGCAGTGTTTTGAAATGGCAAACATGTGACTTTATGTCAGATTGTTGTGTCTTATGCAGAGAACTGTATTTAGTGAATTTAAAAAGTGCTATTTTGAAATGCAAAATGTGTGTAAAACAGAAAAGGTGTTTAGACTTTTGGAGACTTGAGAAGAAGTTTTGCTCTCTGTGTGTCAGTTTAAATAATTGTGCTGTGCATGTCATTTTAGTGTGTTAGCAATTGGAAAAAACTGTAATGTACTAAAAACATATTTAAATCAGTTCATGTGAGTACAGTGGCTCAATATTAATATTATAAAGCAATGAGAATATTTTTGGTGCGACAAAAAACAAAACAAAATAATGACTTATTTAGCCGATTTCAAAACACTGCTTCAGGAAGCATCGGAGCACAAATGAATTCGAATCATGATTCAGATCGCGTGTCAAACTGCCAACGGCTGAAATCACGTGACTTTGGTGCTCCGAACAGCAGATTCGATACACTGATTCATTTACGCTCTGATGCTTCATGAAGCAGTGTTTTGAAATCAGCCATCAGTCAAAAATATTCTCATCACTTTATAATATTAATATTGAGCCACTGTACTCAAATGAACCGATTTAAATATGTTTTTAGTACCTTTATGGATCTTGAGAGAGGAAAAGTCATTGCTCCATATGAAGGCCTCACGGAGCCATCGGATTTCAACTAAAATATCTTAATTTGTGTTCCGAAGATTAACGAAGGTCTTACGGGTGTGGAACAACATGAGGGTGAGTAATAAATTACAGAATTTTCATTTTTTTGTGAACTAACCCTTTAAGTAAATTTCTTATGTTTACTCCAGTGGAACAGGAAGTCATGGCTGGACAATTTGCATGTTCCTGATCACCCTGGTGTGCTAAAAAAAAATTAAATATGAATGGGAATATACTTCAGAGATATTTTACTCATAAGAATTTCTAGGGGTGCCAGAACATTTATTTCATAATGTGAGTT
This sequence comes from Chanodichthys erythropterus, assembly GCF_024489055.1. Lineage (NCBI taxonomy): Eukaryota > Metazoa > Chordata > Actinopteri > Cypriniformes > Xenocyprididae > Chanodichthys > Chanodichthys erythropterus. The sequence continues at coordinate 25,614,193 of NC_090231.1, read as the reverse complement.
TCCCCCACTCTCACTTATTTTCCTTCAATGAAAGATTAGATTTTTGCTAATTTTATGAATTAAAGATCAAAAGGATAAACAATGCAGATTTATTTTTACAGTCATCTTTTATCATATTTATCAAGGGTTCCAATAATTCTTACCACCACTGTATATGTGTGTGTATATATATATGTCTATGATATATACAGTGGGTATGGAAAGTATTCAAACTCTCTTAAATTTTTCACTCTTTGTTATATTGCAGCCATTTGCTAAAATCATTTGGTTCATTTTTTTTCTCATTAATGTTCACACAACACCCCATATTGACAGAAAAACACAGAATTGTTGACATTTTTGCAGATTTATTAAAAAAGAAAAACTGAAATATCATATGGTCCTAAGTATTCAGTCCCTTTGCTGTGACACTCATACAATTAACTCAGATGCTGTCCATTTCTTCTGATCATCCTTGAGATGGTTCTACACCTTCATTTGAGTCCAGCTGTGTTTGATTATACTGATTGGACTTGATTGGGAAAGCCACACACCTGTCTATATAAGACCTTACAGCTCACAGTGCATGTCAGAGCAAATGAGAATCATGAGGTCAAAGGAACTGCCTGAAGAGCTCAGAGACAGAATTGTGGCAAGGCACAGATCTGGCCAAGGTTACAAAACAATTTCTGCTGCACTTAAGGTTCCTAAGAGCACAGTGGCCTCCATAATCCTTAAATGGAAGACGTTTGGGATGACCAGAACCCTTCCTAGAGCTGGCCGTCTGGCCAAACTGAGCGATCGTGGGAGAAGAGCCTTGGTGAGAGAGGTAAAGAAGAACCCAAAGATCACTGTGGCTGAGCTCCAGAGATGCAGTCGGGAGATGAGAGAAAGTTGTAGAAAGTCAACCATCACTGCAGCCCTCCACCAGTCGGGGCTTTATGACAGAGTGGCCCGACGGAAGCCTCTCCTCAGTGCAAGACATATGAAAGCCCGCCTGAAGGACTCCAAGATAGTGAGAAATAAGATTCTCTGGTCTGATGAGACCAAGATAGAACATTTTGGCCTTAATTCTAAGCGGTATGTGTGGAGAAAACTGCTCATCACCTGTCCAATACAGTCCCAACAGTGAAGCATGGTGGTGGCCCATCATGCTGTGGGAGTGTTTTTCAGCTGCAGGGACAGGACGACTGGTTGCAATCGAAACAGGGATTTCGTGGACGAAAACCTTCTCCAGAGTGCTCAGGACCTCAGACTGGGCCGAAGGTTTACCTTCCAACAAGACAATGACCCTAAGCACACAGCTAAAATAACAAAGGAGTGGCTTCACAACAACTCCATGACTGTTCTTGAATGGCCCAGCCAGAGCCCTGACTTAAACCCAATTGAGCATCTCTGGAGAGACCTAAAAATGGCTGTCCACCAACGTTTACCATCCAACCTGACAGAACTGGAGTGGATCTGCAAGGAGGAATGGCAGAGGATCCCCAAATCCAGGTGTGAAAAACTTGTTGCATCTTTCCCAAAAAGACTCATGGCTGAATTAGATCAAAAGGGTGCTTCTACTAAATACTGAGCACAGGGTCTGAATACTTAGGACCATTTTTCTTTTTTAATAAATCTGCAAAAATGTCAACAATTCTGTGTTTTTCTGTCAATATGGGGGGCTGTGTGTACACTGAGGAAAAAATGAACTTAAATGATTTTAGCAAATGGCTGCAATATAACAAAGAGTGAAAAATTTAAGGGGGTCTGAATACTTTCCGTACCCACTCTCTCTCTCTCTCTCTCTCTCTCTCTCTCTCTATATATATATATATATATATAAAATGTCATGTTATGTGACCATTAATCATCATCATAGAACCGTGAACTTCATTTTATTATTATTGACTTAATTTTATTATTGACATAACTTAAAATCTACTTCAAGTAAATATATTAGGTCAAAGAGGTTAGGCTGACAAAAACGTTGCATGTAAATATATGTGAATTTGTATATTTTAATGTGTTTGAAAGACAAGCCTCCTAAAGACAATGTCTAAATGACTCACTGAGTACAAATAAAAATGTGTTCATCAGGAGCTGTATAGACATGTAATGTCGAGAAAACACTTCAGTGATTTCTGTGTTGATCAAATGCTGCGTGGGTCCCAGTTTTCAGTGATGGGCACATGACTAGTGGCTGGTCTGTGTGCAGTTCTACAAATCTGGAAGACCTTCTGATATATATATATATATATATATATATATATATATATATATATATATATATATATATATATATATATATATATATATATATATAATATATTTATTTTTTATTTTTTTATAAAGAAACATTTTAAAGATTAAAAAAAAGTAGTAGCTCCCTATCAATGATCAGTCATGATGAAAAATTTACTGCCATTGTGAGAATAATATGTAATTGTATTCAAGTCCAATTATGAGCATTTTAAAATATAATTATACATATAATTAATTTTTTAAAATCTGATTAATTCAGATTACATGTAAACTGTTACTACCAGTACTGCTTGAGAATAGGTTATTAGAGATTGATGAACAAAAGGAGCATATACTCTTGAAGGACAGACTGGAGGAAATGAACTTCAGTCCCCTCCTCTGCTTTTCAACTTGAGATGAAATTCAAAATACACTGTATGGCACCTTTCATCTTCTTCCACAGGGAACATGGCTTCATACAGTACATTCTCCATCAGACTGTATGGAAGCCTTCTTTCTCCATACTGCTATTTTCATTTATTTTAGAAACCATGTGGATTTTTGCCAGGTCAAGTGTAGGTGGGTAGTGAAAGGTTCTTTCAAAGCAGAGGGTGTGGCCTGCTGCGGAATACAAACACCAGTTTCCTCATTGGCATAATGACACATTTGTCCTAAAAGAGGAGTCAAGAAAATGAAAATACTGAATGACATTAAAACTCTCTGCTGAATCTCCACTCTCACAAAGTAATGGATGTCAGAGATGAGTCTTTTATTCTCAAATATCACAATCTTATTATTGAATCATGTGTAACTTCATTTGATCCAGTGATTTTTTACCCTTTGGATTTCAAACATATTAATGCAGTGTTTCTCAGCCTTTTTGATCCAAGCCCCCCCTTTGTCCAAGACAATATTTGAAGACCCTCCTATCTAAGCTGATAAGGACCAAGAATGTCAAATTTATTGTGCATCTTTATTTTTATGCATCCTTATTGTCTCATATTTTTATTTTCGCATTTTAATCATGTTAATATAACAAATTTAAATAATTTTTTTAAGTCTTACTAGTGGTCCCCAGCCCTTTGGTTGAGTACCACAGCACTAATACACATCTTAAGAATAAACTCAACACACTTCCAGTATGGTGTTCCATTCACAAACTTTGGCAAGCGCTTGTTTATTTACATCCTCATTATCCTACACAGGTACGTCTGTAGTTTTGATCTCACTCGCTGAACAGTGGAACAAGTTGAGAAAGCAAACATGTACAGACTGTGAGAGGGAAAAAAAAAAGAAAGAAAAAAAACAACAACACAAAAGTGGGCCATTAAAACCCAATTGTTCAGATGTCTGCTGGCAGTACTTCTATGAACGAACCAGGCAGTAAGAAAGACACTATAAACAAACCTAGTTATGATGAAGATTTCAAAGCCCAGTGAACTATTGAATACTTAAATACATCATGTGTGACATTTAATCAAAGCATATCAATCAACGTTCATTTTGAGTACCCAAACTGTTTGGATATTTTCCCCTTACAGAAGCACTGGAGGGCAACACGATGCATTTACTGCACCTCAAAAGACGCTAAAGCAGAAGAGATGGTAACACTGAACACTCGACCACATGATGGTCAGGTAAAGAAAGCACAGTTGGTGGCTTGGAGAGCAACAGAAGAGCTTACTTTACACATGAGAACAGAAAACTTTGTTCAGTTGCTAACAAAACACAACAGGCAGATGTTATATTGATTTACAACTGTTATACTTCAAGTTGATGTTCAAAATGGCTGACTATATACATGTAGTACACAAAAGATTCGATAGGAGGTGCTGCTGTTGCCCAAAAGGCTCTGTAAAAATCATTGGTGTGCTTTTCTTATCCACATATTAAATCGCAAAGTCTTTTTAAAAGACAAAACAAAACGAAAGAAAATAATACATGACCTAAAATGGCCTCTGCTGTACATGTTAGGTTGGTACTGTATGTAGAGACTGTCATTACCCAGACAAAGAGGGTCATTAACTAAAGAAACTCAGTGCTCTTCTGATCATCTCCCAAGCAGTCAGAAGGTTTCTCATGTCCTTGTATGAAAGTATAAAAATGTGTCCATGCAACATGCATAGGTCTGAAAAATACTCTGAGTGACAACACACAGGTCACCAGCACTCCTCACAGGCACACCGCAAGAACACACAATAATTGACCTGGACAAGCCATCCTTCAGCTGACAGTAAAGCAGCAGCAGAGGGTTCATGATCAAAACCCAGAGCCAATGAGTACTCAGGACTATACTGCAATGATGAAACCAGTCTATAATGCCAGATGGCAGTACAGTGTAACCACAGTTCAACAAATATTCTTCCTTCATTTCTCTACTTTTTATGTTTAGGTGACATCTAATTAACATGGAAAGCTTTTGGAGAGCTCAGTCATGATCCATGATTTAGTGCAAAGACTCTATGAGTCATAAAGCAGTTTTAAAAAGCGTTTTCACAGCTAAGGAGATACGAATGGGAAAAATGTGTATTTGTTAAAAACGTGTCCTTCATCTTTTAAAAAACTCAATCTAGTCAAAGTCTGTACACCGCCTTCTTTAAAGTAATTTAGACCTTTGGTAAAACATCAAACATCACTAATAAAAAAACAAAAACAAATGCCCACATGATGTTATTTAAACTGCACTACTGAAACAGATACAAAATAAATCAGGATTCAAAAGAAATTCTCAAAACAAGATGGTAATGTCATGTGCACAGAAATGGTTTTGGTGAAGCATAATAATAAAATGTCGGAATATTCACTTTTATCTAGTTGACTGCTGATCTGACTGTCTAATCTGGTTAAGTTTGACGTTACCGCTTCTGGGTCCAAACACTCCTTCACATACTGAAACTAAACAAAAAACAGTGCTAATATACACTCATTGTATGCTGTAGCACTACTGAAAAATCATGATGATCTCCACACCGAAATCTCAGTTGGCCAGAGAGTGATTCATCTTTTCTGTATCATTAAAATACTGATGTTCTGAGCCCAGAAACTTTACACCGTAGCTTAATTGAAATGTGTGACATGAATAAATAGTGCCAAAAATGGCTGAGTATTCACACTTGAAAAGTAATCCTGAAAAAATACAGGATTTGACCCAGAAGCAGTATTCAATGTCACAACTTAACAAACAGATTATATTTCTAAATAATTTTCGTCATGATGCTGGGATGACCTATTTTCTCCATATATGTGACAGCTTCTCAAAAACCGTGACCTATCAAATTCCTTCAAAGTGAACTAATGACTATGTCACTACTGACCTACAAAGGCAAATCACAGTAACTACACATAATTCAGAGAGAGTAATGTGAAAACTGATACCAAATCAATCAAAAACTTTAAAGCCATATTCTCATTCTCACTCAAGTGTGGGTGTAGTTACTGTGTTTTGTCTTTATAAGGCAGAATAGCTTTTAAATACTTGATTAAAACAACCTCATTCAATCTTTCAATGTTTATATACACTATTTACTTAAAAAGCGCAGCTAAATGTCATTATTGTGGCAGGGACAGACAGCAGTGTGTGACATACCCTGTAAGCCACCAGTTCAGTTTATACTGAATGATGCTTCTTTTAAAGCTGCCTGCCTCCAAGTACTTCATAAATACACTTCTGAATACAAGTGTAAATAACGGAGATAATTATTGTGGCTCCACTGATTCCCAACACTGACAGACATACAAAATGATCTTTTTGATCAATTCTCAAGAAAAAATTTGATACAACAAATGGACTACATTAGAGAAGTCATCAATACCTCACCCAAACCACACGTTTATCACATGGAAATTGTGTGCGAATACCAGAAACTGATGATTGAGAGGAAGGAAGGCTGAATCGCAACTGAATCAATGTTGGATCCACAGTCTATGGGACTGAGCCGGCTCTGAAGTCATCAAGTTCAAAATGCTGGTGGATGCGAGTGGTATTAAAAACCAGAAATCCAAAGAGTGCATTGTGAGATGATTTCCTCCCGGAATGGAAGACACAGCACTGTGATTGGCTGAAATGCACATTCTGTATAATGGAGCTGCAGTGGCTGTTGGAGTAACAGGGTGTGATTGGTCCAGTACAGTAGATTGTAGGTCACAGTGACAACAACGATGACTGGACACGCACACAAACCCTCATACACTGCAGACAATAATGCAGGGACCTCCACATGGAGGCAGTGTTGTCACAAACTAGCCGTGTTGTCTGAATGTGGTCGGTGTGGGTTCTAGGTGTTCCTCATGGCCAAAGCCTGCTCCAGCTCCTGCCTCCTCTGCTGAATCTTTGGAAGAGAGCCAGTCAGTTTTTGCAGGCAGTGCAGATAAACAATACAACCTCACAAAAGACACTGACATCCTACGCTTTACATCCTGTTTTATAGTAGACGATTAGAAGGTTCACACTAGTAATCGTATATATATTTTTACACCTTTACCTTGCAGTAGAAGTAACGGCTGACAGCCTCCTGAGACCAAGGCTGATGATAAAACTCTGCTCTCCTCTCTTCCTCTGGGTTCCCAACAACATCTGTCATCAGCTACAATCAAAAGGTGATAACTTTAAGAAATGCAGGACAATGACAGGACAAAAATCATGTTTACAGAGTACACTAAAAGCATGGGTCGGTAAGATTATTTAATGTTTTTGAAATAAGTCTCTTATGTTCTTTATCAAAAATACAGTTAAAACAGCAATATTCTGATATATTATTATTATTATTATTACAATTTTAAATACCCTTTCTACTGTATGTCATTTAAATGTTAATTATTGCTGTAATGTTGAAGCAATATTCTATTACTCCAGTCTTCAGTCACATGATTCTTCAGAAATCATTCTAATATGCCGATTTGTTGCTCATAAAATATTTTCTGATTATTATCAATGTTGAAAGCAGTAATCATGCTGATTAATAGTTTTGTGAAAACCATGATACATTTTTTTCAGGAATTCAAAAAAAATTAAATAAATAAATAAATAAATAAATATATATATATATATATATATATATATATATATATATATATATATATATATATATATATATATATATATATATATATATATATATATATATATATATATATATATAAAATAATTATTTTGTAACAGTTTAAAAGTCTTTCAGAAAACTCTAGTGTATGAGAGCTGTTGAAGCTTTGGTTTTTACTAGTTGAGACCACTGACTATGAAGCAAATATCTTCTAGAAGCTTCTGTAAATCTGGCTCAAAGTGTTTCTGTATCATTAACAGCAGCAAACAGAACTGCAAATTTAATTTCCAGAGAGTTTTACCAAACACTCCTACTGCCCCTTCTGACCTGTCCCAAACAGGTAGTCCCGCCCCAAACTCATGCCATTGGTTGAGCCAGAAGTTGACATATCAGACCACTCAAACAAACTGAGCAATGTTTTGAAACCGGCACAGAGCCACTGTGTTTACACTTTTTAGGACGTCAGCCTTAAAATGGCATTCATGCATCTGTCTCAGCACATTAAACTGAGATAATAGAACATACTGTAAAACAGAGAGCACACTTCATCTTCAAAAATATACATTATATAAATATCAAGAGTCATGTGTAGAAGAAAGAAAGCTGGCGCAGACCTTCAGATCTCTGCTCTGGGATTTGAGCCAGTCCTGAATGTAGCCTTTAGGATCTCTGGAGAAGCTGAGCATGAAATCTCTCTGAATCTTCAGCTGATTGATGGACTCAATAGTCTCATGGATCTGCAGATAATTTAGAACAAGACTGAAAAATCAAGGGTTTATTCACAGACATGGCAGCACTGCAAAAGTGGTTAAATCCTTATTATATTCCCGACATCAGTCGAAATCAGAGACCATAGAATTCACAACAAAATGTCCAGAAGTTCAATCATCTGCTCCATTTTTGCACTAACCTTGCTGTCCAAAGAGGCGATCTCTTGCTGATTAGCTGTGGAGAGCAGGAAGCTGCTCATTTGTGCTTTAAGGGGATCTTCCACCTCTACATCAATGTCATAGCAGGCCGTCTTTTTCTGATCATTAGGGTCGACACTGTACAAAAATAACCTCAATGAGAATTCATGTTTTGTATTATTCATATACTTAATAAGAGCAGATAGAAAAGACAAATAAGGCACAAAGACTTGATTTTATTGTTTTTGAAAATCTCTTCTGTGCACCAGTGCTGCATTCATTATATATTATAAATATATTTAAAAATAACTGATTTCTATTATAATATATTTTAAAATGTTATTTATTCCTATGATGTCGAAGCTGTATTTTCAGTATCATTACTCCAGTCATCAGTGTCACATGATTCTTCAGAAATCATTCCAATATGATGATTTGCTGCTCAAGAAGCATGTCTTATTATTACAAATGTAGAAAATGGTTGTGCTGTTTAATATTTGTGATTTTTTTCAAGATTCTTTAATGAATAGAACATTAAAAGTACAGCAATTATTTGATATAAAAATCTTTTGTAACAGTAAATAATTTTTGTAACTTTTACTGTCACTTTTGATCAATTTAATGCATCACTGCTGAATAATAGATTCATTTCTTTAAATGAAATTTTATTGACCTCAAAATTTTGATTAGAAGTATATAAAGACAAAGAACACTGGATTTTGGTAGATATGGGCAATAAATATGACACATTCGTACACACAAGCATGCAGACGAACAAAATCAGATAAACAGGCAGCCAAACCTAATGATGTGGTTGATGACAATAGGGTCAGGAGGCAGTAGAAGGTTGGTGAGGCGCTGTGGAATTTCAGAGAACTTCAGGCGTGGACAGTCAAAGATCTGTGAGAGGAGATGAGGCCAGAAAAACAAAGTTCTTGATTAAAATATTGTATACTGGCTTTACAAAATAATTCTAACGTGTTTCTGTGAACTTTGGAAATATCAATTTAAATATTAAATACATTTTAAGGGTTTAAGTGAAGCGGATTCATTCAATAATTACAGATTGTGATTAATGTTAATCAATGCTTCTAATTAAGCGTACCTGTTGGAAGTACTTGTCACAGTTGATGTACTCCTTGTCATGTGAGTCCTGCAGTTTGTTGGTTTTGACATACTGCCAGAGGGCCTGAATGATACTGGAGCGAGTCTGTGTGTGTATGCCGAGCAGACGAGCCAGACGTGGATCCAGCTTAAACTGAGGTGGCTGCATACAACAGGACACAAGAGTTTTGACGCATACTTACAATTAATTAGCTTTTCATTCAATATATTATTCAGTTCAATTAACTTTTAAAGTTGTAATTTAAAAACGTAGGCCAAATAGTACAAAATAAAGCATTACAAATTAATTAATAAGTAGAGCCGCTGCTCACAGAGTTCCTGTTTTTTCTAATAAACAGATATATATGTGATATTCACCCTTCACTACTATCTTCACTATACCATCAACTTATTATTTCAATGAAACTTCCTGGTAATCTCAAAGCTTTGAGGTCAAAAACAAAATTACAATCAAAAAGCAAATCACACAAGTCCATGGACAAATTGTTCTAAAATTTGATATGACAAATGATACAGTTTAATTTTGCAGTTATTGATCAACAGTTTCAGTTAATATACACACTGTAAAAATGACCATGATTTTATCGGTAAAAGACTGTAAAAAAGTTACGGTGAAAAACAGTTAATTGGTTTACAGAAAGTTTTGGTACCATAGTGAATAACTGTAATAGATCTAACGGTACATTTAATGTAATTTTTCAGTGAATACTGTTAAATTTACAGTGAAAATGCTGAAAAACAAAAAGTCATTGTATAATTTACAGTGAAAAACTGTAAATTGACATTCCCACAATTCACTGCGTGACACTTCACATTTGATGTATTTTTGCTGACAAAACTCTGTTTCTTCTTAGTTTTTTTTTTTTTTTAATCCATTATGTACATTAGAGTTTTATGTTACATCTAATGTTGTTAAATAATGTTTATTGCATTTTTTATTTCATGTGTGTTACCATGATGGTGTTTAGTGTTTGTGTGAATGACACTGTGTGCACCTTCTATATATTAGTATTGTCCTTCTCAGCTTAAAGCTGCTTGTGATGAGCTTTGATTCATCATGTGAATCTCATCACCACTGTGTTATTGATGGTTGTCAATGTATTACAAAGGCACAAAACAGATATTAGTACTTCAGTAGGTTGGTAAATTAACAATTAACATTTTTTTACCGTTTTGTGCAATGTATAAAATAAACAGTTATGACCCGTAATTATTTACAAAATAAATGTTTAAATTATACGGTTTTGAACTGTAAACTAAGTGCTGTCCTGTAAAACCTAAAACAGTGCTACCATATTTTTTACTGTAAAGTTCTGGCAACCACAGCTGCCGTTTTTTTACTGTAAATTTTACAGGGATTTTTTTTACAGCGCATGTTAACATTGCTGGATGCATTTTGTTGTCTTTACCTGGTAATCCAGCATTAACAGCAGGGTGCAGCGCACGTTAACATCTCCAGGCCTCTTCACCTGGAAACCGTCTGTCTCCTGAGTGGTTGGGGTACGATGCCACTGCAGAAGAAAAGAGAAATCAACATGCTTGTACAGAGTCACTAAGGAAAAGCAAAAATGCACAGATTTACATTAACTGTAAAGAAAAATAACTTGAATGACAATCAGCACACATCTTTAATGAACAAAGTGCTATATGTCATGTTTGTATGTACTATAATGTAAAGGTATATATATATATATAATAAAGATATATATATATATGTAAAGGTATATATATATAATAAAGATATATATATATATATATATATATATATATATATATATATATATATATATATATATATATATATATAGTAGTTTTAGCTCTTGGTTATAGGAATTGCCGATACATTTTCATTCAAGCAGAAAATCAAACACCAACCTCAACCAAATGGTTATCAGGGCCATAAAGGTCTTTGTCAAGCTCAATCACCAGACTCTTGAAGAAAGAGGAGAACTTCCTCTTCATCTTGCCTGGCTGTGAATGAAAGCATGAATACTGTTTTCAGAGTGTGCCATTGAGCAAACTATCCAGTTTTAAGTATAAAGACATTGTTGGAAAACATGAACCTTACACCACATCATAAACTTTCCTGGTAGACGTTCCATGGAAGAGAACAGCCTGAATGTTCAAATGAAATGTGGTAAACTGGTGGATGATTTGCTGTGCAGGACAACATTCCATTCAGCCCAGACACGGCTTGAGCTCTTCAAGCCATCATCAATAAGTACTAGTTTCATTTCTTTTTGCATGGAAAAGCATACCTCAAGTGTATTAGCTAAACGGGTCTTGGTTAGAGACTGAACCAAGAGGCTGAATTTATGCTGTATTGCGTAAACCTTTAAGAATTTAGTCCGCATGCTTCAGTTCATCTTCAAAAATCTTACAGTATGCATAACTGTACATCAGATGTACTGATGGGCTTCAATAACATGAATCAAACTGGTACATTAGCAAGTATATCAGATCATAATCCAAAATGCTTTCAACAAAGAAAACAACAACATTCTATATTATCTTATAAACCTATGATTTCACTGATGACAGTATGTCTTACTTTATTCTTTATTCTGCTGTCTTTACATGGGTAAATGTTGCTATCGTTAATGAGATAATGAAGGTCATGAATGTCAAAGTATTTTTTCTACTTGCACAGGTAAGAAACATTTTGCATGTTCAGCCATGCTCCAGTGCTTTTGTGGCTGTAGAAGAAGGGAACATGCTTGAGCAAAAACAAATGTGCAACGACCCTCAGCTTCAGCTCACTAGACTTCTGTTTTATCATTCTGATGGAAACCACTAAGCAGACTTCAGGTCATTGTCAATGAAAAAATAAAATATACTTATGCATTGCTGAATTATAGATAACAGGCAAGTTACCTTAATATACCTTTAAAGAGCAAAACAATTTCTTCTAACTTCTGGTTATTCGTTACTAATATATTCCAGTGGGTAGAGTTTGCTCCATTTAAACAGCACTTCATGAATAGTTATGTCACGTCCCTTCCTGGTATCTCACAGTTATGCGATGCAAAAGTAACAGGGTTTTATTTTTTAACTGATCATGACACTGTAGACCTAAGTGTATTACAGGAATTATGCTTTTTAGGTTGAAATTTCGGTAACACTTTATTTTAGGGTCTTTTAACTAGTTGCTCATTAGCATGCATATTACTAGAATATTGGCTATTTATTAGTACTTATAAAGCACATATTAATGCCTTATTCTGCATGACCTTATTCTACATTCTTAATCCTACCCAATACCTAAATTTAACAACTACCTTACTAACTATTAATAAACAGTAAATTAGGAGTTTATTGAGGGAAAGTTCGTAGTTAATAGTGAATACGTGTTCCCTATACTCAAGTGTTACTGAAATTTCTTTCTGACAATAAAAGCATACCGCAAATGCTGTCGACAGAGCTTTAGATGAATATTTATTTTATTTTGAATAGGGCCAGGCATACAGCTATCAAAAGAACAGGGTAAGGAAAAACATTCAAGTCAATGGACCCACAGAACTTTCTGGCATGTAAGTTTGGATGGAGACTGGGAAGTGATCTCACTGGTAAGCGAGGCACATGTCTGTGGTCAAGACTTGGAGCCTAAGATAGTAAATTTAACCTCACTAATTGAAAAGGCACATAGCTGCCATTCACAATTCATGATGTCAGAGACAAAAAGCACATGATCAAACACTGCAGACAGTTTATGTGATATTTATCCCCAAACAAAGCAACAAAACAAAAGCAACAGCACCCCAGTGTTTTATATATGAAAGGATTTAAAATAGCTGTATTATGCAATTATTGATTAAAGTGCAATTGGCTCACATCATCCAGCAGTTTGCCCTCCACACGCAGCTCCCAGGATGCAATGCTGCCTTCGGAGTCCTCTGCATCAGGCTTGGCAGGGTTAAACGTGTTGGAGATGTAGAGACGCAGTTTTCGCTTTTGCTTCAAATAGAACAAAAAAGAGATTATCATAATATTTACCTTCATCCAATTCTCAGTTTAGTCACAAAAATACAGAGGCAATATGCTGGGAAAAATGTGTTTAAGCTGGTAATGGGTAAAATATAAGAAGCTAGACACCAGCCTCATTTTAAGCTCATATAAGTTGTTTCTGTTGATTTATGCAAGCAATATTTAAAATGGTTCAGTAAGAGACTGCAGGTGAAAATTCTTGTCCCAAGGCTCCTTCTGCTTTACGGGTTTTAAAAGCTCTGATATATAGGTTAACAAAAGTGCTAAGACATATATATTTTTTAATTGGTTGAAAACAAAACAAAACAGATCTGTTCTGAAACATGAAACTAAAAAAAAAAGAATATATGGATAATGGGGATGAGAAATACCTTCATGGGTCTCTTAAGTGCCTCTTGGATGTCCACCCGTTTGCGCATTATGGTCTGGTCTAATTTGCGCTCGAATGCCAACAGATCCATATACGCCTGTGACTCTGGAACAAGCTCACGAATCTGAAAAAAATAATTCAATAAAACCTCATTTTGTAAATGGATGCACTGAAGGAAATCCAAACAATCCTAATTATTTTCCCCTCTTGTTCTGTGGACGACAGACTGAGTATTTTGTCAATGACTAATACGTCTGGCATCTCCACTGGAGCTCTATCTATCTATATTGCCTGATAACACTCACACATAGCGCTGCTTATCTTATCTAACACAACCAACTCATAGTGACACAGTGACTATAAAAAAACTAAAAACACAATCATCCATAAACAATAATGTTCAAACCCTATTTTAGCGATTAAGTTACAAATAGTAGATTTCAAGCAACACCATCACCATGAACCCACAGCCGTAATGCTGTCAAATATTTTAGATTATTTATTATATATAGAAATATTGTCTAGAATTTATTACATTTATTAAATTATCTGGATATTCTCTGCAATATGCAATAAATATTTTTTAAAAGGCCTGTTGTCAGTGTAGAGTATATCTATATTTTCTGGTTATTGTGACAATTACTGAATGCAAAAGCCCTCCAAAACATTTGTGTCCATCGTATCGCTTGCTTGGTAGAGGATTCCGCCCCTCTAAAGGGGCCGAGATAGAGAACAGACGTGCACGCCCGTGCATCTTCATCCGTGCACATTTGCACACACAAAAAAACCCAGTCAAACCAATGAAGCAATGAAAAGGCTCAGATCTCTTACTCACCCTTTGTGGAAGGATCTTATCAGCCATCTTCCTCCTCTTGGCACTGCAGAAAGAGGGAGAAAGGGGAAATGGAGAGGAAAGGCAGAAAAAAAAACCAAGATGTTACTATGGAGACTGACAGTGGAGCACCCGGGACATCTGCTAAAATTCTGGGGCTGGTCCAGGATGCGGGAAAACCGGTGTGGGAGTGTGTGTGTGTGCCTCGCCAGCCCAGATGGTGCTGGCAACCATTGGTACAGAGGACGTTACTAGAATCAAATAGAATCGTTACTGCTTAAACTTGCACAAGTTGAAGCTCGGAAAGCAGCAGAGGTCCGCAGGACCAGCTCGTGTTGTGCAGACAGGTGTGTCAATACATGATTGTGTTGGATGCAATTAAATTTGTGCTCATATTTGAATGCTCTACTATTTATGTGAGCACAAAAAGTAACGTCGTTAACGTCAAAAGCAGGGTGTAACAATCATCAAAACAAAACCTAAAAGTACAAACACTGTGAGATCAGGGAAAATTATCACCATGTCCAATTTTTGTCATTCCACAATGAATCTCTGGGTAGAACTCATTAGTTTATGAGTGTTTTTAGTAAAAGTAAAAGTAAAATAAAATAAAACTATATGCACACTTTGGCTTATTTCACCTGCTCAATATATTTATCCTATCAACTAAGAAATGCACAACTCAGTCGGCCAGACTTATTAATACATATTTAGTTATTTGTGAAAACATTTAGAGATGACGCTTTACATTGAAGTGTAAAACAAGCTCTCGCATACTACATCTGCCATCATGCCATGCAACAGGACATGCAAGCACATCCATGCTAAATTCAGCAAAGTATTTAATAACATAAATCTTTGACTCAAATGTCAGGTTAGATTGAACAGACTGACATCAGCTGATCTACAACTGAATCATCAAACATTGCTGTATGAAGGAATAATCTTTGATAATAACCATCAAACATCAAGCCTGTGGTAAATCAGAAGTGAGGGGGGGAAATCCTTGTTAGGGAAATGTCTCTGGAGACAAGATGTGCCAGGGTAAAGGGGTCAAGGCTCGGGACAAGGGTGGGATCAAAACGTGTGAATCCATCATGCAGCAGAATAAACTCCTACTTTGATCCGAGTGTTGGATCTGATTGGGCCTCTCTCATGTCCATCTGCCTCCCTGGCATCTCATTTGGTCCAGGAAATCCCACAGGCTTCCTGATGGCATTCGAAGGGTCCTCCATTAGAGGGTACTGAGTGTGTTTGTGTGCAAGTTAAGAATTGCTGTATATGTTGTCGACACATTAAAAAAAGCTGAATACAAAAAACAGACATGGGAGTTGCAAAAATAAACAGCAGAACTAGAGGACAAAGGATCTGATATGTCACACACACACACACACACACACACACACACACACACACACACACACACACACACACACACACACACACACACACACACACACACTACTGCATTGATTAGTCAGACAGGAGGGTTGTAGCAATACAAGATAATGTTACACTAATGTGTCAGACAAGGTCGACAGACAGAATGAGCAAGTATGTGAATCAATGGAGCTGAGTCAGAGAAGACACAACAGAAAGAGAGAGAGACAGAGAGAGACATCCAGAAAAATGACAAAACAAGTATTATATAAACTCTTTCTCAGTGAGTGGCCCCTTTCTGTCACAACAGCACAGTCAGTGGTTGGCCAGCAGACTGAAGACTCCACAGATCAGATTAACTGCAACTAAACAATCGCCACTGCCCAAACTAAGACATGTCACAGAGATTTGTGATACAAGACCACAGAGTGACCCCATTTAAAACACTTGGGAATTTTCAGAGATTTACAAGAAAGGACCATATTGGGCCATATTGGATCAATCTTCTCATACAAAAACAGCCAAGAAATGGCAACCACGAACAAACAGTGCAAATTAAATCAGAAGAAATATACATCCTAATAAGAAAGCTGCAAAACGAGAGTGATGATGAGAATAACACAATTCCCTGTTTCCAGCAACAGGCAATTTATTTCTCCACAGTCGATGTGAAACTACTCAGTGACATGATGCAATTAAAAACAAACAGAAGATATGGTGATGTCTAATTTACAGCTACTCTACATGGAGATACATTTTGGACAAATGAGATTTTACTGTGGGCGGGGCTACCCAGCACACCACCACTGAAATTCACTAGTTAAGTTCATTCTGATAATACTGTTTTTGAGTCGATGCCTCTACTCCGTTTCAACGTAGAATACCGTTTCAACAGCCGTTTGAGCACTGTTTATGTTTATAGCGCATTTAAGTAAAGCTTTTAAAAACCTACGGTGTACACTACAGTTTCTGGGTTCACCGTGTCCTGGACGCCAATATTTTAACGATTCAGAAATGATGAATCACTGTCTGGCCAACTGGTATTTTAGTGTAGAGATAAAGGTAAGGATCATTATTTTTCAGTAGTACTACAGCACAGTGTGAGTGTATATTAGCACTGTTTGTTGTTTGCTTTTGGGATCTGAAGAAGCGTTTGGGGCTGGAAACTGTGACGTCCGACTTAACAACTCAATAGAAATCAAGTAAGAGACAACATGCCCTGTTGCTCATTGTGGTCAGTTAGGACAAAATCTTTACATGAAAAAGAAACTTTTTGCACCTTTTTTATCACTTTGCACCTGGTTAGGACATAGTGTAAGACTAGGAAAAAACATAATGAAACCTACATCAATACAGTCATAATAACTTCATTTTTAAGAGCTGTTTGCTATATATATATATATATATATATATATATATATATATATATATATATATATATATATTATACATGCAAATTCTTTTGCTACACATTAAGCTGCATGTACTGAGATCAAAACTCATGCCAGCCAGGATCAGGCCATTCTCTTGAAACATACAGAATTGAGTTCCTGTCAGAGGAAGAAACACATCTTCCCATCCAACCATCAATGCAACAGAGGCAATCGACATACTAAATGAAAACCAATTCAGCTCTGGCTGTATTAAACACTTCAGTTCCAGTGTGTCTGTACTATAGTTTGTAGGAATACAGTGACAGTGTACTGGGGCTCATACAAGAGTGTTGTCTAGTATTGAAGACCTTCCAAACTCATGGCACACTGACACACCTTCAATGTCTTTTTTCCATGCTAATCTTAACCCTAGGTTAAAGTGAATGTTTGCCAAAAATGAACAATCTGTCATTATTTACTCACCCTCATGTCCATCCAAACCTGCATGACTTTCTTCTATGAAGATATTTTGAAAAATGTCTCAGTGTTTGTTTTTTTGCCAATACAATGGAAGTCAATGATCACCAAAATGTCTTTTATGCTCCACATAGGAAAGGAAGTCATACAGGTTTGGAACGACATGAGGGTGAATAAATCAGGACAGAATATTTGGGTCAACTATCCCTTAAATTAGCCTTTCACATTTGTATTGTTAAAAAGGGGTGAGAGCTGCTTTTAACCATGGATTACTGCTCCAAAATGGGGTTACTACTGCTTTTGCCAGGATAACCCAGAATGATGTTAACCCAGGATTAAAAATTAAAGGGTTAATGATTTTAGTCTCTTTTAATTCTTTATTCATATGATAGTGGAGGGAGAAAGGAACAGGAGGAGGTCGGACTCAAACCTGTCAGTTCTTATATATTGTGAACACTCCACATTGCTGCTTCAACAGGGGTTCACAATTTCTAAAGCCTACATAAGTCTACAACCTACATTATGTTCCTGTTATGATATCATCCTCTTATTTTTATGTGGGTTCCTGATCATTAGTATATGTTATATTATACTCACTTCCTGTTTCGATTCTGTACTGCCTGCTGCTGCTGCTGTTGCATCTGCTGCTGTGAAGGAGCGGGACGTTTACGACTGGCCTCCATGTTCTGATTCGTAAGTCCAGGCCGGACAGCAGTGTTCCCTCCATACGGTGGTCCTGGAGGCCCCATTGGGGCCCCTTGATGAGGCATTCGTGCTCCTGATGGCATGCCAGGCCGCTGAAAAAAGGCGACAACCAAACGATGGACATAAGAAACTGAGGTGGAGAAAATGAACATGATTAACACAGTCTGAAACAAGAGTTTACAGATATAGTGTAGAGTGAATCAGTATAATGGTGATTTGTAAACATACATAACTAACAAATAACTAACAATCAATTGTGAAAAATACATTTTAAAATAATTTACATGAAAATAATATTTGCACATTTGTGTTTATTTAAAGTTTAAAGTGAGGTGAAGATTTAAATATCTATCAATATAGGGTCTGTTCAACGTACTATAACTGACTAGTACATAAGCAGCTGTTGCCTGCCATAATAGCAGAAGCAACTGCACACACAATTCATGCACAACCTACTCAACACTTGTGACACCAGAGACAACAGGTCACACGTACAAGAGCTCACGATGCTGAACAAATGTCTTTGAAAGAGTAAACCCATAGTCTTGTCACACATAAATGTCTCCCCAAGAACAGATGGTGTGTGTTTCAACTTTTTTTAATACAAACCCATGATATTTTATCTTTTAGATGCAATTTCATTGCATTAGTTATTAATCAAATTACATTAGAATGAGGCATGGTTTTAACTGTGGTAAAATAACATTAAACCAACTTAAAGTACTGTGATTGACATAACAGGAAATGAGAGCTCTAGATTAATAGGATCACTATTGAATTGAACAGGTCAATATAGACAGACTGTGGTGGTGTACATGTATATGCTGGTCTGAATACTCCATTCATTGGCTGAAACGTGTGCATTAAAACCGTTTAATGCACAGGTAGTTACAAGTCAGCTTAACTTTGATTGAAGCACACACATCACTCGCACACAGAGACTGGAAATCACGCTGCGCACAGACAGAAACATTCAGGAGTGTAGAAACTTCTTGCCAACGCTGCCCCACCACTTTTAATCACCTCCACGTTGTGCATTATAATCGTTTAATGCACAGCTGGCCATTGATTATCCCTTACATATATATATGTGAAAGTGACAGACATGATGGGTGCACAGGAATTGAGGGATGAATACAACTTGATGAAAGATAAAGTTCCCTATGATAATACACATCCATGCTCTAAATAAAGATGAACCAGCCAATTAGACAAACATGGTAGAGATAGGTTAATGAATGCAAGGCAGGATACTTTTTTTTTTTTCTTTACTAAGAAAAAAAAAAACAACAACAACAAAAAAAACCCCTCAGTGTTAGGATTGTTGTGCTGGCAGTAAAATTGGACAGGCAATTTGAGAGCATGTCAAAGGTACGTCTTGGAGTGACAGAAAAAAAACAAATACATAGAGTGGTAAGACAAAAATAGACAAAAGTGTACACTCTTTGTCTAAGTCATAATGAGGAAAATGAGTTCAATGAGAATAACTGAAGCCATATCAAACAAAGAAATGTTGAGGGAACAGATGAAAGAGAAGAAAAAGATGATATAATGACAAAACGCTGAAAGCAGGACAGAACTGCATTTCAGGGGAAAATCAAGTGTAAAAAATGCACTGATGTATCACAAAGCATAATTTCAAAAGTTCAGTATTTAATAGTTTGGTATTACACAATAATTTCTCATCCAAAACATAATTTTTCACCTATTTTCAGTTTCATCTACTATTGCAAGAGATGTGTCAGAATGAATAATCCAAAAAAGCTTATGAATCATAAAAAAATAATAATAATCCAACCAAATCAAATTCACTTTACACCAATGTTGTTATCACTTGTAATCATTATCAAAAGAGTTTATATTTTAAGTTGACTGTGAGAAGCCTTTTCTTCTTCAAATTCCAAGTCTCGAAAGTTATGTTCTATGACTTATGTTACTAAATAATTTAACAATTTCTATAAAGCTGCAGTCTGTAACTTTTGGTGCTCCAGCAGTTAATAAACAGAACTGCATGTGTCTTGTAGAAGAACATTGTAGCCGGAGCTACTTCTCTCTGTTTATGTCTATGATGACGAGGTACTGTGCTACTCCACAGCGATTTCTACCAGACCGGTCTAAAGTAGTTGGAATATAAACACTTATTTAAAAAACAGTGTACCATAATGATTCAGGTTAAGATAAAAACACGCTTTGGAAAATGGATTTATGTTGTACATTCTCATTATTATATAATTTTTGTAAATTTTGAAGACAAAAAAGTTACAGACAACAGCTTTAAAGAAAAAGGCCAAACTAAACATTTTACCAATTGATGAGCAAGGGAAAAAAAAAAAAGTCCCACTTTATATTAAGTACGTACTTACATTTAAATTAATCATTTGATACAATGCACTTATTGTGTACAAACATGTTTTTACATTGTACTTATATTTTAAAAATACATGCATGTAACTACATCTGTAATTAATTTCTGTAATTACATTTATAATTACACTGTTGACCCATCCCTTAACCCTTACCCCTACCCTTAAACCTACCCAAACCACCAAAGCTTTCCCTAACCTTACCCGTATCCCACCTCAATAGCAGCAAAAGTGTTTTGCAATTCAATATGAACCCATTAAGTACATTGTACTTATTTTTTGATGTAAGTACATAGTTGTTAAGGCCACTTAATATAAAGTGGGACCAAAAAATCTCCAGTTCATTCTTATGGGATGTTCTGAGGGAACTTCTGAGTTACTGTAGCAACAGTAACCGAGGAGGACAAAGCTTACTTTACTTTACTTTACTTTAAAAGTAAAGTAACCACATTTTCACTAACCACATCTGATTGATGAAGTGCTGCTCAACATTATTAAATCTATAAAGCCGCCAAAGTCAAAAAACCACTGGAGAACCACCATTCCTAATGGTGTGGATGAATCCTAATCCTATGGCATAGTTATGTTAAACACTATAACTTTCTCACCATGTGGCTATGTTGTGAGAAACATCTTTGCACTTCAGTTAAACAGGAAGGGTTGGCATTGAACTGCTGCAGATGTGGAATGTGGAACAAATGTGTGAGAGTAACTAACTGCTGATTTTAGATGGGTTTGTGTTTAATTTACACAAAGGAAGTGACTGTGATGTACCTACTAATGATGTACCTCACATGGGCTTGAGCTCTGTTATGTCTGCAGGTCAGGAGACAGATGAAGTGAACTCTAGACTGTTGTGAAATAAGAGCAGACTGTGCAGGTAGCATTGAGTTGCAAGGTAATGAAAGACAATGACTTACAATGAGATATTTAGCATTTGATAAGGCCACACGCTTGCAGGTGTAACATTTCTGTTATTCCCTGAATGCTGCAGCTAAACACTTTCTTTGTCTTTCTGTCTGATGTGTTGCCAGATGCTTTCAACTGTGTGTTTGCTGTTCAGCTGTCTTATGCTCACATGAACACAGGAAAAACTGACCAAGCAGGAGAAATTATCATGCTTAATGGCTAGAGACGGGGTATAAGAGCCTTTCATCAGATTCCTATTGTTATTAGAGTAATGATTTCACACATAAACAGAGTAAAAAAAAAAAAAAAAAAACCCTGAACATGAAATGTACCACTTAAAATAGTTTAAACAATTACTGTCCTTTGCTGTCTCTCTCTTAGTCGCTGCTTTGTTCACAAACCTCTTTGAATATAAATTTGGATGCAGGTAGGAAGGAAAACATTTTATTTGGAATATTTTCCAGCAGTCACACCATGTGGATTTGCACTTCAGAGAGACTGGCAGTGTTTGAGCTGTCAATCAGCTTTGAGTGATGAGCACTTCTGCCCGATTCTGGCTGATAAACAATTTTTTGCACAAAAACATGCACATCCCTCTTGAGTTTTCTTTGCTTGCTGTTAATACAATAACTGCGCAGCGCACAGGCATCTGATCAGATAGACGTCCATAACTACATTACTTCACTCTTGTGCCTTCTACGAGTTACTGCAGATATTTACATTAGTTATATTTATATGTAACCAAAGTCAGTTTATAATAGGACTGAAAACCTTCAAGTAAACAACTCAGTCTGACTGAGCTTGATTTGAATTAAATTTTGATCTGACTGAGGGGTGGTGTAGGTCTTAAATAATCAATTGAACTGGAACATTTTAGCCATGTAAGCCCTTGAATGTTCGTTGATGTATTATGTCTTACAAACTGGTCAGTGAAGGAGAGTGGTATTTTATAGTAATAATAAATTTCTGAAATATAAACATGTCATCGAGGCAAAATGGAAATTACGATAGCCCTGGTTACATCACTGAGGTAGCTTTCTCCATTTCTGAATGAGGCAACTGGGTACTGCGCATGCACTGATTTTTTCTTTCTTTCAGAATACATGTAAACGAATATGTGAATCTGATTGCAAAGTTTAGAGTTTATTTAAACACAACTTTCAGAATCTGAAATTGTATTGGATTCATACAGACTGACGAAAATTAGTGCATGCAAACATATTGACAAGCAGTGTGGTTGCACAGAAGTGCACAACAATAGAGAATCCAAAAATAAACAGTCTTTATTAAATCATAACAGAACGCTTGGAGAAAACATGAAACACAATTACAGTGCCCTCAACTAATATTGGCACCCTTGGTAAATATGAGCAAAGGAGGCTGTGAAAATAAATCTTTCATTAAAAAAACCCCACAAAATTCTAACCTTTCATTTAAGTAAAACAACTGACAATGGGGGAAAAAGCTCATTATGAAATAAATGTTTTTCTCTAGTTCACGTTGGCCACAATTAATGGCACCCAATTAATGCAACATCCTTTTCCCAAGATAACAGCTCTGACACTTCTTCTATGATGCCTGATGTGTTTGGAGAACACCTGACAAGAGATCAGAGACCATTCCTTCATGAAGAATCTCTACAGATCCTTCAGATTTCCAGCTCCATGTTGGTGCTTCTCTTCAGTTCACTCCACTTATTTTCTTTAAGGTTCAGGTCAGAGGACTGGGATGGCCATGGCAGAAGCTTCATTTTGTGCTCAGTGACACATTTTTGTGTTGATTTTGATGTTTGTTTTGGATCATTGTCCTGATGGAAGATCCAACAACGGCCCATTATTGGATTTCTAGCAGAAGCGGTCAGGTTTTTATCTGTTGGTATTTGATAGAATCCCTGATACCATGTATCTGAACAAGATGTCCAGGAACTCCAGTGGAAAAATAGTCCCACAGCACTAAAGATCCAGCAGTATATTTAACCGTGGGCATGGGGTACTTTTTATCCATGTGTGCACTAAGGTTATTATAATTTTGCATTATTCATTAGTTTTTATTTTTATTTCGTTTTGACTTTTTGTTTTCAAATTCAGTTTAGTTTAGTTTTTAAAGTGGGTTTGCTAGTTTAGTTTAGTTTTTCTTTTTTGAAAATGCTTAGTTTTAGTTTAGTTTTAGTGTTAGTTTTAGTCTTTTTTGTAATTTGGGTTATTTGTCAGGGGCAAGATTCAAAAAGGTCAGAAAAAGTATTGTGTAATAATAACTCAACAAAAACATCATACAATTTTAGAAAATATTCATTCAAAAATAAAACCAGTACATAAAATGTATATGGGCACAAATATGTAAACAGTCTCAACACCAGTAAAAAACCTAAAGAGCCAACCAACTTTACAAAATTATATTCAGAATTAAAAATATTTTTATACCACTTTTTAATGTGTGATTGTGTAAAGGTGTTCACAAGATACCAACCTTGCTTTTAACTTCGAACACTCGTTCTCATGGAGACGCGGTGTGCACGAAGGGGAGGGGCTCTGTGTGTGTTATTTGCTCTATGAAAGACATTGACAAAGACAAAAACTAAGGACATTTAATCTATAATTTTATTTTATTTTAGTTAGTTTTGCCAAACACACATTACAGTTTTGGTTAGTTATCGTTTTTTTGTAATGCCTTGTTTTTATTTTTATTTCAGTTAACGACAATGTTTTTTCCAACCTAGTTTTAGTTTTTTCGTTCATTTTCATTAACGATTATAACCTTGGTGTGCACCAAATCCATCTGGTGGGTTTAATGCCTAAAAGCTCTTTTTAGTTTCATCTGACCATAGAACCAGATCCCTTTTGAAGTTCCAGTCATGTCTGACAACTGAATATACTGGAGATTGGTTTTGGATGAGGAAGGAGGATTTTTCTTGAAACCGTTCCAAACTATTTTTGGTGATGTAGGTGCTGTTTGGTAATTTTTTTTAGGCTTTGAAAATCCCCATTTAGAAAATGGGGATTTTCAGTGCTTTAGCTATCTTCCTACAGCCACTTTCTATTTTGTGAAGCTCAACAATCTTTTGCTGCACATCAGAACTATATTCTTTGGTTTTTCTCATTGTGATGAATGATTACGGGAATTTGGCCTTTGAGTTTACACATATTTGTACTCCTGTGGAACAGGAAGTCATGGCTGGACAATTTCATGCTCCTATTCACCCTGGTCTGCTAAAAAAAAAAAAATTAAATATGAAATATACTTCAGAATATACTTATTTATGAATATACTTCAGAGATATTTTACTCATAAGAATTTCTATGGGTGCCAACATGTATTGAAGAAAAACATTTATTTCATAATGTGAGTTTCCCCCACATTCAATTGTTTTACTCCAATGAAAGGTTGGATTTTGCTCATTTTATGAATTAAAGATCAGAATTTTGTGAAGTTTTTGAATGAAAGATCAAAAGGATAAACAATGCAGATTTATTTTTACAGACACCTTTGCTCGTATTTACTAAGGGTGCCAATATTTGTGGAGATCACTGTACTTTAAACTTAGAAACAAAGAAAAGAATGAACTGAGGGCTTATATATACACAGAGATCATTAACACAATAAGAAACACCTGCATAACTTAATCAATGACCACAGAGACAAACCAGCACAGGAAACACAAAACTGACTGTACATGTTACATATAAATGAAAGGTTCGATTTTTACATTTAGTTCTTCTGATAGTTTCAAAATCATTGCAATGTTTCACAATATGATTGTTCTTTGAAGCAACAAGCAAAATGGGGTAAAAGTCATAGTGGTTTTTGTTTTGCTACTTAATTTTAAACAGTTTATTATAGTTAAACCAAAACTTAACAGGTAAAAATACTGTTCTCATCTCACTGTAATTCACCATGGTAGTAAGTTTTCTTTGTTTAAAGTGAACTGGAATGAAAGTTTCCGCTCCTAGAGTGAAATGACCTGTAGGTCATCTTTATTTATCCACACAGTTACACAGTAAGACTGAGTCTGTCATTAACCTAGACTGCACATTTTATTTTGTGTCTGAGAGAGAAAGAGTTAATAACAGATTACCAGTAATGTGTATTAGTAAAACACTGATACTGTGACACCTAATCTAAACTCAACACTGAGCCAAAACTAAGCGTCTGGAAGAAATCAAAAAGAAAATAAGAACTGAGACAGAATATACACAAATCTAACAACAAGTCATCGCCCAAGCACAAGCGATTCAACATAGAGAGACAAAATATGTCAAGAACATTTCAAATACACTGATTTAGAAAATTCAAACAAGAGACGGCAAAAGACACTGTATATAACTGGCCACAGATTTCCTTCGACACAAAATAAACTTTCACTCATAATTTCACTCATACTAGAAGTTATTCAAACTGTAACTTAACTGCAAACCTTGATGTGCACATACTGTTCCTTGCCTTGGGAACAAGGCTGAACCACCACATTCTTGAAGCTCAAGTTGTGGTCAAACAAGCTGTCATGTAACAAAGAATATACAGTATAACGTGCACATGACAGGCTTCAGACAGGAGTGCAGCACAGAAGCAGAAAGGTGAACAATAGCAAAGGTCAGGCTGAGGTAATCCAAATTACTCATAAGTCCAGAAAGAAACATAGGAGAAGCAGAGGAGAACAACACAAGCATAGGAGAGGACATAAAAGGAGAGGAAGCCAAAATAAGGAGCGGGAAACATTTGCCCAGGAACAATCAGTGCTTCGCCAAGGTTAATTAGTCTGCAGAGGCAACACCACCATTTTCTTCATTCATCATCCAAACTCAGCCTTATGTGTAAAAAGTTAAAGCAACTCTATGCAGAACTGAGGCAAACAGTGAACAAAAGGTTATTTATGAAGCAAACCAAGATTATTACTGCAAGTGAAAAAGTGTTCTCTTAGAAAATATATTATAAAACACATTGCATGCCAGAATTAACTATTAAACCATAAAGAACTCAAGTCATCACATACACTATAGTTTAAAAGTCTTTGCTCAATAAAGGCTGGAATACACTACATCTGAACAGATTTTAAAACACTAGTCATCATACATTTGCCGAGTTTGTAAATAGTTAAAGAGGGAAAACTGGACATCATACAATAAATGACTGAGGATCACACACTATCAGACTTTCAAGTCGTTCCGAACACAACAAACTCACACAGAAACACGTGACAAATGAAAACAATGTCTTCTGAAATCGGCTCAAAATAACATGTTTGATATCATATGACTGGATGGAATCATAGTATTAAGCTAAAATAAATAAATAAATAAAAGGTCTGTGACAATCATATACTATGCAATTTTCTATGGAATCTTTCTCAAATCTGCAGACTGCCTCTGACTTTCGGCAACTAGTGTCAGCTGGTGTCTAGGAAATCAGGACAAAAATCTGGGCAAAAGTCATGTGGTGTATTCTATTCCAGCCTTAAAACTGCATTTATTTGATCACAAATATAGTAAAACAGAAATAATTTGAATTATTATTAACATTTAAATAAATACTTATTTGTTATTTATTTATTTGAATATATTTTAAAATGTAATTTATTCCTATATGGTTTCAGCATCCTCCAGTCTTCAGCGTCACATGATCCTTCAGAAATCATTCTAATATGCTGATTTGCTGCTCAAGAAACATTTCTTACTATTGCCAATGTTGAAAACAGTTGTGCTGCTTAATATTTTTGTAGAAATTGTGATCAGTGTTTTTGATGTACAGAAAACGTAACCGTTTTTTTAAAAACAGCATTCATTTAAAATAGATATATTTTGTAACATTATAAAATGTATTTACTGTCATGTTTGATCAATTTAATGCATCTTTTCTGAATAACAGGATGTTTAAAATGTATTTATTTAAAAAAAAAAGAAAACTGTTACTAGTGTATATCTCACAGTAGCTGAATAGTCAAATTAATATAATAAAAAGCCCTGAATAATAAAAAAAAATCAATCCTAGACAGTTATCAATGAAGTATGTAATACTTTAAAAGTAATTATAATAATTGTATATATTATAATAATATGTTGTTATTATCATTATAAATAGTAGTAGTAGTAGTAAAACAAGTATTATTAAGGTAGCCAAGGTCGCTTTAGAGAAACAGCAAGAAATTATAACAAGAACAAAAACACAGAGCACAAGAAGCATAATGAATGCAGCTTTACACATTATACTCACTTTACTACAAACTGCTTTTCACTTCAGATTGATCGGCTCTGGCTAGACAAAGCCCTGCTAATCATAAATAAAAGATTACAGCGCTACTGTATGTACACAAAGGTGCAGACAATAAGTGGATCCTTATTGCCTCTTCTGCATCAAACCTTTAACAGTGTCACACGAGAAACATCAGTCCGTGTTACAGTATTATTAGTAGTAATCATTACTACTGCTTCAAATACACCCTTTGGCTCTAGGACTAAATAGCTTGAATTTTTAATGAACAACATGACAACAGACACGCTAATCTACACAGGAGATGTAATCTGTGAAGCTCTTGATGTGTTCTTGGAGTTGTAATAATAGTGTTAAGTCAGAGAGTGGCTTGTGTTTTGAATGAAAGCGCTCGTCACCTTAGGCATGCTGCCAAACGCATGCAGCCTCCAGTGACAAAGTGGCTACCTTTGGCCTTTCTTTTGCATTTGCCGATCCTTCTCGCTCTTTTTTTTTTTTTAACACTCACCTCCCTCGTTCGCCTCTCTTCCCCACCCCGTCTCCGCTTTAAAAAGAAGAGCGGCGCGGAGCCGGGATCCAGAGGACTGGAAATAACCTTCACATGGACACCGTTCAGCGCTATCACTCAAACGCATGGGCTGTGTCTGTAGCTGAGCTCACACACACACACATGTGCCGAGAGGGTACGTACCACTCCATGGACGAGGAACTCAAATAGTTTGCTCTTGGTGGCTTTGCGAGCTCCTCCAGCGGTCTCCTCCGAAGCCATTTCCCTCTGGTCTCCCTCCACTCTGGTTCTCCTTCTCTTTTGTCTTTCCCTCTCCCTCGCCTCTCTTCCTTTTCACCCTTCGCTCACCTCCTCAACCCCCCTCCGAGGCTCCCTGCTCCACTTCCCTTACTTTCTGCTCTCTCTCTCTCTCTCTCTCTCTCTGTCTCGGAGTGTGCTGCCCTGTCGAGCCTCTTGCTTTCTCTGTGCCTCTCACGCTTACGTTTGGTTGAGCTGCCTTTCAGGAGCCCAGCTGCTAGAGAACGTGGGGGGTTGAGAGTTGGGGGTCTTTCAGGGGGGTTCCTGCTGGCCCACCATGACCGTCCCTCCCTCCCCCTTTTACAAACACGCTGACTGAAAAGCACACGCTCACAGGCTGCTGCAGCTGTTGCATTCCATTGGTAGATAAGGGAATGCTCACTGACTGGTCGCTCACAGCCCTGCTGCGGTGTAGTTAGTCTCGCCGCTAACCAAACCCCTCCTCCTCTGCCTTCACGACTGCTCTCGCTCGCTCTCCTGTCCTTTGCTGCAGTCAAACCCAGCAAGGCTTGGAATACACTGCTCATTCTCAAAAAAATGGAGGGAGGATCCTTAAAGCAGCATGCAGCAGTGAGGAAAAGCTGCCCGTTTTTAGACTGAGGTGGAAAAAAAAACTGGCTCAGACAGCATTGAAGACCAAGATTTTTTTTAACCTCAATAATGGTCTGTCTCAAGTAAATATGAATACTTGCAACGATTACCCAATCTCCCATTTTTGTGAGAGACATACCATCAGATTATACATTGATGGATTACACTGTGGGTTTTGAAGCCATTCCTCACAATCAATGATAATGAACAGTTAAAAAAAAATAATAAATAAATAAGGTAACACTTTAGATTAGGTACACACATTCACTATTCACTAGTTGTTTATTAGCATGCATATTACTAGCATATTGGCAGTATAGTACTTATAAAGCACATATTAATGCCGTATTCTCCCTTAACCCATATACACCACAACTAAACAATCACTATAACTAAAATCTATCTATCTATCTATCTATCTATCTATCTATCTATCTATCTATCTATCTATCTATCTATCTATCTATCTATCTATCTATCTATCTATCTATCTATCTATCTATCTATCTATCTATCTATCTATCTGTCTGTCTGTCTGTCTGTCTGTAGCTTTTTTGTTTGTTTTGACTGAAAGCTACATCAAGACAAATTCCTTGTGTGTGTAATAAATCTTATAGGATTTAAATGTTTTATCATTCTTTTTATTTTTTCCCCTCATTATTGGGTCAGTTCTGAGCTGGCTGCTGTAAATATCTGTTTAGGATGCATGAATAAATCCCTACCATTCAGCTATTCTTTTTTTTTCTTTCTTTTTTAAATGTTTTAGCTATCTTAAATAATAAGGTTGAGCAAAGAAGAGCTAATGAAAGTGAACGATTTACTCTGTCACTGTGTGAGTAGACTGTGAATGATCAAGCCAGCTATAACAAATATTAACCATATTTTCCCTGTTTCAATATTTCTAGGAAATGTTCACTATTTGGTCATTGGGAAGTAACTACATTTATTTTTAGTTATTATTTAGCACTCCTAATAAGCCTATGTTACCCTAGAAATGATTAAAATGTTTCAGCCAAAACATCAAACACTGATCCTTGAAAAATGTCAGGTCTTATTGATCAATATCTTTGTGTTCCTCACAAGAAAGAAAGTCATAGAAAAAATGGTTTTGTTTGTATCACCGTCAAACAGCAAGATTGGTGGAGGGCTTATATACAGTTATCTCATGTACAGTGGTAAAAAATGCAAAAATGTAATGCAGTAAACCAGCATGCAATATTGCTTAATCATTATATTGTATATTTACATGAAGGAGATGAAATAATAATACACTTCAAGCTTTGGCATATTAACAGTAAATAACGGTACTTTAAAAGTCTGTAATCATATTTAGGATTGAGGATAATAATTTGAACACTGAACAAAAACATATTTATTGACCACTAATATAAATATTGGTTATTGCATGATTCAACAAAATGTTTTTAAACTAAATGCTAAATAAATCTTTGCTGAAATTAATGGCAGTCCCCTGTAAACAGTTTTGAAGGAGAGGCTTAACTGCCACAACACTTCCTCCCAGCCACAAGTCGTCTCCCATCCTCCTTTATTTCTACCTCATTGTGCAGTAAGTGCTAAATGACAGCTGAAAACCTTCACACCTGAAGCCTTT
Organism: Chanodichthys erythropterus; assembly: GCF_024489055.1. Classification (NCBI taxonomy): domain Eukaryota; kingdom Metazoa; phylum Chordata; class Actinopteri; order Cypriniformes; family Xenocyprididae; genus Chanodichthys; species Chanodichthys erythropterus. Next base: position 25,583,314 of record NC_090231.1, on the reverse strand, counting down.
TAGGCTTTACGAACATATGTGAAGACATGAATGCAGGTGATGGGAGGGGAGGGGTAAAAAAGAAAAAAAAAGGGCTTGGCGACAGCCTGAGAAAGAAAACTCATATTGAAGACAAAGCAAGTTATTACTTTTAATGAAAGATTACAAGACAATCTTTTTTGAATAACACTCACAAATGAATCATGCACAACAAAACATTTATAAAAAAAAAGTATATAGGGTCAGTTTCATGTTGACGAAGTGTAGAACTGTTCAATAGTGCATTAAGAACTAATGCATTAAGCAACGCTATCTCACAACCAATTCATACGTATTTTACGAGGTGGCTAAAGTTTAGACAAATCGTACAAATTCATTTGATTTGTCTAAACCCCAGTGATCGGTATAGGTTTTGGGGGCGGGGTTAGGGGTAGGTAATTCGTACGAATTCAGATGAATTTGGCAACTCGTGTAATAAGTACAATTTAGCAAAAAACATATGAATTTGTACAAGTGAGGTCGTACAAATTCGTACGAATTAGCCACATTGTAAAATACGTACGAATTGCCATGAGATCGGGTTGCATTAAGAATGAGCTTGGGTTTTCAGATGGATAGACAAAAATGGGCTTTCTCTGATATTTTTGTTTCTTAACACTGAAATTAAACTTTTAACATTGTTTTTACATTTGAAATCAACACTAAAATAAAAAAAGCTGAAATATGCTGTTTACATAAGCATTCAGTGTTGCAGAAGCTTTAAGTTTACATGATGAAGAAGAATTGCCCTAACAAGGACATAACTGACAAACTACTGGCCTCAAACTGTGAATCACCAAAATTACTACCACATTGTTTGGCTGAAAACTCCAAAGTTAAGAGCTATGATTCTGAAGGAGAGCTGTGAATATGAAGATTAAATAACTAAAATACCTAAATTAGGAAAAAAAAGTCATTGTTTGTTGAATAATCAGAAAGTGTCTAAAAAGGTCATTCATCAAAACTCTGCATTAACAAGAGGGAAGACTGACCGATGCCGTAGAGAAGCTGAGAACCTGCACCAGTCAAACATATCAAGCGTTCTGCATAACATGAGCCTTTATGGGAGAGTGGCACAAAGGAAACAATTACTCAAAATGAAAGCATGTCAGAACTCTAGAGAGTCTGCCAAAAAACATAATAATGACCAAGTGTGGTGTGGGAAGTGATTTTGTGGTCAGATGAGAGAAGAAGTGATATGTGACACAAACCTTATGCTGACTTTAAATAGATAAATAAATACTTTTAGTCTTGAGAAAAAGTTTGGGAGAAAAAAAACAGGCTTCTTTTGCTGTGACATTGTGACCCCTTGTGATCACTTTTGATCAGCCCATTTCAGGAAGCAGTTCTACATAAGCATCTCATTAGAGAGCTGAAAAGATGTGTAGGTCTCAGTACCCCTTTGAGCCTCCCCAAGTCTCCTTTTACCCATTGCAGCTCTGCCAACTGCTCAGGTCCCATTGACTGGGAGGTAAAGGGGGGGTGGGGGACTCATGTGGGGTAAGGGGAGGAATTGTGTGTGTGTGTGTCTGTTGTTGGGGACTGTTGAACAGTTTTACCTCAAGCTGCAGTTTTAGGTTTCTCCTGCAGAGGTCTGTATATGACTCCCAATGAAACTATTGACTCTAATCAATGTGCCACTGCACTGAAGCATTATGGGTGTGTTCACACACTTGTATGCAAGGTAAGCAATCACACCAGAGTTCATTTTATTCAAACCAAACTGGCCAAGAAGTGTGAACCCTTTTTGTCAAGAACTGGCCGTAAACAATGTGTTTGGGTACGGCGGTTTGAGATACAGAGAGTTAGACAGCAATTCATTTTAAAAATTTATTTGAAAAACACATTTTTTATGTACACATTAGATAACAACAAAGGTAAATGCAAATGTAAAAAGAGGGGGAATGAGCATGAGCAATCAATCATCCAAGATTGAATAATACTGGAAATAATACTGGATTACAGTGCATGTAATAACAGCCAAGCTCAGTTATTTGCAACATTTTCTGCAGTATACTAGGAAGTTATTGTGTTTAAACACCTGGCAAATATAACATTTAAATCACAGAAGGATTACAAAACACAAGTAAATCTGAAACAACAAAACTAGAGATTTGCTACAAAGACATTGTTAATTTCAGAAAACCTTCACATCCGTTAGAATCTTAAATAACAACGCGATACAGATTTTTGGTCAAACTGCCCAACACTCGGTCTACTGAATTCTCTTCATAATTATTCTAAAATGTTATATAAAATGTAATCTTATTTTCTTAATGTCAAATACTACTTTTCAATTGCTTTTTTTAGCTGGACATTTATTATGGCTTATTTTACTGTCAGGAGTACAGGGAATATATAATATATAACATTGGAAGGACTAATACAAATTTTAAAAAATATATAAAAAAATGTAATCAAATCAGTTCATAAAGATAACTTAGTTTAAAAGTTTAGTTTAATTATTTAATTATTAATAATAATTATAATAAGTAATATGTATTTACTGTGCAATTTCTGTAATAATTTCAAGGTAGAACAAACTTTTATTTTGCCAGGTTGTAATGAAGACCTTTGAGTTTGTGCTTGTTTTAATAAACAGTACTGTTATTATTATTATTATCACTAATAATTGATGTACAATCTACTGTACAACAGTAATAGATTTAGAGTAATAGATACCAATAGATACCAAACTTTTATTTTGACGGGTTGTCGTGAAGAACTTTTTTTGTGAATATGATATGACAAATGTCGATAGTTTTATTAAATGAAACCGTGAAATGTTCATGAAGTGATGCTAAGAGCAGATCTGCAGATGAAGTTCATGTGTCCATGTATAGGGAGACAGCAGATGCTGAAATCATGGCAAGAGTCATGTGTGCTTGTGTAGTAGTAAACGAAACAGCAGCGCTCATTCAAACAGACACGGCAGAACATACAGACTTAAGATTTCAATAGCAGTCTTTTTTAGCCTTAATATTCAGACACTAGTCCATATCGATATCTGATTCATTGTACAGACCTACTTTTGATTTATTCATCCAAAAATTGCCAAATTCTGTGATGTTTTATTCAATGTATACAGTAAGGTACATTTTTGACTGGATTCCGTGATTCCATCCGTGTTTTCTGCTTCATGGAAATCATATGGCTCTACATGGCATTTGCAGTATTAAAGAGAGTTCATTTTGTGAGTTATTTATTATTGTGTTATAAAGTTATTACCATTAGTGTAAAAAGGATATGCAGTTAATTGAGGTCCGCTCTCAATGCACTCTACATAGCGCTCTTCATGGCCATTGAATAGATACAGCAGCTGTTTCAGCAATGAGCTGGTATGGCGGTATTTGAAATATACATATTGGTCACAAAATTTAAACCGGTTTACCGGATGAACCGGTTTACCACCCAGCACTGAGTAGACAGTTAACATGTTTTTGCAACTTGTCAGCAACAGAAGAAGAGAACACAAAGGTATCAGCCAATGGATGTTTATTAACAGGCAATTGGGGAGACCAGACAAAGCACACATGTAAGTCTCTGAAGTTGAGTATCAATAACCACTTAATAATAATAAAGTCTCTTTCTCTTGCTGGCTGGATCTGACGAGACGAAGAGGCAAACTGGAGATGACTAACTGAAGGCAGGCAGACGACAGGTAACTGGCACAGGTAGAAGTAGGGCAGGTTATTGCCCTGTAGTGGATAACGAGACCAGACAACATGAAGCAGCAGTGTGAGGGTTTATTTAGGCAATCCTGATGAGTGTTGCAGGTATAACTGGTTAATACTCAGGAGATTGGGAATGAGTGGGTGGAGTTGAGAGGTCTGGTGCTGAGGATGTAACTGAATCCATGACTTTAGGTAACAGTAAAGTTGAATCGAGTGAAGAAGAGTGCCCAGTGCGCTTGTCTAGGATTGAACCTCTTAGCCTTGTGAAGATATTCCTATGATTGGTGATGATCTTGAATGGATGCTTAGTTCCCCCCAGCCAATGCCGCTACTCCTCCAGGTAAAGTTTGATAGCCAGTAGCTCATGATTGCCAATGTTATAGTTACACTCCGCCAGGGATAGTTTCTTTGAATAGAAGGCACATGGATGGAGAATGGGAAGTTTCCCCTGTCACTGAGCGAGTACCGCTCCTACCCCTGTGGTGGAGGCATCAACTTCCACGACAAAAGGGAGAACTGGATTGGGATAAGCTAGGGTAGGAGCGGTGCAAAAGGCCTCCTTTCCGTTCTAAAGGTTGGCTGGTTCCCAGGACAGAGACCTGGACCGGTTTCTGAGCATGGAGGTTAGTGGATAACTGATCTTGCTGAAGTTAACAAAACCCAGTAAGCACTGAATTTATTTAACGGAGGATGGTTGAGGCCAGCTCTGGTTCAGTCCAGCTGGATGCAGTGCTTGTTGATGACATAACCCAGGAAGTGAATGGTGTCTAAATGGAATTCGCATTTCTCTAATTTTAAATACAGATGGTTCACCCGGAGCTTCTGGAGGACGTGCATAACATGGTGCTGATGTTTGGTAAAGTTCCAGAAGTATATCAGGATGTCATCAAAGAACACAATGACAAAGCAAAGGAGAGGAACTCCCAGAACACCTCATTCATGAACCCATGGAATACAGAGGGTGAGTTGGCCAGACTGTACAGCATAACCTGATATTCATAGTGGCCCGATGCTGTTCGGTGTTCATTCATCACCCTCACGTATCCGTATGAGGTTGTAGGCACTACGCAGGTCCAGCTTGATAAAGATGCGAGCGCCTCAAAGCTGCTCCAGGGCTGCAGGAAACAGAGGAAGGGGATAGTGGTACGTAATGGTTTGTGAATTAAGAGTGTGATAGTTGATGCAGGGCCGCAAGCTCTCCGTCCTTTTTTGCATCATGAATGACATCTTTTCCCAGTGTAGGCAAATGACGTGGAGCGTCACAGTGGGGGTGCAGTGTGTAATTACTCCATGGCCCAGCGGTGTTCCCAGAATGGACTGGATACTCAGGACCTGCGAGCAGGGTTTCTTCCTAATGTGGAGCTTGTGGAGGAGTTCCCAGGAGATGAAGTTGCCCGTGGATCCTGAGTCGTCGAGGGCCTGAGCAGTGAGTGATGAGAAGTGACCACTGTAATCATCAGATTTGCAATCATAGGTGGTAACTGAATGGTACTCAACACTGAGCGTGGTGGTCACACTGGACATTCAGGTAGAAGACCACAATACAAGCAGAGTCGATTTAAGATCCTCCTTTGATGCTTCGCATGTGACAGGTGGAAAGAGTCAGTATGCAATGAGTTAGTAGGTGCTGGAAGGGCGACTGGTGGGGAAACAGGTGAAGGATGCAGTGAAGGTGACTCGAGCTGACAGGCAGTGAGGCGCTGAAAGATCCTGATGGCAGATTGGATGACGTTTTCTAAATGAATTAAGCTATCGTAGATTGCCATCTGCTTTCAAAGCGATGGATTAAGGCCCTGACGAAAAGTGGTGATCAGTGCTGTCTCATTCCAACTGCTTACCTAACTGAAGAGCATATTAGGTCACTGAGGAGCGTTGGCACAGGTTATAGAGTTGATTGTGAACAGACAGCAGATTGGCAATTTGGCCGAATACCTCTTTAAAATGTGCTGTGTTGGTCAGGGAACTTGTAACAAGGCCATTAGCTTTCCAAATCTATCTAGCCTACTGTAGAGTCCATCCCGATTGCAGAGATATAATATATGCAATTTTAGCACGGCCCAATTGAAAGAGTTGTGGCTGCATTTCAAGCAATTAAATTACAATTCACATAATTTTTTTCCAAAGATGGTTTCTGTTCTTTTATGTAGTTTTTATCACGCTGATGTAAGTTCAAGTGTTTGTTTTTTAAAATAAGTTTTAGAGCCCATCCACACAGAGACGTAGATGTATCCGTAAAGATTTTGTATCTTATCAGAGTTTCGTCCAGATGGATCCGGCATTTTGGGAGCCTGAAACCGCTACTTTTTTAAACTGGGTCCCAGAGTAGATGAATCTGAAAACACACCCTTGTGTTTTTGTGTGTACAGCCAATCCGTATATATTTTGTGAAACGATGATGTCATCCCCTCATGTCTCGACCCTAGTCATGTAACAGCAACAACAACAATAATAGCGGAATACATGCTTGTGTTCATGCCACAGAAGCTACTGAGCCTATTAGCTTTACTAAAGTAAAGCTTTATTTCTAAACTTTACTAAAGTTTGTATACAGCGTGCAAGGTTTATGCGCATGCTCCAAGTCTTCTTCTTCGTTTTTAGTGTATCTCTGTTGCAGAATTACAGCGCCACATACTGTGGTTTCGTGTGTATGCAGATATTTCTTGAAATGAGGAAAAAAAAACACAGGACAGGGAAAGCTCTGGCTTTGTGTGGATGTGGCCTTAATAAGTTATTTGATGCTATAAAAATGGGGGTGTGACATCATGAATGATGGCTGTGATTGACAGCTTCTCTGAGTGAATCAGTCTCTGAGGCACCAACAGATATTTTTTGTGTGATTTTCAGGAGGATATTGTAGCTTTAACTTTAACTTCTACTTTTCCATAAATGTTTATTTCACACCGATATAATGAGTTGTTTTGCAGAAAACTGTACTAAACTATTCTGCGGGAGTGTGGGCGGGACCTTGATAGTGCGCTCACTCCACTACATGCTCACCATTGCGCAGAATCGGTATCTGATTTCACTACTGAGCAGATTCGGGTCCCAAATCAGCACAAGATGTCAGCGCCATATTGGGACATTGGCAGCTTCACTTTTCTACAATGGAATTTTGGATTTTTTTTTTTACAGTCTATGGTGTAACTGGTTAATACTCAGGAGATTGGGAATGAGTGGGTGGAGTTGAGAGGTCTGGTGCTGAGGGTGTAACTGAATCCGTGACAAAACTATCAAACTTCTGGCCAATAATACTGCTTCAATTTATTGTCACTTACTTTCTGATATACACTAACCTCTTTTTTTTAAAGAAGTTAATACTTTTATTCTGCTAAAATGCATTAAATTGAACAAACTGATTAAACTGATACTTAATAGAAAAACGTTATGTGAACCCAAAATCTATATTTAGTTGAACGTGCAGCAGATTTCTAGTTTCCAGCATACTTTGTTTCTGACTATTTAAAGAAAATAAATGTTGAAATTAAATGTTTTTTGCACAAGATTAATAAAGGGAGAGATGTGCTAGAGTTTAATATTCTGTTATGTTGGGACTTGTAGGGGTTTCTGCTATGCTGCAGTTTTGCTACCATTGTGGTAAAGAGTGTGGTTAGGCTGAGGATGGGCTGCTACACTTTAAGACTATGGCTATGTTCACACTGTCAGTTACTGGAAATGACAACCGCATTTACATACAGGTGTGTGTCTGGAAACGTCCCGTTCAAACAGCAGCTTACAGTAGCGTCTCGAATACTGTCTGTATGAACGTGCAATGGGATTCAAGCCTTCATTCTTTTATCAGTAATCATAGTGACAGTGACCAAAGTAATATCAAAGATGGCGAAGTCCATAAAACTAAAAAGTCATCACTTTTGACACAAAAGTCCAATCGAGCTGCAAATCCATCAATCAAATCTTCATTAACCGACAGCAGCTTTTATATCTGGGTGGAGAGTGGAGCATTTAAGTTGCACGTAGAACACAAAACTGATAAGAGTAGCTCCAGTGGAGAACAGTGACTGGGTCTAAAACCTTAAGATGACACACAGCTCATATCTCTGTCACTGTAAGTTACCAAAAAGACACACATAAAAGAGAAAAACACGGTAGGACAGACAAACATCATGGCCTTCTTTAGGGAGAAGAGTATTAGGACACAGCTTACATGTCAACAGGAATCCAGTAGCAATAGAACAGTGAGTCACGATCACTTCGGTAACCGAGAAAACAAGAGCAAGAGTGATAACGAGAATATATGCACACTTTGACAACATCTCATAACATTATTTATGCTATTGTAACTGCATTTATGCCACCTCTGAGCAGGATTAAACAGTGTATAATACAGTAAATACATTTAGATGCAGCTTGTCCCACTGCAATGCAAAGATGGCTTTTCATTTGATTGGAATTATTGATTTAGTTTCATTTATAAAGGGGACCTGTTATCCAAAATTCACTTTTATAAGGTGTTTGAACACAGTGTGTGTGTAAACAACCGGCATGTAATTTTAAAAATCCACCCACTCCTTTTTTTTGAAAAAGTGATGTGACGTGTAGCCAAGTATGGTATCCCATACTCGGAATTTGTGCTCTGCATTTTAAATAATACAAGTGCACAAACACTCAGCAGTCAGTATTGAACACACACAGTGTGAACACACATCCGGAGCAATAGGCAGCCATTTTTGCTGCGGCACCCGGGGAGTGATTGGAGATAGGTGCCTTGCTCAAGAGCACCTCAGTTGTGGGTAATGAGAGTGGAAGAGATAGCCGTTCATTGTACACGTGCACAGTTCTTGCCAGTTTTAGTTTTTCAGTCAGATCAAGTGTTTACATGTCCTCTCAATCGGATTAGAAAAGGAATAAACCCACCTTCTTATCCGATCGAGCTCAGTCATATCGATTAAGGTGTTTACATGAAGGCGTTTCAGTTCGAGTGAGCCGTCAATCCAATTACTAATGGACAATTTGGTTGCATGTAAATGTAGCCACTAAAGACTGGAGTAATGCTGCTGAAAATTTAGCTTTGCCATCACAGTAAAATAAAATTTTAAAATATATTAAAATGGAAAACTGTTAGAGTAAATTGTAATTTTAACATTACTATTTTAATGTATTTGTGATCAAATAAAGGCAGCCTAGGTGAGCATAAGAGACTTTTCTCAAAAACACAAAAAAATCTTACCAACTTCAAACTTTGGAACGGTGGTGTATAACATTGTAGAATACGTTAAATGTTGTATGCATTGTACTGCACACTACTGAAAATACAGCCCTTATGTAGCCCCGCCCCTTTTCAGCACTGCGGTCGTAGTGTTCTGTCTTCCAGTTTGTATTTCCACAGCATGAAGGTAAGATCTTACAGATTTATGAATGAATCACTCGTTTTAAAATCTTCCCAGTCTACTGACATTTGTTATGCCATCTGCTTCAAACACAATGCTTATGATAACTTGTAAATCCACTTCAACAACTAATTATTCTTCAACAGCAATGCCATAGAAGCATACAGAGCTACCACAAAAATGGAAGTTCAATTTCTATTATTTCCCTCTATAGGTGTTTTCGCACCGGAGGAACCTTTTCATAGTTCCTAGAACTACTGACTGAAGTGCCCGGATTTTGCAGTGTTCGCACCACAAGAACTAGGAACAATTTTAGTTCTAGGAACGCCTTTTGAGGGAACCAAATTAGCACCTACTTCAGAATAGGGTCTAAACCAGCACTATAGGGACTATCTTATATCCTATACTAGTGATGTAAGTGTACGTTGATTGGTCAAACGCATGTCAAACACTGGCACCTGGAATTTTTAAAAAGCTGTGTAAACATATTTACTTCACGAACATGAAAAACAATGAAAACGGCATTTACCTGTTGTCTGCAGGGTTGTGCTTTTTTCTCCGCCTCGATGATATGTAATACTGAAAGTTGTCATAGGAGATTTTGTCTCTTAGCCTCACTTTTTGCTCTTTCAGTCAGCGTAAATTTTGAGTTTACATTCCATCTCCGTTATCACGAAAACAAACACGGCAACGTTCACGGCATCCTCCATCCACTGGTTTTTAGCGTTTGTAAATGCTGCGCTGTCGGCTCCTCCAGAGTCTCTATTCCCAGTGCAAAAGCAAAAAGGAACATGGCCCGGGGGAGAAATTAGTTCTTGGGGAACTATCCTAGTGGATATCCTATAACTAATCCTATAACTAAGTTCCTAGAACTATTCGGTGCGAAAGCCCCTTATCACATATCTGTTCCTCTCATCAACCCATATACATAAACAAATACTGCTGTCTCTTTAACCTACATACTTCATTCTCATTCTGTGTATGTGGACAGAGATGGACAGAATGAGGCCAGAGACAGTGAGGGTCTAATCGAGCTGGTATAAAGAATGCCTTTCAAATCTACATATTACAGCACAAAAGTAAACATTCATGTTTTTTCATCGTACAACAGACACACAGAACATCTGAAAAGCTTTAAAGGCATCTCCATGTGTCAAAAGTGCCAATTCAATAAGGATTTACAATAACAAGCCATTCAGCTAACCCACACTCTCTCTCTTCCCCTTACTTACTTGGGTGGGGGTGGGGGGGAAGCACTAAATGGGATATTGAGCCTTTCCCCTGTAAAAATTGGGTCAGCTCTCTGTAAGCTAGACAGTCTGTCTCAGAGACGCCCAAAAAGCACCATAGTCGGGCAGAGCGGCACACTGCATTACAGACATACATTGTGAGCCAACTATCAACTATCCTTCTGAGTCCAGGACTTTAAAGAGATGTGTGGAAAACACTGTGGCAAGTCCCAAGGCCCACCGCACAGCAGCCACAGACTTAAACTTAGGTAAATCACCTGTAATTATACATAGTGTAAGACCAGAACACTGCTATTGGTTGTGAAGCATCAGGATCACTGTAATCAGGGTATCACTAATCAATACAGGGATGGTCTGAACTGAATGCCCTTTATAGAGGACAGTGATACAACTATTCAGTCAAACAGTGATTTAACATTGTATCATTCCACTAAACTAAGCTAAAAATGAATAGTATATAAAATAATAAAAAAAAGAATATTAAATAAAAAATAAAAAATAAATAATAATAGTAACATCCACCAAAAAAAGCAGAAATTGTTCAATGGTAACAAAGCTCGCTTTGTTAAGAAAGCATCCTAAAAATGAAATTTCAGTTGTACACACACACACACAAAAAAAACCTCAATGGCTTTAAAACTTATTTCATTTGTAAAAGATGCGTGCTAAATAAGAAGCGTTATTTGCAATTAAATTACATTTATATTAAATACAATTAGCTACAGTTGAATGTACTGACAAGCATTTATTATAAAACAAAATATACTTTAATATCATTTATATTAAAACTTGTAGGTAATTACACATTTGTAATGAAGTTGCAACACTAAATTTCATGAATATTATATTATCTGCAAAATTTTTTTATTTTTGTTTTTGTTTTACAAATATACTTTCTTAAAAGTATAAAGTGCCCCTATTATGCTATTTTTAAAGGTTCCTAATTTTGTTCTCGGGGTCTCCTACAACAGGTTTACATGCAATTGAGGTCAAAAAACACTTAAATTTTCTCATAATATACACTATAGTTTAGTTATACTTTGTATACAAACAGTGTTTGAGGGCAGGTCAAAATAAACACTGTTCACAGGCAGCTAATGAAGACCATAGGCTGGTATTATGCCAATTTGTAACAAACCTAAGTAGGTTTGTGCAGGAAGTAAGACTGGAATTACTGACGACTTGTTTTAGGCAGATTGGAACCGGTATTTTCTTTTAGGAGACAATAACTACATATGTCGTGCTTTTTGATCTTTGAAACTTTGGTTACACTTTATTTTACAGTATGTGTACTTACAATGTACTTACCCAAGAAAGTTCTGGTAATATAAGATAACATGGGTTAAGGTTAGGTTTAGGGGTAGGTTGAGGGTTAGTATCTCGTTATAACCCAGTTATTGTAATTGCTATCAAGTGCTACCAAAACTTTGAAGCCCTATTGCATTCACAAACAGCTATATTACACACTACATAAAATGTAAAAAAAAAATAGGGGCACTTTAAAGGTGCTAAAGAGGATGTTTTGTTTTATAAATTTTTGCAGTATTACTTGAAACTGTCTTTACTAACTGATAAAAGACTATTTATTAGGTGCACTGAAAGGAATAATATTAATATACATCATCTGTGCACGAGGTAGGGCCTTAAAAACATCAGCCAATCGTTTATGCGATCATCGCGTAAACGATTGGCCCTCTGGCTTGTCAATCACTGCTGTGATGTTCCTTGTGAGAGACGAGCGCGGCTGCGTGCTCCAGTAACTTTCCACACTCCACAGGCGCCGCATGCAATGTTTTTGTCCGAAGATAGGAGTAACAACTGCAGATTATGAGTTACCTGCGGTGAGTCCGACATAATGAATCCACTAACACGACACTGCGAATGCCGGTGGTAAACACTCATGTTCCAATACTCGTGCACGAGTTTTGGGAGGCGTTCCTTTGAAATGTTGTTCTTACGCATGCGCTCATTTCAAAAACTCCCTAACAGTCTTTGGTTTCTCAGTCGAAGAAAAGATCCTCTTTAGCACCTTTAATACAATTAAGCACACTTCTTTTTCAAAAGGGAGGAGGTGTAATCATGAAATGAATTCTAGGTTTGTCAACTGACTTCAAAGGTGTGAACTGCTGACCATACCAGAGTAAGATCATATTCTGAAATGTCCAAACTATAGAATCAAATCTGTCCACAGAGAATCCAAGCTAGCAGGTTGTGGCATCACCCGCAGAGCAACAAAAACATCATAACACTGTTAAATCATGTTCATTCAAAGGGTCATCATGAACAATATAAGGCACTCTACTGAGCTGCAAAATAGAATTTGTTTTATAAATATCAAAATAAATATATATCAATTATTTGTGAAAAGTTAACTTTGCAAGCTGATTATGTTGCTTTTAAAGTTGCATTCAGTTTAGTTGCATTTCTTGCATAAGCAAATCAAACCCCCTCCTAAGAGCTTGCAGGAAGTTTCTGCCAAGCTGATTTTACCTCAATGCCGCCAAAGCATTCCAGTCCAGCCAAATAAGGAAGTCCTTAATTGTCCATATCTCTCTGCAAGGAACCTTGGACATAAAAGCCATAGACTTTTTTTTTTAACAGTGACCTAGTATTTTGGGGGACGGGAAACACATTTTCTGCTGATTGAATAAAAAAATACAAGGCAACTTTACAAAACCTCTAAAGAAATAAAGAAAAAAATTACAGTGGCCCCAAGTACACTTAGACACACACGACTGCAAAATATCAAGCTAAGTGCCATTAGCAGGCAAATTAGGTGAAGCTTCTTGCAGAACCAAGCATTTTTTATTTTTATTTTTTTTACTTTTAAATAACTGATCCCAAGGTAAAATGATGATGATAATAATAATATACAAAATAATAAATAATTCACAAACTCACAAAACAAAAGTTTTTTATAACAATTATCACAATTGAAAACAAACTTACTTTCATTAAACATTTTGCTTAAAAAGTGTTTGTGATTTTTTTTTTTAAATAAATGTCATTTGATTTGATATTTTAAAATATTTCGGGCGCACTGTGTTTGTCTAATGAATTAAAGATTCAAATAAATGAACTCGCTTAAGGATTAAGGATTAAGTAAAAATACATATTTAAATAGAAATGCAAATACCGCAGGTGTCTAATAAATGAGAAGCCATATTGTTGGGCTGAACAAAGGGCAGCATCACATGAGGCGTATGGAGTCCAGCCATCCTATCTTTCTAATTCTTTACATTTAGACCAGCAGAAAGGCAGCAAAGGAGAAGAAAAGAAAAAGAATGAAAGAAAGAGAGTATTTAATAATCACCCCTTCATCTCTCTTCCTGCTCTCTCACTTGTGAAAGAGCCGATTCTCCCCAAAGCTCTTGAGGTGTGACAGCTAGAAAAAGTGGGTCCTTGAATACTAATGGGATTTCTCTCACTTTTAGAAGATTGCTGGGCACTGAAGCGAAATTCTGTGATCCATTCTAAGTGTTGCTGGAATTGTTTCCTGACAGAATACAAGGTTTCGAGCTCAAAGACACACCTGCGGCTTGGTACTTTAGACCACAACCTGGTACAAAAACGTCCTCGTTTGAAACAACTGACTTAATACTTTGAAGCTAATCTGGCCAGCCAAACGGTGTACAATCCTCAAAGCTTAAAACATTTAACAGATATCTAAGAAAGTTTCCGTTGAGAGGCACAGCAGATTGTAAGAAAACTTCTCATTCTGTATCAAATAATTTTACACTGTACATCAACAAAAGCAATTAATTGTAACTATTAAAAAAAAAAAAAAAAAAATTGTTAACACAACTATACCACAAATTACTTATTACATTTTAGTCTGTTTCTCGCAAAAAGCTTTTGAAAACAAGTTATATGGACTACTTTTAAGGTATCCTCCTGGTTCACTCCTGAGTCCTGATCATTCATTTTTGTCCTCTATAAAGAATAATCTGTGGTTTTAGATACACAAAATGTCTAGGCTTTGACCATGACAACTTTTATTTTAATAAATGCCTGAAATAACAGTTCCAAACATTAAGAAACTGTATATATTGTATTTTATAATTATCAATTGTATTGTTTATTTTAAATCATTTTCATGGGATGCTTTTCACAGAAGAGTCTTATTTTCTTTTACAAGAAAGGCATTGATTTCTTACATGCCTCTGTAGACGACATCAGGATTTACATGTTTTTAATTGTTGAGGGTACACTAGAGGGGCCGGTTGCCCCTCTAGTGCCCCGGCTAGTTGCCCCGGCATAGTCTTGACGTAAATGGACACTAAGTTACAGCTTAGTAATTAAACTTAGCTGAAGCGTAACTACATTTCCAACAGACTGACTGAACTGCATCAATAAGCATAAGCAATATGCTCTGTATCTTTTTGTTTGTATTAGTATTTATTTACTGATCCTTATTCATTTCAAATACAGTTTCTGAATGTTATTTGTGTTACAAGTAAAAAACACCTATTATGATCACGGTTAAGTAGTATCATATATATATATATATATATATATATATATATATATATATATATATATATATATATATATATATATATATATATATATATATTTTTTTTTTTTTTTTACTGTTTGTTATGCTATAGACAAAAGTTTGAATGAAGGATAAACTGAAATTCACAACACAACTTCAGCTCACGTATTTGAAGGCTGCTACTGGAATATTGAGGCTAATTGTCATATTAATTGTTACAAACTAGCTAGTAGCCTCTGGTGTGAACTTTACATTCCAATTTAAGTAAGACATTACAAACGGCTGGCGCAACCCTACCCTGGTGAACTCTGTAAAAAAAAAAATCCCAGAAAAAATTAGATGCTCATATCAAATGAGTTATTCCTATCTCTGACAAGCTATTATTTGACCAGCTATTAAATTAAATTATTAGTTTTGTGTATCACAAATTTCCCCTTTTAATTTCTTTTAAAATAAATTAATACTTCAGTAAGAATGCATTAAAATGATCAAAAGTGAAAGTAAAAACATTTATAGTGTTACAAACAAATTCTATGGTAAATAAAAATTATGGTCTTTTAATCATTAAATAATCCTAAAATAAGTATCATGATTTCCACAAAAATATCAAGCAGCACAACAGTTTTCAACATTGATAATAAAAATAAATGTTTTTGAGCAAATCAGCATATTAGAATGATTTCTGAAGGATCATGTGACACTCAAGACTGAAGACTAACGGTTGCTGAAAAATAAACTGCTGCCATTACAGGAATACATTACATTTTTAAATATATTCAAACATTTGATTGTAATATTTTACATTACTGTTTTACTGTATTTTTGATCAAACAAATGCAGCCTTGGTAAGCAAAAGAGATTTCTATTTCAAAAATGGTAAAAAAAAAGAAAAAAAAGAAACCTATTGGGTTTGAGCAACATAGCGGGATGCATAAATTATGACAACTTTATTTTTGGTTGATCTGTCCCTTAGAATGAACTCTAGAAGTTAGAATATGAAATAATAATAAATAAAAAAAAACAGCAAAGTTGCAAAAAATTGCAAGGAGGGCATGGAAATTTAATGTCGTCCTAAAGACTGAATGCCATCAAAGCACACAAGTAGAGGATCAAATACAATGACCACAGACCACACCCACTCAAACTCACATTTAACATGAAATACTGCACACGGGCACACAAGACAATTAACATAAAATGTGCAGCGCCAGCTCTCATACAAATCAGCATGGACAGCAGAGTCAGACTGGCCAACATGAGTGGCCCTGTATGTTCAGGCTGTGGCAGTGTACGTTCCAGCAGTGCATCCGAGCAGAAGCGATGCAGCAGCTACAGGGAATTCCAGCTTCTTTCATATCACCAGAGATAAAAAGCTTGTGTATAGCACAACTACTGAATACTCAGTTAATTATTCTGGTGATTCACTCAGCATCAGTAACCACCTGAGACTGATGTAGGAGGTGGGGCAAATTTGGGAGGGAACAGCGACTCAATGCTAAGATCACAAATGCTTTGTCACAATATTATTTTGAAGGCAACAGGACATGCTACAGGAAAACAGACCTTTTATAAGTCTGCCCCATATTATAATATGTTGTCATATAAAATAGCACTTCTCATGCCATTATGACCCCGAAAGGAAACTGCCCATAAACCCCCAGCTCTTTCTTGGTGTAAGTGAACAGACATTGATGTTAGGGTCACTCCACTCATGTAAGAAACCGCTAAATTATGATGGAGCATTATAACATTAGTCCTGCTGGGGAAGAGGAAAGCAGCACATCTTAATAACTAGGTTACCAAAGACTGGAAAGCAGAATACATTCAATGTAATTGCACTGTAATGTAATGTAACGTAACTGCACGGGGGTGAAATTTACAAAATTTTGAATTCAGAGACTATAAATTAGTGCAGGAGCATTAAATAATATTATATACCTATAACAATGTACTATATAGTGTTATAACCAGCACTCAAAGACTTTTTTCACCAAATATTCTTTGTGATTCTCCAATTGTTTGTGATTACTAGAAAAAGATTTCAGAGAATGCATTCACAAAGAGATATTTATAATACTAGAGAATGTTGTTTTATTCAATAAAGATATTTCCATGCCTTCCAAATCTGTCTTTTTTCCCCAGGCCTGAAAATCAGAGTTTAAAAAACCCTGACATTTCAAGGTTTTCATCACTGCAGGAACCCTTTACAGAGAAAACGACTGGAGCTTAAAACAATAACACAAAAACTAACTTGGTGAACAAAATAATGCTGACAGCCTCTGTATACGCATCGCAAACTACTTTAGTTATATTTCTAAGATGAATCCACCAACATATACGTACCCATGATAAATCACATTCCTATACTTGAAGACAAACTAACACTTTCAACCCTAACAGATGAAGGTGAGAGGTAATTAGGCTCTTTACAGAGTCATCTGGTGTCTCTTAACATCCCCACAACAGCCTTACATGCTGATTTAAACCTCTCACTCCAGAGAGTCATCGCTCCATCCGAACTGAAGACCAGTGATGGAGAAGACAGGATTAACACGTGCACCAGTGTGTGTGAGCGCGCCCGCGCGCGCATTCAGGACCAGTTCGTGTGTACTGTCTGGCTTCATATAATCTCTATCTGCTTTTTACATTGCCAAATAAACTAGATCCAGTCGGAAAACTCCCATGCGCACTAATCTGTCTGCCTGTGATGAGATGGGCGGATTATACACCATCAGGACGGCAACAGACCGCAGACACTAAACACTGTTGTTTAATAAGTGCTCAACAGAGCAGATGACATTCTTATGATGCCCTAAAAATGTCCTACCTTCCTCTCCATGGCAGATGGTTACTGTGGTCGGTTGGTCGCTTAAGGGCAGCGGGCGACAGATGAAGAAGCGGATGAGGAGCGATGGAGATGAAGTTCTTGATAGCTTAAATCAGAAGCAAACACTCCCTGTTGCTCGGTGCTGGAGTGACTGGACAGTCAGTGTGGAGAGAGGCAGCGGAGTGAGGAGGGGATGCAGCCAGAGACGGTGAGCGCTGAGGCGCAGGCGCGTCCCGTCCACCGCTGCTTCGAATAAAACTCGGGGATTTAGAGGGAGCGTCACCAAATTGCGCTCCTCTCCCGGCGCGCCGTTACAGTCAGTCAGTCTAACGGGCTGCTGGAATACAGTCGGAACTTTGTCGAACAGGCCTAATATATTAAGCAACATGCGTATGAAAAGTCCGCCAAATCTCTGCATAAGAAGATGAGAGTGAAGAAATTATGGCAGTAATGATTAAACAAGTTTACAAAGACTACTTGTCATATATAAGTGGTCTTCCCCCTCACTATAACCGGCGTCTATAAACTTGTGACGCCGACAAGAGCTCTTAAAATGGGTTAATATGTGTAATTATTATTAATATAAGATTATAAGTGATATATTTAAACTCAGAAATGTGAATTCTGATATTTACTGACTATCATGGTGTTCTGAAACTATAGGACTTTCTTCTTTGGAACATAACAGATGTTTATGTCCATGCAAATTAATCAGTGGCGACCAAAATGGTTAAGATCAATATCCTTCTTTTAGTTCCACAGAAGAAAAAAGTTCATACAGTTTTGGAATGACACGAGGGCGAGTAAATGAACCATGACAAACTTTACTGATTTAAACGTTTTCTAAAGATTCTATTTGGTACTTTCCTCTTTTTTTTTTTTTTCTCTGTCCAGGCATCTTGCAGTACAAGGGTCCAGCAGCAGAGGCCGTTCATTTTGTAATTTTGTTCCACCACACACTCACTGAACAATGGGAGACCAACATTCCAGCACCATACTGTCAATATCATCCTCAGGAGAAACTGTCCATAAACATTAATATGTATCTTGATATAAATGGATGTTGACATCACTAAATTATGATGGAACATAGAATTCCTGTTGGGATGTGAAAGCAGATAATCCTGAAGCCTGGAAAGCAGAATATGCATGGACACAGGTTTGAGCCATAACTACTGCTGAGCACAATTTCACACTTAAATTACATGAACTACAGAAATGTTTGTTAAAGAAGCTGAAAATAACTGCATAATCAATAAATACTTCTGAAAGCAAAGTGTGTGTGTGTGTGGGGGGGGTGTGTTCCTAACGTTTATGTCCATTTTGCTCCATTAACATTCACTCTGAGTCACTCCTGACACTTCATTGTCTATCATCACAAAGTTACTTTTAAAAGTAATGCATTACAATATTGCGTTTCTGCCCCCAAAAAGTAACTTTTTATGGAAAGTAATGCATTAGGTCACCTTGGGTTACTTTTTCTCATCTGGGCTAGGCTTGCTTGTTTGTTTTATAATAACAAACCACAAATGTAAAGGCCCTTTCACACCAAGAGTGAAAGGAATAAGCCTCAGGCTGAAGGAAATGCAAATTCACATCTGTACAGTAGAGGGCACAGCTCAAATAAACATTACAGCTGTGCTGCCATTCTGGATTGCAGAAAAAAAGGATGCAGGAGAATAAAGTGAAAACTCTAAAAAAAAAAGACAAATATAATATTTATCTAAAGTAATTTTTGCTTAGTAGTATGGTTGAATTGGATCATCGAACGTTAGCAGCAAAGACACTGTTTTTATTCATTTTATTCAATACTGAATCTGTTTTTGTAGAAGTGAGATGAGCAAATGCATGCTCACATTTAGTCCCGATTTCTCTCAACACAGGGACAGGTAACTTGCGTTACTTATTTGAAAAAGTAACGAAGACATTTAGTTTTAAATAAACAAGTAATGTGTTACTTTACTAGCACTGAGTCCGAAATTGAATACTTCCCTATTATATATAGCATTAAAAAAAGGAAAAAAAGGCGGCAACAGAGTAGTATGTCCGACTTCATATTAGTAAATATTTACTAGAACTAACATGAAATAACATGTTAGACTTTCACTTCCCATCATGCTTTGCACCGGGATAAATTGGGAGAGTAAAAGTTGAAAAGGTGTTATTTTTTTGCATTTTTAGAAAGATTAGAATATGGAGACTTCTTACGGTTTAATGTTCTATTATGTAAATGTTTTTGTTATGTTAGTGCTTTTTAGAGATTAGCGTTGTGGTGAAGTGTTGAGCTTGTGCTTGGGTTGAGGACCTGCTAACAAGATTTGCCTTTTTTATATAATAAAATAAAATTAAATATATAATAAATATCATTTTATAAAATAAATATAATTTATTAAAAAATAAACTATCATTTCTAGACTGCCAAAACTGATTATCACATGTAAATAGTTACATTTAGTTTTTTTTGTTTTTGTTTTGTTTTTTTATTGTTGAACACACTTATTTACAAAAAAACAATTTACAAAATAGTTACATTTAGTTTGTTGTAAAGGACAAATCAAAAGTTGAAGTGAGTATGCGATGGACACTTTACTATCCCATGACTTATGAATGGAGGTGAAGCGACACAGCTAACGCTGGTAGGTCACGTGATAATGACAACATGGCGGTTGAAGTACCAAAGCCACTGCAACATATATAGACATCATGATAATGTCTATGCACTAGAAGGCAAGCCTGCAACCTTTAGCCAAAAAAGCATATCGGCTAATGCTAACGCTCCGGCTGTGGTGGTCATAGACAGTAAAAGAAATGGACACAGCGACCCCATTGGAACTCAATTGAGACAAGTGAAGCCAATTTTTAGCATCTTTGGAAATAAATAATGGACAAATGGAGTCTTTAAACGCCTCAGATGTAAAGTTATTCGCTGTCAAAGTGACGCCAAAATGAATGGGAGTCAATGGGATGCTAACGCAAGTGAAGTTCTGCTACAAGATGGCGGCACGCGGCCGACTTCAACTTCCGGTCGACTTCCTTGGGCACTGGTGGCGGTACGCAGGGAAGGATACCAGAGGCCATTACATGACGGGCTGAGAGGTGCTGCACGTGATTTCGTTAGCGGTTACGCTTTCTCCAATGGTAAGAGATACAGACCCTCTCATCTCCCTATAATAATGCAATCTCTGGTAGTACTTTCAGATTACATTCATACTACACACATTCAAACTATATAGAACACACTTTAACGGTCGCAAAGTTCAAATAAAATGTAGTGCAAAGGCATTACATGATTTCAGATGCATCATATTTACTTGGGTTGCACTTTATTTTACAGTACATACACTTTCAATGCATCTACAGTGTACTTGCACACGAAAGTACTGAGTAATGTAAGGTAACTACATGTTTGGTTTAGGGATAGGCACAGGGTTAGTACCTAGTTATTACCCAGTTAATGTCATTACTACAATAAGTACATAGTATGTACATGCAAAACAGGACTGTAAAATAAAGTGCTATCATTACTTGTAATGTGTTACCCCAACACTGCAAATACATCCAGTATGATGATGTGCACAGAAACCACATTCATTTTAACTCATAGATGTTTGCTTTTTGGTAAACCTAACAAACATGTCCACCAATCACAGCTCTAGAGTCTCACTTTCTTTGTGTTCAGAACTGTGACACTATAGTGAAAAGAAGTCTATGGACTTTGGACAGTTTTATTTTGTGATTATTTTTACAATGACTATTCAAAATTTCATTTCAATCCTGCACATCAAAATAATCAACTGTGGGCTCCTCTTTAGATGGTTTCATCCAAGCGTTACTATTTTCAGCCCTGAAACAAATGTGAATAAATACCTTTATTAGTTATGATACACTTTACACTCAACAAAATATTACATTAATCCACAAAATGAATGGGGGAGAACATCTGTCCAGGCTATACCAATATTATTTACTATGAATGACAAAACTGTTGATTTACCAGAGGACTTTAAACATTCCACATCATAACAGTATCAGAAGCTCATATGAATAATCATACTGATCATTTATGATAGGGCCCAATCATATATACACTACAGTTCAAATGTTTGGGGTGAGTAAGATTTTTTTAAATACTTTTATTCAATAAGGATGCATTAAATGCATCAGTATAGACATTTATAATGTTACAAACAATTTATATTGCAAATAAATGCTGTTGTTTTGAACTTTCTATTCATCATAGAGTCTGGAGAAAGAAAGAAAAAACAACACATTTCCACAAAAATATTAGGAAACACAACCGTTTTCAACATTGATAAAAACATTTCTGATTATTTGAGCACCAAATCATCACATTAGAATTATTTCTGAAGGATCATGTGACTGAAGGCTAGAGTAATGATGCTGAAAATTCCATCACAGGAATAAATTCCATTTTAAAATATATTCAAACAGAAAACTCTTACTTTAAATTGTAATATTTCACAATATTACTATTTGTATTGTATTTTTGATCAAATAAATGCAGCCTTGGTGAACACAAGAAACCTCTTTTAAAAAACAAAACAAAACAAAAAATTCTTACAAATGCTAAACTTTTGAACAGTTGTGTAGTGGTGAGATGTGTGTGAACGTACTTGCTGTTGTGTTGTTTGATGTGGGCAATCGGAGGAGGGGCTCTGGTAACAGTTTCCCTTTCAATCAAAGCTGCCAGACTAGTGTTGGGACATGCTGCTTTCCCCCTGAAAACACAACATACCAAACAATCGTGTTCAAAAGTACCCAATGCTACCAACAGGGCATATGCTCAACTGAGAGACATCCTCTAAGTTTACTTGTGTTTGCTTTTATGCTTACCAAAAGAATAGTTTTCAATATTACAGTTCAGTGCCTAATCTAAAAATGTATAGTTTCTGCTGACCTGATGGCAGTGACCACTACATTACGCTTGGGTTCGCTATCATAGCTGACACTTTCCACACCATATGCCTCAGCTAGCTCATGGATAATTCTCCGGTGTTCACGCTTCATAGGTGGGAAACAGTGACTCCTTTTAGATTGTTTACCCTGAGGAAAAACACAATTACAGAGCTCTAAAAGTCGATTTTAGAGTAGTAGTCGATTTTAAAGAACTATTTATGAAGTGATTATTAGTCTAAATCTTACCTTATTAGCCAGTTCTACTAAATTTTTAATCTCTTCCTCAATTTCACTGACAAACTTGAAATCTTTCCTGCAAAAAAAAAAAAAAAAAATCCTAAGTGTGAGTGTTCAGGCCTTCACGTAGCTCTGTAGTAGACTAAACATTTAACATTTGTGTATATATTCTGCAGTTTTTCTTTAAACTGTCAAAGCAAATGTGTACAATAACCCAAACTCTACTGCCAATGCTTTAGTGGACAGTTACTACTAATGTTAAGCCATGAGACAAGAAAATAAAAGATGAGAATTTGTTCATTTTAAAAACAGGATATGATCCCAATTTCTATGTTTAGGGCATGGATCCTTTTGAAAACAGTCCTGTACAGTTTGTACATTTGGCAAGCAATAGAACCTTCAAAGTGTAGTGAATCAAACGGCAAGGCTGCTTTCAAGAATGCAACAGAAGTATTTCAGTAAAATGATTGGTGCCTTCATCGTGATGTCTCATACTGCCATGCCATATATTTATGTGCTGTTGATGCATTCTTGCACTATTTTAGAATGTGAACCACCTTGCATCCTCTTTGAGAGAGTCAGTAAATTTTGAAGACAGTGACTTGTTGAAGGGATCCACTGACTGATCAATCTGCAGGGCCTCAGCCAGCCGTCTAGAGGCAAAACAGATAACATCAAAAACAGCGCAGCCACATAGACACATCTAGTAATAAATACAGGCACAGATAGAGGGATGTGTCCATAAAGATGACAAAGGCCGATTTTATTTAAGATCACCTGTTCCTCTCCAGAGTAGCACACTCTTGATCACACTCCAATCTGAATAAGAGAATGTCAAAATAAAAAGGTTACTCCACAACTGAATCGTATTACTAACAACACATACTTCCAACTTCTGAGGTAAAAGTTACTATAAGACAGATTTTCTTCATTTATTTTAAACAATGTATTACAATGAGGTTTTGAAATTAACAGCTACCGGAAATGTATTTAAATCACCAAAATCATTTTTACTTGATTTTGTGTCTGGTGAGTGTTAAGTTCCCTGCTCTCTTCTGAACTTGTCAGAAGAAGCAAAGATCACTTCTGCTGTCATTTACATAAGGTAAACAGTGACCCACAGACTACACTTCTGGACGACTGATAAAAACCAAGCAGTTGTGCAAGCTTTCGTATACCTGGCCTTTTTCTGCTCCTTCTTTGTAAGCTGTCCAATGTCAACAGACTCTCCCAGCTGCATATCGGACAGCTTACTGGCCACAGAAATAGCTGCATATCTGCAGAATATAGAGATGAAAATTGACCTCTGATCAACAAGAATGTTTGACACTGTTAGCTGCAGTCTTATTTGCAAATGTATATCATTCATTTTAGATGTATCAACTTGCTGTGACTGTACAACCATCAGTGTTTAGCGGGGGAAAAAAAGAATAAGAAAGAAAAGAAACTGCTGGTGATTCAGCCAAATTATCAACATAAAGCTTAACAACTATACTAAATTACACTGAATGTCTATGAATGCTTTGATAGCATGCTGAGTTTTAACCTTTGGTAGGAACTGGCTGCATCAGCACAAGGGACAGTCTCTTTCTTGCGGCCACAGTCACACTGCAGTGCCACCTAGGGATTGAAAATGGGAAATAAGTGTGAGTATAATGTAAGACTCACCATTTTGATTCTTTTTTGGTAATCAATGTGTACAGATATTCTGCTCTTTTGATCGGTTTTCTACACTTGAAAACAACAAATCATCTGAAGATTAATTATGACAAACTTTAACAAACAACTGTAATACATGCAGGTGAAAGCCATAATTTAAATATGTAATGCAGGGGTACTCAAGTTCAGAGGCCAAGAGGGCCGTATTTTAACCAAATGAAACGCGAAGGGCCACAAATTATAACTTGGATCGTAAGACTTTTATATAGGCCTACTTAACACAATATTTGTAGTTTTACTGTTTATTTACTAAAAGTGCAGTTTATTATCTAGGTCTTAATAGTATGGTGTCCTTTTTAAAGTTTCACTTAACATGATAAATGGCATTTAAAAAATTATTAATAGCTTGTCTTGCTGTATTCTTAATGTACAAATGCATAAAGAGAAACAAGAACTGATGAAAAGAAATCCTTATTCATTTGAAATGTCTGCAATTTTTTCACAAGAAATTTAAGGTCTGGCTGTTGTTCACTGGCTGATGAGTTTGTCCATAAGACGAAAACACTGCACTTTTTTTTTTATAGTCTTTTTATACTCCATTGCACCATAGCATCCATTTATACTCCGAGAATAAACGTTTTATTATTTGTATTATTATTACCTACCTTTTAATTTGGTAAGAATCCAAAAATCTTTTTTTTCCCTTTAATGTTTAATCACAATCTCATGAATTATCTAACTATAACCAACGTTGTAAACATGATAAATAAGATATTCTCCGTGAGCTCAATGATGCGATGACAGATCTGTAATGGGAGCGCTGCTTGCTTTCTGTTTATAATACATTGACATTAAGAATAAAAGGTTTGTTTTTCATGCTGCTCGGCAACTTACACACTGCAAAGTTTGAGGAATGTCAAATGCATTTTATCATGGAAAAATAAGGTTACTTTGTTTTTTACTTGCGCGCACAGTCTCGAGCTTTAGATGGCGTTCACGAACAAAAGTGCTCGACACATGCGCACAAGAGATTAATGCTTGTCTAGTCTTTTTCGCTCAAATAGTTACAATAAAATGTCTTTGCACTTGTTTAAAATTAGAGTTGCTGGTATCTTTTAATCCCCTCAACACGGTCGGCTATTGTGTTTGTTGTTACTCTTGTTCTGTCTTATCCGTTTCTTTTCAGACTGAAACAACAGCCCGTTTCAGTGCTGACACCTTGTGGACAAACTAAATTAGTGCAAAAACTATGTGCCTTCAGTTTATATTGTCCTTTGCGGTTAGAAAAACTGTGCTGTGCGCGTACAATATACGCATTCACTGCTGATGATTACAGCGTCACGAGCAATGTACGCCTACCCTAGTGTACGTGTAAAAAAAAAAAAATGAATATTCACGTTAATTTTGGACGCAAATTATAATAACAATACATTTATATCTGGCATGATGCGGGCCACAAATTTAATGCTGACGGGCCGGATGCGGCCCGCCTGTTGAGTACCCCTGATGTAATGTATAATTTAAATAAATATGTATAATTTAAATAAATCTGATTCATCCCAATACTTTAACTTAACCTATAAAATTGGTCTGTGAGCACATGCCAGACCACCCTGCAGCTGAGGAATCAAAGAAATCAGATCAGGCTACAGCTGAGGAAACAAAGGGCCGCTTTGAGCAATAACTGCATGTTCTATCAGTAACCTACTGAGTAGATTTAGGAAGAGATAAAGTCTGTACCTTGGCAGTGCAGATATTGGGTGGACAGGGGATTCCCGGATGGCAGGGAGCAGCACAGGGGTGCCCACAGCCAGGTTTAGGATGAGTGCATGGCTGCTTACACTCTCCCTCTGCCTGGCATTCCCCGCGGTGGCATATCCTCTTACACCGATGAGAATCGCAGGGTAAGAGCTTATCACATACTAAACCACACGAGATGTCCTGCAGGTGGCATGGGATATTACTCCTTTGCTAGGGAGAAATGTGAAAATGCAGATGATTTGGAACTTTCCTTGAATAAATTATTTTGATGGGATATTCAATGCATTTAAAACTACCTACTTCTTACATGCTATGCTTAAAAATGTAATTTAAAAAAATATATGAAGACTGGCTTGTTTTAAAAATGTCTTTTTACCTCATGATTACCCATGCACCACTTCTTGGTGAGATAGGTACAGGGAGGACATCTTTCCTCACTATGGCATGAATGGAACACTATGGGAAAATCATATAAACAACCATCAGCTGCAACTTTACAATTCATATTACTTTTCAACAGTTTGGGCACAGTAAGATTTAAAAATAAATAAATAAATAAAATAATACTTTCATTAAGCAGAGAAGCAATAAAATAAAGACACTGCCAATTTTTTGGTTGAAAATAAAGACTTTAACATGGTTAGAAAAGATTTCTAAAAAAAAAAAAAAAAAAAAAATGCTGGTCTTTCGAACTTTCTATTTATCAATAAATCTAATGAACAGTTTCCACAAAATTATTAAGCAGCAAAACTGTTTTCAACATTTATAAGAATAAATATTTCTTGAGCAGCAAATCCTCATATTAGAATTTCTGAAGAATCTTGTGACACTGCAGACTGAAGGAAAGGGCTGCTGAAAATTCAGCTTTGCCATCATAGAAATAAATTACATTATAAAGTATATTAAAATAGAAAACTTATTTTAATTTTAAAAATATTTTACAATAAGTATTAAACAAATAAATGCAGCCTTGGTGAGCATAAGCCTTAAAAAAAACATCTTACTTATATTAAAATATAATGTTTAGTTTTTTTACACTTTATGTTTAGTTTCCTCTGCCCTGCTGTACCGAACCGTGACTTAAAAACCGAGGTACGTACCGAATCGTCATGTTTTTGTACCGTTACACCCCTAGTATAAATCTATCTATCTTCACATAATCTGTTACTGAGAATATCTGTGATTGTCTGAGCAGGCAGGAGTACCTGGGTGATCACAATCATGACTCCGGGTACACAAGTTTTTACATTCAGGAGGTCTGGTTCCACAAGGGATGGGCGGGAAGAGCACAGTCTCCCCACAGTAGCATGCCAACTCGTCAAAACCTTAGAAAAAAAACACACACAATGCTGATATGAAGAAAAAGGATGGACATACATAAAGTTGTTTTTGAAGGCCAGGTTCTTTAGAGAAAGATTCAATACATGAGCATCACCCTGGTGCTAAAGCTTACTGGTCTGCCAACAAGGCTGGCAGTTGCCACGGTGACAAAGGTCCTGACATCGGTGTAGACCGCAATTGAGCTTGTAGCCACAAATCATTGAGCACTTATGCTCCATATCCTAATAAAGAGATAGAAGGTTTAATTAAAACTCCCTTGGTATTATTGCACCCAGATAAAACATTCATGAAAATATAAAAGGC
Source organism: Chanodichthys erythropterus (assembly GCF_024489055.1). Lineage (NCBI taxonomy): Eukaryota > Metazoa > Chordata > Actinopteri > Cypriniformes > Xenocyprididae > Chanodichthys > Chanodichthys erythropterus. The sequence continues at coordinate 25,555,484 of NC_090231.1, read as the reverse complement.
TCACCACACAACACAACTCTCCACACTTGTGCCTGCCACATGAGCGCTTCTTGATGCAGCGTTTCTCACAAGTAAACACCATGTCCTCTGTAGGACAGTACATTAAAGGGTTAGATCACCCAAAAATGAAATTTCTGTCATTAATTACTCACCCTCATATCGTTCCACACCTGTAAGCCTCTTGGATTTCATCAAAAATATCTTAATGTGTGTTCTGAAGATGAACGAAGGGCTTACAGGTTTGAAACGACGTGAGGGTGAGTAATTAATGACAGAAATTAAATTTTTGGGTGAACTAACCCTTTAGCATTGCAATTGCTACTCTGGATACTACATATAATGTGTTACAAAGTGTTAATTACATAAATAACCGCCCTGTTGTCCCACAATCACCCGTCCCAAACCTTACCTTCAGTCTGAATCACTGCACAAGGAACTTCCTATAAAGACAGAACAGAGTATGAATTACATTTTCAGTTTTCAGAACTTCTTTGACTTTTGTGTAACTGTGCAATAGTCGTCCAACCTTGCTATTACTGCCACATCTGCATTTAATAGAAGATGTCAAAGAGCATGGCCCACAGCTGTCCTCATGGCAGAGCTTTTCACACAAGTGGACAGAATCTACAGCAGATCAAGAAATAAGAAATAAAAAAGAAATAAGAATTTTGAACAGTTTGGTGTTGAAAATGTTACACTTTATGCTTATGTAGGACAATGAAAATGTCAAGTATTTATTCCCAACTCTAAACACACACTTTCATTGAGTTTGAAATAAGCAAAAATGTAAATATTTAACATTCTGCCAATGTATTGTAACAAGATGTCAATAAAATATAGACTTTGTTAACTTATAACCAAGTCATAAACTATGTGTGTATGACAAGAATACTCTGCTAGCTGTTTTCAAACAGGTTTCTCAAAACCTTTTCTTTCCTATAGTGAGGTATTATCTGAGTGAAACGGCTTCTGGAATGAGAAAAAAAAAATGTAAGGCAGAACTTGATTTTGTCCATTGGAATTGATTTGATCATTATCATTAGCTAATTGCTTGGATCTCATGTGAGTGACAGGTTGCTGGAGGGGAGGAATTATTGGCGCACATCATCAGAGAAGAGTTGTTGTAAGGGGCAGGGGAAGTAAATGTTTTTGATGAAATATTTAGAGGGTACATTAATAAAAAAAATACATGCCATAGATCATTAACAAACATTTTATATTCCATACAAAATAGGCTCTGTTGATTTTGATTTCATGGTGACTTTAACTGAGATCAGAAAAAAAAATTTTTTTTATTCAATTTATGTATTAAAAGAAAAAGGCCCATACCAGCATCTCCACATGGCAGTGGCTTATTGCAAGTCTTGCCACAGGAGGGGATGGGGTCAGTACAGGTCTTTCTCTCTGGGTAACCGAGCTCTAGAAGCTTAGAGAGTGGAGTCTGTCCACATGAACAACAGCGTACCAGCTTGGGGCTGAGTGCACATGGCTGGCACTGCCCAGGGTGGCATGGTTGCTGACAGCGATGAGACTGGCAGTCTAGCATCCTAGAGCAACAGATTGAGAGATAAGAGCTCACAAACATTTACTGAAAATGCATGCAAAATTGATAAATACAAATGTCTTTAGAAAATAACCAAAAGTAAAAGGTCAAACAGGCCACAAATAATTAATGAACACATTATTAAAAAAAAAGTCTAAAACACAAGGTAAGTTTGATATCAAGGCTCCGCATACAGCAAACTTGCAAAATTATTAATTTTATACATTGACAAGTGAGGAGATTTTATGTTAGTACGTACTTTCCACAGGGCTTGCAACAGGAGAAATATCCTGATCCATCAAAATTCTCACGATCTGTTCCACATGCCACCTCTCTGAACACCACACCACAAAAGCAGGCTGAAAGAGTACAAAGACATTGCTGGAGAATTACAATGTATAAAATTAGATGACTAAATAGACTTATTTCACAAGGACTAATGTACTTACCTTGCTGGACACGAAATTGGCAGGGTTGGCATGGCCCTGAGTGGCACACCTGGGCACAGGTGTGCTGTGAGCAGTTCAGAAGAGCCCCACAGACGTCTTCACAAAGCAAAGGTCCTGCCTGACTGCAACGCACCTGTTTACTGCACAGACAAGAAAATGCTGTTGTTTTGCCTGCATATATTTGGGTAAATTATTGCATATATAGTTAATTGGAAATAGTTATTAGTACCTCATTCTCCCACAAATGCAGGACTTGGTGATAAAAGCTGGGCATTGTGGGCAGGGCCCAGGATGGCACAAGCTACAAAGTGCAAGAGAAAGTCTTATCATGCAAGAAAGACCAATGTCATTACACAATATTACGGATGTGCAAACAATTTAAAAAGAATGCGAGTTACCTGAATGACTAGCTGAGTAATCACTCTTAAAGGATTAGTTCATTTCAGAATTAAAATTTCCTGCTAATTTACTCACCCCCATGTCATCCAAGATGTTTATGTCTTTCTTTCTTTCTTCAATCGAAACAAAATTAAGGTAAAACATTCCAGGATTTTGTCTCTATATAGTGGACTTTAACACCTACCAATGGTTTGAAGGTCCAAATTGCAGTTTCAATGCAAGGGGTTCTACACAATCCCAGCAGAGAAATAAGGGTCTTATCTTGAGAAACAATCGGTCATTTTCTAAAATAAATTAAAATGCATATACTTTTTAACCATAAATGCTCATCTTGCACTAGCTCTGAAATGCGATCATCATGTTGGAAAGGTTACGCGTGACGTTTCCTCAAAAACCATAATTTGTTTTCAACTGAATAAAGAAAAACATAAGCATCTCGGATGACTTGGGAGCGAGTAAATTATCAGGACATTTTAATTCTGAAATGAACTGATCCTTTAAGAAAGTATATTAAATCTGGTTTCACTGTTTATTGTCAGTAGTGCAGAAATGAATAAATTACCGCTAACAAAGAAGTCACTATCAAACTAAGCAGTTTTCGATTGGTCAACACAACACATTAGTTTGACCAACTTCAATGCAATCGCACAAAACTCCCGACAGCATGATGGATTCCTATTGAAATTTGACAATTATCAACAGAAAATGTGACCGCACATTTAGGGGGTGTTTACATGACACTTTATATGGTTTACATGGTTGTGTGCTGCTGGACTCTTACATGTTACAAGGGTGATTGCAATCCGCTCCACTCCTCTTTTTTCCACACATATCTCCACAGCTATGAGGAATCTCAGTGCGCTGAAACTCAGGATTGGTCACCTTCCCTGTCCATTAAAATTAAATTCTCATGTCACAAATTTCAAAATATTCAGACAAAACATCATGTGGGGAGCAGAACGCATAATAATCTTACCACAGAAGCAGGTGTATGCATTTGGGGCCTTCAGTGCCACATGCTGGCATGCAGGACAACGCCAACCTTCAGTGCCATCTGTAAATTTTGAACCATTTAAATTTGTTATTAAATTATGGTTACTGTAGTATAACAGACACTGCTGAGGGTAAGCCCACTGTATTTGGCATTTGTTTTTTTAAATTGTATACCAGTATAGTAATGTTAAAGTCCCTTTCAAGGAAAGTAAGGGCACTTTGTGGACATATTTGCAGTAACTCCAGGCAGCTATTTCAGGCATGCAGGACCAACTCCTATCGACTTTAAATGGGGAAATATTGAAATCTCAAATTGCTCACCAAAAATCACATATTTCAAATAAACAAAATCTGGCATAACCTGTTTCGTAAATGTTGCTTCTTACATTAATATGCCTTAATATCCCTGCTATTGCACATATGCAGTCCTAAGCGGGACTCTAAATGCAGCTATTTAGAGGTGAGAGGCGATTAACATACCATCAGCTTGAGATGCAGGAGATCGAGCCCATTTCTTAATGCAGTTAAGGTGGAATACGTGGAAACAGCTCTGACAGCTCCAAACTGGAGCCATGACCCGAATAACTTCACAACAGACCATGCACTCATACTTTTCCTCCGTCAGCTGCTCAATTAGACAACCTATATAAATATACACACAAACAGTGTTGAAGGTGATGTTATTTAATTAAAGCATTTTTTTTTAATCGGTGACTAGAGAAAATAGAAAAATAGGTCTGCTGCATTTCCTTTTACCATAACGGTAGGAAAACTTCAACACCCATAATGCACTATGCACTGCCCCTCTGTCCACCCGACTGTAAAAATGCAGAAATACACTCTTTAGTTGTAACAAAAGCCCGGGGGCGCTGTCAAAAGTCCGCCGTATGATGACATGATTTGTGTCAAATAAATGGGCAGATCTGACAACAGGTAACATGGAGGAGGAGTACACATTGTTCATTTATATAACACTGACTATACAACAATACAAAGCTGGTTAAAAATCAGCAAACATGTCCTTTATTTATAATACCAAGCATTTACAAACAGGGAGCACTGTAACTGAAGGTTCTAGAGAAACGACAATAATTTGTAAAGAAGGTGCCCAACAAAAAAAGCACATCACCTGTCTGTGTTTCTTTGCTTTTGGGAGGCTCCATGCGCTTCACCGGTCCCGTTCTTCGCTCAGGACCTCCACCTCTCCTCGGCCCTGGATTTTGCAGTATTGGCCGTTTCCCTCTCGCACCTTCTCTGTTCCTGTTGGACTCCTCATGTCTTCCACCATCATCTTCTGCACCTCTCTTCTCCTCCTCTCTGATCTGAGCAGGTTCTCTTTCTCTCCAGTTACCCTCAATCCCATGGTTGAGGGCCGTTCCTTTCCTCCGGGAACTGGGCTGCATGCGGCGGTCTCCACCTCTCCATCCCTTATGGCTCTTCTGCTCAGGCTCTGGATGTTCATAAACTGCTGCAGGCTTTGCTTCTCCTCCAGCAGCCTGATTTTCCTGGTTCTCCTCCCTATCCCTGGGCAGAAGCTCCTTTATTGATGTCTCAGCTCTCACTTTATTGGGATTCTTTCGTCGGCTGTCTCGATAAGACTTAGAAACGTCTGCTTCCATGGTTATTTTTTCCTTCTTCTCATCTGTCGATCTGTTAAAAGTGGGTGTGTTGGAATGCTTAGGACCACCATCTCCACGTCCCCATCCTGAGCAGTCGCTATCACTTACAGGTTTTGTCCATCTTTCACTCTGGGGGTAACGATCATTATTGCGCCTACCATCTACTCGTCCTCCTCTTTGTCTTCCTCCTCTGCCTCTACCTCTTAGGCCTCCTCTGGTGGCAAGTTCAGGAGGGGGTAATATATTGTTGGCAGGGTTTTCAAACTCATTTTGAGTGTGATCAGTCTCGCTGAACTGCCTAAAGTGATGATGAGGCCTAACATGTTGAGCCCTCCAGTCCTGACTGTGGTCCAGCTGCCTGTAACTTCTCCTGGAGTGAGGCTGCTTGGATTTAGCTTGCGGTACAAACTCAGCAGACTCTGGATTCAACTTTGATGCGTCTAAATCTGAGGACAAACGGTTAACAGGATCATTTTTTTACCCTTTGACTTTATTACTATAGCATTATCTATATAGCCATGACTGAATGCTTTGTAGGCACTGGACATTATGTACACTACTGACACAGCTTTTTTTGCAACAAGCTGTAATGTCACATGGCAAAGAAGCCTATCACCTGATTTTCTCTCTACTGTTAAGAGATACTGGTCGATACTCGACAGATCTTCTACGTGCTTTTAACTTAACCAACTTCCTTCCACGTGACAATGACTGGTAAAATATTCTCTAAACTGTTAAATAAATCACGTAAAGATGTTACAAAACGTCTCTTCATTTTATTTTCTCAAATACTGAGAAATTGCTGATACAAAAAGGCTGAATTCACCGTCACATTTGTCAATACACACACACACACTTCACTACAGCTAGCCGTTGTGAGGCGAGTAACGTTAGCCATAACCGCTTACTTGTAATGGAGGCTTCAGCCATTCAGCCGGAACTCCAGACAGATTAGGCGAGATTTCCTCAGAACTGCGGATTATATGATAATTATACTGAGAAGCAGATATAAAGAGAAACTGTTTATGAACTATGCACTGACTGAGTTGGTGCTAGTTATGCTGACACTGCTCGTCCAATCAAAGGTCGCTGACGGAGAGACACGTGATTGCGGCGTCACAGCTATGACGCAATAGACGTAAAAGATGTAAAAAATTATTTTATTTTTTTATACAATTTATGCTTTTCACTCCTAGTTACATGTACTGTTACATTATAAAAAAAGATTCGTTTTCAGAAGTGTTGCTTTCATCATTTTTCTGCATTTAAAGAAAATAACAGTACTTCTGAAAATCATGAAATAAATAGGCCGGCGTCCTGTAAATATGCATTAGTGACATAAGTTGAGGAAAAATTATACTAAAAAAAAAAGTAATGTGTGCGTTGAGTGGATATGTGCAAAAATGCACTAAATCGTTGGAATATATGAAAAATGTTGATCAATACTGTTGACACATTTTGTTCACAAAACATTTTCCAATTGTATCCAAACAAGAGGAAGAGGCACAGAAATAAATAGGCCGACGCCACTAATATCAGTAGCTTAAAGGATTAGTTCACTTTCAAATTAAAATTTTTTCAAATTAAACTTTGACATGTGGAGGGCAGTAGTACACTTAGCAGTGTCTACACTGCTGGATTTATGGTTAAAACGTATATAATTTTTTTAGAAAATGAGTGATTGTTTCTCTAGATAAGACCCTTATTTTTCGTCTGGGATTGTGTAGAACGTTTTGAAGCTGCGCTGAAACTGTAATTTTGACCTTCAACCGTTTGGGCTCCATTGAAGTCCACTATAAGGAGAATAATCCTGGAATGTTTTCATCAAAAACCTTAATTTCTTTTTGATTGAAGAAAGAAAGACATGAACATCTTGGATGACATGGGAGTGAGTAAATTAGTGAGTGTGTGCAGTTCCATGCCATTATTTGGCCATATTTACTTTGATGTTATTATAAATATGCATAAATATACCCATATAATAGCCTTTAAAACATAATCAGGAATGGAGTAATTCATTTTGACTACCAGGAGCATGACACAAAGTTGTCAGTTTAAACAACTTTATTATTTAATCAAATTTTATTATGTAATCAAATTGACAGTAGTAACACAAGAGTACACAGATTACAGCATTGTGTATTTCACTGTCTCCCAATGTGTGGCACAACATGATGATTATGATTATCAAAAATGCAGGTCGCTAATATGTTTGTTTCCCAGATTTCTGATAGCAGACATCACTGCTGAACAGAAAACTGATCTCATTCAACAAACATATTGTTTGAGATTATTTCACAAAATAAGCATCCACTTCAGACCTCACATTAGTGTGCACTCATATACATTCAGATAGATTCAATGTCACACACACACTTACATACACATTCAGGTTACATTTGCTGAAAATAATCAGGTCTTCCAGTGGAGAAAGTTGATAAAAATAGAATTTAGACCTTGATATTTGGTGAGCCACCCTGTTATGAGGATAAAAAAAAAAGTGAGAGAGATAAATACATCTCCCTTGCATGCATGCATTAAACGCCTAACAAAAAAAAAAAAAAAAAAAAGAAAGAAACTTTCAGGAACTGCCCCAATGCATAGGTTTGCTGAAATAATCAAACAGAAGACAAACATATCTACTACTGTCCATCTCAACGAGTTGTACAGTATTAAGGAAATGTTTTCCACTTGTTTTCTTTCTACATATTTTGTTTGTGTGTAATGACATGTCTTTGGTCACAATACTTGAAATGTCTTTAGGAGACATTTTTAAAGGAGAAGATAATATAATGTGCCATTCTTAATTCAGTTTTATAAAGATAAATATTGTAAACCTTCAAAAGCAAAATCCTTTTTTATTATTTAGAACATACTGAATATTCATCATTCAAGGTTGCAATGCTCTTTGTTACTCTTTCTGTAGAGTAATAAACCACATTATTTAAGACAAAATGAATTCATTATTGCAGTTCAAAAACCAACTGCTTCTAATCTTTGTTGCTGAGGTGACCTTGACATCAGTAGGAAAGCTCTATATAAAATATTATACAATAACTCAATGTCTGTCCAGCTAAGGACTGACAGCTGTCAGTAGATACCTCTTGTCTTGTCTTTCAATCGGAGATCAGTCCAAATCCTTGATTTAAACTATGATTTGTGTAAGGGATCATGTACCGCAATATTACGACAAAAACAGCAAAAAAAAAAAAAAAAAAAAATCAAAACAAAGATGCACACACACATAATCTCACAAGCGCCTGTCTTGTAAATATGCATTAGTGACATAAGTTGAGGAAAAATTATACTAGAAAAAAAGCAATATATGTGCGTTAAGTGGATATGTGCAAAAATGTCCTGAATGGTTGGAATATGGATGAAAAATGTTAATCAATACTGTTGACACATTTGTTCACAGAACATTTTCCAATTGTATCTAAGCAAGAGAAAGAGGCACAGTATCTATAACTAAAGTCATCCAACATACTCCAAAACATCAGTTCAAATCAAAGGGTTGAAAGCATAAGCGAATGTGACCAAAAAAAAAAAATTAAAAAATTGGAAAACAAACATAAAAACCCTACAAAACCCATTTGAAGATATATAAAGGTCTATATAATGAATGTGCAGTTTAGAAACTGTCATGACAAGAAAAATCTCCGAGAGGCACATTAAATCAGAGAATTAAATGTAACTGCCTTCAGTTCAATGTCGATTTTGAGGGTGAAAGGTCAAAGCCTTATCAAGTACAATCAAGGTTTCCAGAGCCGCTCCTTACATCATGTCAGGAACCGATCAGAAGCTGCTGAATATTTCCACTGAATGTAGATTGTTTCGTTTTGAGAGTTAAAAGCTGGATCCAAGCATTTGTTTTGTGGGTGCCTCTTCCAATCAAACACCACACCCTCACTGTTTTCAGTTTCATCAGTGTTCACGGTGGTTGGTGGAACTTTATGATTTGAGATGTGTGGATTTGTAGCAAGACATCAAGAAAGTTGCTGGGCTGTGTGTGACTTAAGAAGGCAAAGGTCAAATCTCAGCACTGCTCTGATTCAATAAAGCCTTCTTTTTCTTGACCCATAGGCTCTACCTCTGCGTACGCTGGATGACCGGAACCTCGACGAAATTTCATTGCAGGCCATCTGCTGGGACGTCTCTGTAAATGTATTAATTTGGTATTGATAAAAGTTTTTTTTTTTTAAATGTGCACTCCACATCAAAGTCAATACATACATATTCTACTAGATGGTTCTACATAACATTTACATACATTTTTCAAGCCAACAAAAATTCCTGACTTTACAGTTTGCCGATCTCTGCTTTTCTTTTTTTTTCTTTTTTGCTTTTAATAAGTAATAGCTCACACAAAATGACAATTCTATCATCATTTGCTCACCCTTATGACCTTTCCAGACGTTCTTGCCTTTGTAGAGCAAACAATTAATTTGAACTACAATGAATGAGGACTGAAGCACTATAAAAGTGTTCTTCCTTGCTGAAAAAAATCCAGCATTGCTGGTCACCATCAAAAGCTATGTTTTGCCTGCTGGAACGAGCATGGAATCCTGGTTGTTGGTTTGCTGGTCACCAGCATGGGAAGCAGAAGTGCTGTTGGACCAACATTCCGGTCCAAAAATGTAGTCCTTACCATATCCCTACCCATAAATTATCCCTAAAATCAGAGGGAAATGATATGTGAAGAACACTGGCGTAGGGCCACCTAACCCTGGTTTTGAGCCTAAATGTGACATAAACTGGAAACTTGTCCCTCAAATCTGATCAGTTAATTGAAATGTTGCCCCAGGATCAACAAAGACGTTCATCCAGGAACATGTTGCACTTGGAGAAATCATGTTCTGTCACCAGATAGACCAGCACTATACCAGCTCTAACCAGCCTGGACCAACATGGAACTCATGCTTGTTTTATGGTGGATTTTTCAGCAGGCTTCTCAGTGAGTAAGTTGATTCGATTCACAGAAATACTGCAAAATGAATCACGGAATTATTTGTTCATGAATTCAACTTGACTTCTTTTATGGTGACTTTGAAACCTTTTTTAGAGCTTGAAAGCTACGGTACGCATTCATTGTAAGTGCATGGAAAATAAAGACCAGCACACTTCACAAATTTACCTTTTGTGTTCCAGAGAAGAAAGGAAGTTAGCCAGTTTTATTTCTTTATTAGGTGAACTATTTATTTAACTAAAACCTTCACACTCTCACCTCAATGAAGAAGAGTCCTGCAGCAGAACTCGGGTGGTGGTAGATGTAAACGGTCACCAGGACAATTACCACCATGATGAGCAGAAGCAGGAGCATCCCAAGAATCAGCCCCATGTGCAGGGGGTGAGTGCTGTTCTCTGCTGTGCTTTTTGCTGCAGCAGCTGAAACACACATTATACCGTATTTAAACTTCTTAACACTGATGCATTTCACTTCACACATACTGTCAGAATGCCTCAGTCTGTGTTTGTAGACACATAACCGCACTGCTTGTAATATTCTCAGTGAGAATGAATCAAGAAACCAGTAGAAGGTTGAATCCTGTAGTCCTTCTTTTGAACAGAAGAGAGCACTGTCTCCACAACTAATTTATGCTGTTTGCGTCTTTGGGTTTCGGTGGCTTCAGTGTCTGTCCAAGAGGCAGATAAAAAGATTAATGATGGAATAGAGTCAAAGCCATAAATCTTAATTTTGTATTACGGACATTTCCAACTGGCCCCAGTGAGAAAGATTTACTATAGTCTGCAGTTCTTGTGTTTTTGCACTAAGCCAGGGCCCTATAAAAACCTGCTGAGCAGACTCTGTGGCAGCTTTGAGACTACCAAATGAGTAGGAAAACCTCATTCTTTACTGTGTCAATTATAAATGTAAAGTTGTCAGTTGGATTTGCTTTTTCTAAACGTGAATCATATAAACTGTACGTCAATCACTAAAAATGCACTACCTTTATGTAGTGAAATCTAAATGAACTGCTTTTATTCAAGACTGAAATATTCAATATAAGTAAGCAGTTTTTTGTCCATTTCAGACCCTAATGACTTTCATTTTATGGACAAAAAAACAGACATTTTTCCAAATATCTTCTATTGTGTTCCAACTCCTTTATCTTTCATTTTATATATCTGTGGCTCCATGATCCGTGAAAACATCTCTGCACATACTGTATCTTGACAGTGTCGTTGCTATTCTTTTCTGTCAATAACTTTATGCTACATTGATATATTTCATTAAAATTGTGCATTGTATTGTTATATCCTTACAGTACCCAGGTGTTACTTACTGAACATTAATGCATTTTATATGTAATGCTATGACTCGTGTAATTTTTTGGCTCTGTATCTGTCAATATGTGAACTAATTTCCTTAGGTCCAGAAATATCTGATTAATGAGCGACTGTAAAAGTAAAACTCCATTTTGTCTATCAAAAAAAGCCAAATACTAAGTGAATTATATGGTTCTTTAAGCAAAAAGATGCCAATATGATTGACTGACAGTAAAGGGAAGAACTAATAATGAGGCAGGGTTTCTGCTGTTATTCATTACAGCCAAAAGTGCCCATGCCCACTTAAGCATAGGAAGTAATTTATTTTCAATAAGAGGGGGGACTGAAGCTTAGCAGCCAAAGACAGCCTGGCTTTATGACTCTCATACTGAAACAAGATACAGAAAACTGTGACCAGGAAGTGCGCTTGTTGTGGGTCCCTGAAATGTTTTGTCATCCATCAGTCATCACTCTTTATCTGATGCCTTCAAATACATTTACAATATTATTCAGTGGATCTGAATAATATTGAGACATTTTCCTTTAGTGCAGGCAGCGCTAATGGAGACATTTTGTTTAAATCAGTTTTAAAATCAAGCCTTGGCTTAGTTTAATTGGCACAGACCCCAAGCTCCAAATCTCCGCCTGTGAAAATATTCCAGATTCACCTTCATTTCAGGGTAAAGAGATGGTAAGATTAGCACTGCTCCAGTCACAAAAGGACACAATTTTAAGAGGTCTCACCCTCAAGTTGTTCCAAATCTGAATACATTTCTTTGCTCTTTTGAACACAATAGAATATATTTTGTTGTGGGGCACCATTGACTTTCATAGTATTTTGTTGTTGTTGTTGTTTTATTATTATTAGTATTTTCTTCCGTACTATGGAAGTCAATGGTTCCCCAACTGTCACACCAATTCTTCACAATATTTTCTTTTGTGTTCAGCAGAACAAAGAAATTTATACAGGTTTGGAACAACCTGAGGGTGAGTAAATCACTTTAAGGTATTACCAAGAGACAGTGCTGTTCTTAAGTGACAAGCCTATAAAGGGTTAATCATAGAATGTGAACTGCACATATGTTTTCTCTCTTTATACACTGTACAAAAATTGTAACATGCCAACAATTACTGATACTTTATATCAGATCTTTCCCTTAGAAAATACATTTGCTGTTGGTGCATTCACACCATGCTTGTGACTTGTAACAGTTGTTATGCAAATGCTTTAATAAACTAAAAAGTTTATTATAGTTTATTATTAGCTTATTTAACATGATATTATCCAAATCTGTGCCAGCAACATCAAACTGTATTGTATATCTTTCATTTATTTTTAGGTTAATTTTGCATTAACAATAAGCAATTATTAAACAGAAATATTATGAGATACTTAACTACATTTTACTGCTGAAGTCACCACTATTTTGTGTGTTTCTGCATGACGTTGCAGCGATCAGGTGGTACAAGTCAGAGCTCTCGGATAATTCTGAATTTACAAATTGTAATTATGCATTATGCTTGTAAAGAAAAAGAATAAAGGGGTCCTATTCACTTTGAAATAACGATAATATAAAGCATTTGTTTTTTCAACATATAGAAACAAAGAGACAGTTATCTATATTTGCCAAATGTGTGATGTAATTGATAATGTAACATTAAGACTGACAGCACAATGCAGGGTTCACATTAGCTTGAAGGTGTTATTTTAATTCTATATATTTAGATTTCTAGATATTGTAAACAGACAGTGCAGCGACAGGCTATTGTAGATTATAGAGAAAACATTATGTTTGGTGGGTTGGATAAGACATGCTGTCATGAAAGATTGAAATATGTACACAGACAGCTGGCAACTGAACCACACTAACACCAAACCTGTCCTCAAGCAAATTTGTTTGTCATGAGGGTAGAACTAGGGGGCTCTTTTGTTTGACTGTGATCATCTTCATAAACTGTTATATTATTTTACTTTTAATATGTTTGATTTTCTTTTACTTTTAATCTATTGCTAATGCACATATACTTTTTCTAAACTTTAAATCAGGAATCACAATATTCATATTATTCTATATTAGGTAAGATAATGCTTTCTTCTGGCTACATGTTTTCATTGGCAGAATGTGCTGTTTTCTGAAATGTTGAAGCCCTGACTGCCGTTTCCGACTGGTAAAGAAATATTGAGCTTGCTCCAAATTAAAAACACATGACCTGGATCATGCTAACAGAATTCTTGGGATACATGGGGAGAGATGAAAAGGAGTAAGGGAGAGAGAGAGAGAGAGAGAACGAGAAAGCATATACTGTATATACAAAAAATGTCCTCACATGGACAAGGATTTTGGATATTGCCATCTTTGTGGGGACATTTTGTTTCCATAACATACCTAAACCACACACACACTGAGTATGACCTTATTTGGGCATGAGTAGGAGGAATGGATGTTATTTATCAGAAAAGTGAGATCAGAGTGATGCACATGTTGCTGTATAGTTCACAGACGCACTTTGAAACCACATACATTGCAGCAACGATAAGATCTTACCTCCATTGTCTTTGAGATGTAATGCAATCTTGGTGTCATCTATAAAAATAGATGAGAAAAGAGACAGAAGGAGGGAGAGAAAAAAATTGAAAAATAAAGCTTATTTTACATCTAGACAGTTTCTCTCAATTGTAACAACACAGACCCTAAAAACAAACTCATATCTCATAAACAACTGTAAATGGGTCGCGCATGTGTGAGGATCACTTCAAAGAGACTGTAGAATATATTTGTGATTGAAGAGCAAGTTACGGTTGTACTGAATTTTTAATGAGTGATCCACTCCAAGATTCTTGAATATGCTTTCTGGTGATCTGAATAGATTCTGTCTGGGACCGACAGTTCAACATCTGCTGTAGGCAATTCTGATGAGAACTGAAATCGAAATGAATTAAGTAGCACATATACTGCTGATGCACCTGATGCTGCTGTACTATCTGCTGTAGCCAGTGGCATTATAGCAAGATATCAAGCTTCTCATTTGCATCATATTAACATCAAAGCTTTTCGTTCACATACATGGATCACCTGATTAACTGCAATACTTCACACATGGATCAGGGTCAGATGGGGAGAAGAAAGTTAATTCTAGATTATTGTAAAAGACAAATTCATTCAGATAAAAATGTTAACCTAAATGTGATTCCTGCTGTTAACATCTAAATTAATAGATATGACTCGGGTCAAAAATATTAAGTAACGCCAACAAAACTACATTTAAAGTTCCTTAAAGGGATGGTTAACCCCAAAAATGAAAATGTTGTCATTATTTACTCACCCTCATGATGTTTCAAACCTGTATAACTTACTTTCACAAAAGATGATAGTATGTTTTATTTTCCCCTCTCCATACAATGGAAGTCAGTGGTAACCAAAATGGATTGGTTACCAACATTCTTCAAAATAACTTATTTTATGTTCAAAAATAAAAAAAGAAAGTCAGGTTTGGAATGAGTAAATAATGACAGATTTTGTTGTTTTTTTGGGCTGCACTATCCCTTTAAGGTAACAAATGCAGGTTACCACTTTTTATAGTGTACAGCAGAGTCACAGTTTTATAGTAAATGTAGTTTAGATACAGCATGAATTTCTTGATTGTTGGATATGGCTCTCTCAGCTTTTTAATTTCGTTTACTTAATGATGCAAGTTGGCAGTTAATGACATAGAAAATAAGAAAAGAGTGTATAAACAAGAGGTTTATGCCTTTTCAATGACCTCATAATTCACTGTCTTATTGAGCGTTCTGAGAAACAGTTAATGATGAACAGATTATTTCATGTACTGTACTTAATCACTTTAAGTGGACTCCTGGCAACCCTAATGCAATCTTTGTACCTAGATTTTTCCCTGCTGTAAAAACAAAGAACGATAGTGCCAATGACTTTTGTGAAGAGAGCAAGTATTCATAACTAGCCAGCCTTTCATTTCAAGACATGACAGAAACAAATACAAACATCAAATACCAACATCATCTTTTATATACAGCTTCCTATATAGCTCAACCCACAGTTAAGTCCCACTCCTCATAAATGTGCATTAAACCTCAAATATGTTCTCATTGGCAGTGACTTTGTGGCGTACAACCAGAGAAAATACTTGTTCCTGGACATATCTGGTTAAGTGTTACATTGACAGCTGAAGTGCTCAGTACCTAGGTAATAATTAGAAGGAAAAAAATCACTTCTTCATGTTGACTAGTGAACTAGACAAACAAGTAGGAGATGATAAAATTGAATTTCTTGAGCTGAAGTTTGGGTACAGCTATTGCTCCTCTACATTTTAAATATTTACAAGTGTATTCATAATTCAGAGATTGATAATTTATGCAATGTTGTTTACTGTCTGTTTGTGCCTATCACAAAGAAAAACAGAACAAAGCGCACAGCATGAGGTCAAGGTTATATAATAGTTAAGTGGTATGAGGTTGTATTTTCAGTGTATCTATCTTCATTGTAAGCATCAGTGTTTATTTAAAGGGAGATTCTTGTGTTTCGCTGGAGGAGAAGGAACAGCATGATTACCTACTGAATGCTATTTATGAGCAAACCCCTTCAGCTACATTCTGAATGTTCTTCAAACACGGAACATTTCTTTTCCAGGAATTGATTTTCCCCAGACTCATAAAGCACAAATAAGCCTTTCTTTTTCCGTGTCTATTGATTTATGTAGAATCCATTGGTGCCCTCTTAACATTATCCTTCTGCATTCTTACCATGAGCAGTCACTTGTAACTAATGGTTTAGATCATTGACTCATTGGTTTCCTGTTGTCAGAGGATTGTAACATCAGTTTCATGATTCATATTTCAATCTTAGTGCTATGTGTGTTGGTTTAGGTATGACAGTACCTTCAGTTGGTATGCTGGTGGGCATGTGTGTTGGGGCTTGAGCAGAACAACACTCAGTAGTCCCTCTGTTCCTTGTGGTCATCTTATCAGCTGATGCAGTGGTCAGTAGATTGAGATTGGTAGTGTTGATGATGTCACAGGTGTTATCCTTTGTCTGCGAATGAAAGACAGGTGAAATGATCAATCTGACAATATTTTATTATTTAAAAATTAGGGCTATCAATTTAACATGTTAACTTATTGCAGTTAATTATACAAAATAAACAGTTACACTTTATTTCAATGCTCCACTTCAGAAATTCTACTAACAATAAATAACTTTGCAACTACACCTCAACTAACTCAACTTCAACTACTTCTCAGAGTATTAGTAGACTGTAAGCAGACTGTTAGATTAGGGTTAGGTTTAGTAGTATTTGGGTTAGTAGAATAAGTTGAAATGTAGCCAGTGGAAGTGCCAGAATGACACAGAACAGAAGATATTTTTGAATAAAGTCATTATTTTTGTTTTGTTTTTTGAACCACTGCAGTCATGTGGACTATTTTACTTATGTCTTTAGTACCTTTCTGGGCCTTGAAAGTGGCTGTTAAATTGCTGTCTATTGAGTAATCAGACAATTCTTGGATTTCATCAAAAATATCTTAATTTGTGTTCCGAAGATGAACGAAGGTCTTACTGGTGTGGAACGACATGAGGGTGAGTAATTAATGACAAAATTTTTTGGGACATTTTTGGGTGAACTAACCCTTTAAGCAGACAGTCTACTAATACTCTAGTCTAATTAGTTAGTTAGCATGTAGTTGCAAAGTTATAGTTAATAGAATGTCTGAAGTGGACCATTGAAATCAAGTGTTTCCAAATAAACACACACAATCCATGCCTTTTTACTCAAATTCCATAATAAAGGCAACAACAGCAAAAGATACCAGTGTGTACAAACTAATAAAGCTAAATATACAATCAATAAATGAAATGTTTACAGATTTCACATTTTCATACATATTAATTATTTGTGGGCTTCACTGTTAAACAGTATTTTAGAATGGCAAAAGGACAAAGAGAAAAATGCATGGGGTATTTTTCTCTCTCTGGAAATGGCAGACGAGTTCATCCATCATGTAGGCACAGAGATTTAGGTTAGAAACCAACACACTTCCACATACACACCTCATCTGGGCAACTGCTATCCACCCAGTCCTGCCTATGGCGATCAAAGCCGCTGGAACACCTGTCATAAAAAATTATAATAGGTCATTAGTATTTTAAAGATGGCCAATAAAAATGCAAACATGATCTCCATCTTTTATAGATCCCACCGGTGGCCAATGCTGGGAAATCTTATGAAATCTTCAACTCTTCTTAGAAACACTATAAGTGTGAGTTCCACGAAAAATACTTCTTCAAAACAACAAAAGGGCGGGTAAATCATAATAATGAATTTTCATTTACAAGTCATCCATGAAACTTCCATTAAAAACACTCTGTTCACTGTGGTTCAGAACAGGAAATTCAAAACGGTGAAATATACCGAGGACTGTCTAAAGCAGTATATCACTGATAGATGCTGGCTTATAGAGTCAAGATTAGGCAGCACAGCTAGTATTTCTTTTCCTCCTCCCCTGCCTTCACTTTTTCTTAAACATAGAATGG
This sequence comes from Chanodichthys erythropterus, assembly GCF_024489055.1. NCBI lineage: Eukaryota > Metazoa > Chordata > Actinopteri > Cypriniformes > Xenocyprididae > Chanodichthys > Chanodichthys erythropterus. The sequence goes on along the minus strand of NC_090231.1, from coordinate 25,537,669 downwards.
CGCACAATGGGCCTTGGCTGCTCAGCATTCCTGGTGTCTGCCGAGATACAGTCACCCTTACTCCATATTCTTCAGCAATTCCCTATTCTCCATTCGTCTTTTTGTGAAATATTATTTCTTTTCAGTTCAGTACCATTCACCATAGACACATTCATATCAGCTCTCTCAGTTTCTTGAGATACTGGGCTCAGAAAACACACATCTGCTTCACAGGTGGTAAAACAATCAGTTCATTTTATGTGTGCATGTTTGTATGATATTTTAATTTGGCTTGTTGTCACTGTAAACAAAAATCAAAGAATCCTTTTCTCTCTTTTTTTTGGTTGATGATTTTATACAAGAGTTGATATAAATGCACAAAACAATTAAATAAACATGATAGAAATACATTAATCTAAATAATAAAGTAATATAAACTGACAGTCATTGAGTCTTAGAACAGCATTTTTTACTCAACTCTTGAAATGGTGTGGGTGAGAGTCAGCAAACATAAGGCACTGCTTTAATCACATGACTTGCTCTTTGGAAAGAAGCACCTTAACCAGTGGTGGCAGGGGGCACTATAGTGTGTGTCTAACTGAAAGCTTTGGATTACAGATTTCATGACCCACGAACATGAAGCAGAGATCTGTTAAAAGCTACTACTGACTGGAATGCACACACACACACACACACACACACACACACACACACACACACACACACACACACACACACACACACACACACACACACACACACACACACACACACACACACACACACACACACACACACATGTTTGTTTTAGTGAATTGTGGGGACTTTCCATAGGCTGCAATGCATTTTCTACTGTACAAACTGTACTTTCTATCCCCGTACCCTACCCCTAACCCTAAACCTAACCATCACAGGAAACTGTACACACCTTTATTTTCTCACAAAAACATCATTTAGGTTTTTTTATTAATTAATTTACATTGTGGGGACCGGTGGCTGGTGGGGACAAAAACACACACACACACACACACACACACACACACACACACACACACACACACACACACACACACACACACACACACACACACACACACACACACACACACACACACACACACACACACACACACACACACACACACACACACACACACACACACACACACAGACAAAACAAGCTGTATCAGAACAGAAAGGTGTCATACTGTAGCAGGGTGTTTCATATTTCATTACTCTGAAGTAATGAAATTACTTTTAACAGTTGAGTGTAATAGTAAGGATTATGTGCATCAAAAACCTAGATTTGCATACTTGGAAAAGCATTCTTTCACGCTCAAGGTCAGATTATTACTGGATCAGAATAAATTTGATCTGACTGCATTTACAGTCATTAACATGTAAATGAGATTATGAAAGGTCTGAGAAGTGCTGACGAAGGATGTGGCCGCCGCCATTGGCAACCTCAAATCCAGACAGATATATTTCACTTTAATTTGTCTTCCTTGTATGATTCATTTGGGCTCAGGGTAACTGATTGGGAGAGAAAAGGAAAGCAGACATAATCGCCATGGCAAAGCTATAAAATTAAATTACACAAATTTGTTTACTAAATTAAGTCATTTGAAATCTAGTTTGTACATTTTGTACTTTGGTCACTTCTAAAGCTTTGTATTGCGTCACTTGTCATGTTACTTTCTCCCTAGGAATGCATGCACTGATATAAATCTGGCCTGATAAACTGATAATTACTACAAATACTACAAATGAATTCACATCACAACATTAAAATGGACAGTATGAAAATTAATATTGATAGTATTTTAAAAAATTCCCAAATTAATCATTAGGGAAATGTGCATATAAAATGAGATATCCAATATCGATATACAATACTAATACATTAAAATATTATCAATATGATAACTGATATCATAGTATATGATAGACCTTATAAGGCCAGCGGTTGTATTCAGTGCCACATCTTTGGACAATAGAGGCTGATGTGCGTGCATGCATGTGTGTGTGTGTGTGTGTGTGTGTGTTAGTCAACTGCATCAGACTTCATCTGAGGGCTGTTTCATAAAAGATGCTAAGAAAAGCGAGGATTAAACTCCAAAACCTGACTTGAATTAACCTAACAAATGAGTTTGGGCTAAAACGGTTTCATAAAAGGTAATTGAAGTTCACGCAGTCCCGCTAATTCGATCCAGGTTTACCTAGTCAAGATAATTTTGCGTTCACGCTTTTCTTAAGCAGCCCTAGAGGTCGATCATGGATCAAATCGATCCACCATAGGAAACGGCATACATTTTGTGCTATTTTATGCATTTGAGACATGGTGTTTTCCTTAGTGCATAACTTACTTTTCACAAGTTTATTCTCCATCTGTAAATGTTAGAAAGTAATGCAAATATTTCCATTTTGCGGCTAAACTTCACAGTGAACGAGTGCTGCTGCGCGCATGCGCGCTAAACAGATGGAATGCAATAGAAGCAATAATTCTAAAATACACATTTCGCTAAAATATTTGATGTTCGACATTAAATGTGCCTTATGTACAAGTTTAAACCTACAAGTAAGTGTATTTTTATGATAGTAACTGTAAATGGACTATTGTAATGCGGTAAATCAATATACTTTGGGACAATTACTGAGTTTAGATTCATCTTACCAATTAAAATTTAGTCTGTGCATATTTATTTTAATTTTTAATTTTGTGATTTTAATTTCTGCTCTAATAATAACCATAAAGAGTACTACTGCCAAACAAAACCAGAGAGAAATGTATTCATATATTTTAAAACAATCTAATTAAATATTGGACACAAAACATTTAGCCAGTAAGAAAGGAAAACCTGTAGGTTTCACACACACACACACACACACACACATAGATTGTTTATAAATATATATATAATATGTATGAGACCAGAGTATAGATTAAATATGGGCCTTGGAAAAGGCTAGCAGACTTTATTGTGCTTTGACTACAGTGGGTAGTTTCAGTGTGGACAACAACCATGCATGTCACTTCAGCAGGCTGCATCTTACTCTGTCACTCTTAGCTTTTGCTGGTTCTGAAACACTCACTTGGTATTTCTCCTGCTCTTTGTCTATAGCAAAAAACAATCACTCCTCACTTAGTGAAAGCTTACAAATGAAGGCCTGATTGTTTCAGGGGCCTTGTCACAGGTCTATTGATTTTGAATTTCTGTGTTACTTTTGCTATATTTTCAGACTTAAAACAATGATTTGGTAATCCTCTTGTACTCTTTTGTACTAAGAAATAAGTCTCTGACAGTTCTCTCCCAAGTGCTTCCATTGTTGTCAGTATTAAGTCTGAGAATGATTCAGTGGCTATATAACACTTAATTTTTAAGAAATTACTTTTCTTTAAATGTTTTGTTTCTCATCATACTTACCTTTTAATAAAAAAAATGCCTTAAACTTACACCAATATATATTTTTATATTATTATTATATATTATTTAGCACTATTTAGTAAATGTGTGTTTTATATATATATATATATATATATATATATATATATATAATATACACACATAATAATATACACAATATATATATATATATATATATATATATATATATATATATATATATATATATATATATATATATATATATATATATATATATATATGTTAATAAAGTCAAATAATTTTATGTGAGAGAGTCAGTTGTAATATCATTGCGTTCCAATTGGTCAGTGTTAGAGGAGCTCGGCTTAGCCTGACAGTTAGCCTGCTCCAGACCAGGCTAGTTTCCCAGCATAAGTTGCCAGAGTAACTGAGTTTGAACTAATTTAAGTTTGTTTTATGAAACAGAATTCGCTGACAACAAGTCTGACTAAGTAAAATAAGCCTGGCTTGTTTTCTAATCTTGTGTTATGAAACAGCCCTCTGCTCTCTCCAAAAACAAGGGGTAAATTGTTGATAAATTGCATTGGGAGGATCAGACTGTCAGTTATTAGCTTAAACCAACTGAGTTACCTGCATTTACTGTATCATTAGCCTGCTCTCTCTCTCTCTCTCTCTCTCTCTCTCTCTCTCTCTCTCTCTCTCACACACACACACACACACACACACACACACACACACACACACACACACACACACACACACTGGTGGCTTGATAAAGACTGTGTGTAGTCTTTATCAAGCCACCCCCCCAAAAAACTGACTTTAATTACAGTGGCAATTTCTGACTCTACATTGTTTCCATAACCTTCAGCCAAACAAAAATGGTTATGCATATTAATGAAGTCTGAATTTAACTCCCTTGTCTATCAGCAGAAGATTCAAGACTCAGTGCTACTTAATTATGCAATCCAGCTGGTTTAGAAGCAGGTTTCCTAGAGTGGATGGAAAAAAACCAATCCCCCACTGACATTGAAAGATGTGCTTGTGCTTTCCATCATTATGTTACGTATGTAATGATTCATAGAATAACAAATAGAACTAGAAATGCTACAGAAAAATCAAAAAATGTGTGCAGCACATATGCAATTGATAGAGGGAAAACAAGTTAAACTCCTCTAAAACAGGCGAATTGGCCTTTTTCTCTTTTTGCCAGTCAAAGACCAAATTTCACAATAAATGCCAACTGGGATATTATATCCCTGAATCCCTCAGAGTATGTGTATGCATGTGTGTGGGTGTGTATGTAAGTGCTTGAGAAGGAGAGCGAGGGATTGAAAGAGTAGACAGATGGAAGGATTGCCAGGAAAATAAAGTAGAAGGAGGTCGGGTGTCTCGGTCGCGTCTGTTCTTTGGTATGTGATCTACAGAGAAAAGCTGTCTGGGTTTGGGAGGTGAGAGCCCGGGCATGAATCAGCAGGAATGTGACTTTATTTTCCCTCTTTCTCACTTTAAGGGAAAAAAAAAAGTCTTGGTATGAAAGATTCTCTGCCACATTGGAAGCAATATTACTTAGAAAAAATGCACAGCAAGATGCCAGAGAGATTTCATTAATGGTTTACACATGATGTTTACAATTCGTTTCAATTTTTATATACAAAGGCAATCTTGTAACATTGTGACTGCTGAATTAGAAGTGGTGAATTATCTCCACATATCTTGTGAATGTCTGTGTTGTAAGTGCTTCTGTTTCAGCAACTGCTGACAGAACTTGTAAAATGTAAATTACTCCCCTTGTTCATTGCACCACCTCAAGGCAAGCGGTCTGAGAACCGCGTCTTTAATTCCAGTAAAATTAAATGGGAATAATGGAAAGAGAGACTGATGAAGGGCGGTTTGTTTTCTCACCTATTGAGCCGGTGACACCAGCTGCAGTTGAAGTTAATCTGTGAAGCTATGCAAGAAGTGCAGCTTGTGAATTGAAGACATGCTGTGAAAGAAAAAAAAAGAGATATAGAAAATGCCTCAGCACAGAATCAATCAAGAGTACAGCAAAAGGCTAACAAACAATGAACTGGATTTTCATATGATTTGTAAGAAATGTTGAGTACAACAGTCTAATATAAAATAAATAAATATTGTAGATAAGAGGTACAACAGTATAAGCCTCTATTAGTTATAAGGTAATACATATTTATGATTTTATGGTAGTTATCAAGACTATATATGTGTGTGTGTGTGTGTTCAGTGGCTTACTGGGTAGCGGCAACATTTCTACAGCTGTGCTGTTGGTAATTTTGGTCTTTAACAGCTCCACTCTGTGATACTCATAGATAGTTTTTCTCCGCACATCTAGAGCCACACAAATACACATTACAATTAGAATCATTTGGATTGTTTAAACTGCTGTAGCTCAGGTATACAGAGAGAGAAAGAGAGCAATGGTGTTTTTCTTTTCCACATTTAAAGTACTTTCATCCACCTGATTTTTATTGTAAAAGTGGGCATGGCCATTTTTAATGGAAAGGTGTCAGCCACTTCCAGTTAAGTTAGCAGTTAGCTTACAAAAACAGTCCGCTATGCTGCTTGATGTTTACAATGTAGGGATGTTTCCTTCAAGGAGGCAAGGACCTCGCCAAAAAATTGGATGACAAAATCATCCAAAGTATAAAAATAAAACAAATCTTACTAAAGATCTTACATCTTATCGCAAATCTTACTAAAAAAGTGTATAAATCACTCCTTTTTCTAAAGTGATTTATACGTGGAGCAACAGTCTCTTTACAAGTGGAGCAACAGTCTCTCTTGCCTCCCCTAAACCAATTGAGCTCCAACAGACCCCCTAAAGCATGCCATCGGTTTGGTGGTTGAAATTAAGAAAGAATGGGGAAAAGTTACATGAGAGGAGGCAATGCCTCCAGCGCACTATGATTGGTTATTGCGCTGTTCACACAATAATCCCGCCTCTGATTTTTTGTGCACGTTCTATATCAGAAAATCGGTCTGAATTAATAAACAATGGTGTTAATGGGAAGACTACTTAAAAAGTAAACAACTCACTTAGATATCACCACTGTTATGTCATGTCCAAATCAAACTCGAAATAACTTGAAAACATGATCTGTACGTTTTTTTTTAGTGAGCAATCAGCTTGATGAAAATAGCCTAGATACATCCTGTGTCTGTGACCGTTGTGACACCTGCAGTGTTCACAAGCAGCTTTGATGACAGAAGATCTGAAAATAAGTTGACTATTAAAAAGAACAGATGAGAATTAGTTTACAAATAAAATTAACACAATTTGTTACTGCATTCTTATGGTTATTATTTTGGAACACATGTAAAGATGTTTAAAAACACAAGATTTATACTTAAAAAGAACATAATTACACTTTTAAAAAGACAAAATAGAATTGTATTGGCTGTTGGTTTTATGATAGTGTAAGTAATGTTTATTTAACCTAGAAAATTTGTCAACATTAAGTGTAACTAGACCATGAATTTACACGTGTAGCCAAGAAGATGTCAGAAAAATCTTACAAGAATGTTACAGTTAAGTTATTTTAAGTTTCTATTTTTTCCTCTTTTTTTTCTCTTAAATGTGTCGCTTTGGTTTTTAGTTGCATTGTATAGGGTGTCATTTTTACATTAAAGGTGCAAACTGCATTTCTGTCAAAATTGTAAAAGAACTAGTAAAAAACAAATTGTGGTCAGTAGAGATCAGTATCAAGTCTGAAAATGACAAAACTCACATTTGAGTGGACAACTCCATGAGGCAGCAGAGTGCACTGAATGCATGTAATGGTATCAAATGCTCTTACCTTGAGATGTTTGATTTGCTGTAGTGAAATAGTTTGTGAATACAGTATATCTAAAAAAATGTTCAAGTAGTTTCAAAAAAGAGCCTTGTGTTTTCTAATTAAGTCATTAACTAATTAAATCATTTGAAAAGATTCCTGTCTTTAGGAACTCTAACATTGATACATACATTGGTTATTTAGTACTCATAGTCTCTAATGGCATGACTTTTCAAAAATTAAATGCATTGGCTGATAAACCTACACTAGTTTGATGTGTTTCATCTGAAGATATTTCAGTATATAATAGTCTTTGAGTTAAAGTTACGTCACCCATCTTCAACACACGCTGGATCAAATGTATGTACACGCTTGTATGGTTATATTGTAACTGCACATACAGATACATTCAGTAAAACATCATCTACGTGACTGGTAGCTGAATTACCCAAAAGCAGTGAAATGGAAAATTGAATTAGAATGAAGAGAGGCTAGGTACTATAGCAAGTTTTCTGTATGTGTATGTGTGTATAGGTTTGATTATACTGAAAATCTCCTGCAAATTTAGTAAAACAAACAAAAAAACTTTTTAGTGGTCCTTGCTATTTGAAACACTCATGCAAATCATGTTTTGTTTTAACTTTACTGATATCTACAGGTTTGTTCAAGAGTTTGGGCCACCTCTGTATAAAAAAACTGTCCTCTGTGTGTTTGTAGGTGTGTATATGGCTTTTCATGTATCAGCCTCTGGCTGAATGTGTATGGTAAGGTAAAATCTGTCTGATAACATGAATGTGTGTCTGTCTGCAGCTGAGGAAGTAACTGTCTGACCTTGCTGAAACCTACATCGTTGGTGTATTAGCACATAAAAGAGTGGCTAAACTTTAAGACAGGAAATTGTAGCTTGTTCAGTGAAGGCTGTTTTTCTCTTCCTGTGGGTAATTACATTTCTTGCCCATGTGGTGTCACAAAACTCCTTGCCTGCTGATATTGCCTGGAGATATGCATGTGTGTGTGTGTATGCATCTTAAACAGTGTGACCTGATGAGTCTCCAGACACTAATTAGTGAAAGATAGGCAAGACCAACGCAGGCTATTACCACTCTCAATCACTTCATCTCATTCTACACTCTCTCCTTCCCCTCAGAGCTGACTCTCTCTCGCTCATATCATAACAGACAGACAGAATGATGCAAATCCTGCCCTTTCTCAGCAGACAGTCACAAACAAACACACAAACGCTTGGGAAGAATAAGCTGTCGTGGAAAATCATGAGCTTCCATTCATGATGTCCTGACAGCAAACACCTCCTCTCCTCCTGTTCTCTCCCAAACTCACTCACTGCCCAACTCCAGACATATTTATCTGCTAAATTTGTCTCTCCAGCGCAGTTGGGTTTGGTCCTGCTGGGCTCACTGTTACTACAACATCAAAGACTTTTCCTGCTTGGCACACCAGACAACCAACAGACAGCTTGAGAAGGGAGGAGATTGGAGCTCTGAGATCATCCCAGAAGTAAATGACTGTCAGAACAAACATACTGCCAGTTTTCTGATGGGCTAAATAGCACCTGTCATACAGAATACAGATGGTTTACTGGTGTTATGATGAATGCATCACATTCACTCACTCGGGATCTGCTGAATCTTATGGACCACCACAAAGGCATCAGACAGCCCAACCTTCACTGGATGATTGACAGAGCTGATCTTTGCTATCTGTATTGGGACCTGAAATAAAAGCACATATTATTTATCTCATCAATCATCAACATTAAGAGGTGAATTTTGACAGCTATAGGGCCCTATTTTAACGATCTAAACGCATGGTCTAAAGCACAAGTGCGCTTAGGGCGTGTCCGAATCCACTTTTACAAGTTTAAGGACGGGAAAAATGGTCGGCGCCCCCGGCACATTGTCTTAAAGGGTTGTCCCTATTCTCTTAATGAGTAATGGGTGTGTTTTGGGCATAACATGCAATAAACCAATCAGAGTCTCATCTCCCATTCCCTTTAGAAGCGAGTTGTGCTCGCGCCATGGCGGATACATGGCAGATTTTGCAAATGGAAAAACTGAATGCTTCTCTAGCGAGGAAATTGATCTGCTCGTGTGCAAGGTTAAAGCCATTAGACCATCTACGGGAAAAAACAGATTCCACCAAAGCATTTTTATCTTTATGCACACAATAATAATCTTTTACATTGTAATCCTTTTATTTTTAATATTTGGCATGTTTGTGTGCTGCTGCGCGTCCCTGTGTGTGTAATAAGCAGAGTGCACCCACCTATAGGTGCATATTAGTAACGTGCCCTTTAAATAACAAAAAATAAATAAATAAATACTGCGCCATTGACTTTAGACCGGGTTTCAGTTGGTCAATGGCGCAGTCTATTTCAGGTGCCCTTAAAAATAGTAACGCGCCAACAATGTGCCTGAACACACCTCGTTTTCAGACCAGCACGCCCATGGGCACACAAATGGGCACAAATGCATTTGCTATTTAAACAATCTGGTGCAGGATGTGAAAATGATAACTGCGTTGGGCTGAAACAAACTAGCAAAAAGCTAGTTTCGGCCTGGCGCCGCATTGCGTCGGGTGTATGATAGGGCCCATAAAGAAAAAACGAAAGAAGATACGGAGTGAGTAGAGCAGGCATGGAGAGAGGGAGAGGCCTGAGGTTTGCGGGCTGAATGAGCTTTGCAATAATCAAATAAATCTCAACAGCATTTCAAAGAATGCATTTCCTCTTCTGACTAGATGCTTACAATATTTCTTTATATATTTCTGTCAGCAAAGTTATACAAACATATTTTAATCTTCATTCATAAAATGATTGTACATCAAATTAATATTATATTTTACATGAAATTATAAATATACATGCATATAATATAAATATTATGTCAATTTAAAATATGATTTACTAAATGATTCATGCATTTCAATTATGTCATATTTGACTGCACATGATCTGTACTAAAACTGATTGAAAAAATTCTTAACCGTATCGGTTACATTTCACTTTGACTTTACATGGTACTGTTTGTAAGTGGCAAATTGAAAAGTGACACAGTCACACAAACTCTGATGAAACAGGAAGTAATCACAAAAGAGCCAAGTCACACAGTGAGAGGAACAAATAGAAAACAGGATGAAAGGTATGGAGGAAGAAATGAAAAATTTATATCAGACCTCTTTGTAAGCAAAGACAATTCGTCCATCACTGTGTAATGTGGCCTGGAAGGTGAAACTTCCTTGATTATAAGAATCCTGGAGATGGACGTGATCCCACTGGACAACCAAAGCAGTTCCTATAAAACACATGCATACACATTCAACTAATATTTAATAGCATATTTAATATTAATATTCTATACTTATAATAAAGGCTCTGTAATCAACATCATCTTGAAAGGATAGCATGATCTTTATTTGATTTATGGAAAGTCAAATCCAATTTTTTTGATAGGCGTCTGTATTTAAAGATTGGTAGGTCTGACAGATTTATATTGGATATTTCTGTACCACTATATATTTCCACTATATATTTCTGTCTCTCAGTTTCTCTCTCTCTCTCACACACACACACACACACAGTCTAGTGCCTCTGTCTCTTACCATTGTCAAAATAGATGACAGTTGAGTTTCTGGAGAGGCTGGGGTCAAAGTTTGCCATAAGTGGAGCGATATATTGTGTGGCTGTCAACATTCGGTGAACCACATCTCCAGTGTAGATGAACCCTAAAAGCACACACACACACACACACACACATGCACAAACAAACAATCCAAACCATTACAATTTATATCCATGCATTAACAAAACCATTTAACATATGATCTTCAAAATGAACATATTATAAAGGCACTCAATTTGTTATGAATAAAATTTTTTTGGCACCAATGTATGAACATGTGTGTCTCTTTCCTCCTCTAAATCTCTGTGCTCTCCTCCTTTCTCATCTATCCATCCTGGCAAACAGCCCTGGCCTGTCTCCAAAGTGATTAATACTCTAATTAGCCATATAAATGCCTCCTTCCATCCCACTCACAAACAGAGAGGACCTTTAAACACACATACATAATCTAAAATGTGTCTTCAGCATTTGTTTGCTTAAATCAATGCAAATCTTTCCACAGGAATTCAGCCAACCTGGACTATGCTGACCCCCTCCACTTTCTGTAAACAAAGAGGATTCATTAAACTCAGAGCAAAACTCATTAAATTCAATTTAATACAAAAATTAAATAATTAAGTCAAAAAACAGGGTTCACTATTATTTACAACACAAAACTATATATATATCATGGCAATGTGCACACTTAATAAATATAATTAAAAAGTATTTAATAACTTTATAAACTACTGAAACTTCACTATTACGACAACAGTTTGCCATTGCAAAAAACACTAACAAGTACCATGGTACTGTTATCTGATTCCATGACTGCCACATACTTTTTTCTAAGGGATATTTTAAAACAAATATAAGAATGATCACTTGAGTTTGAGACTTGAGTTTATTGTTTCATAACTGCCTCAATGACAACTAAACAATCAGAGTACAAAAACATATTTAAAGTATATAAGTATAAATAGCAAAAGCAAATACTGGCAGATACTTCAGTGTATTGTAGTACACTATAACCAGTACGCAATAAAAACATAATTTTCAGCTGGTATGAGATGAGAATAGGGAGAAGAATGTGACTGGAAAAAGGTGTATTTGAACAGGTCGGTTGCGTCAAAAGCTAAATTCACTGTCCTTGCTCTCCGCACCACTGTCCCAGTTACCAAAGTAATTTCTTTTGTAATTGTGTCTGGCTCAACCAGACAACGGTGGGTGGAGGAGTTAGCGCAAATAGCCTTTGCCAAAAAGATGTCTGATTGTCTATTTAAATAGACAATCAGAATTTAATAATTTAGCAAACATTTCCCAGTGCTGTTTATTATATATTATTTAGGGAGGAAAAGTACCTCTGACACAGTGCATGATTTTTTTGCTCCAGAGAGAACATGGCTTCACTGGGAAATTTAGATCACTTGTGTTTCACCGTTTATAACCACAGAGTGATGACTGATGTAATTATAGAGAGAAATTATATGGTGGTTTTCTCTCTCTATCTTTCCCTCACTTTCACCGCTTCATCTTAGACTAATTCCAGCAGCCAGTGAGTCACATGAACCACGATCATAATAAAAATCCCCACACATGCCCTCATATCTGTAGCATGCACAGTCAGCCGTTATTAAGAAGAACCTCTCACAGCTGATAAACACAGCCTGATCCTCTACAACACTGACTCTCAGTCAAGCTCTTATGCCTACAAGCAAGAACCAATCAATTATATATTCCTCTATAAGCTCATATAAATCATATGTTCTGCTTCAGCCATATAATACTCATATCGCATGGAGACAGGCAGACGCTCTCTTATGACCTAACTGAAAATCATTGGTTGTGCTTCACACATCACGTAGAGGAGGACAGTTCACTTACCGCCAGTTGCAACCGTGATCTCTCGCAACAAATGTCCATAAAATGGAAAATCAAAGGAGAGATTGACCCGCTGAGAATAAAAAGAAGACAAAATTTAGCTTGCAATTAGAAAAATATCTAAACAATAAGCAGAATCAGTATAAAATGACTACAGAAGGCTGTGAGTAATAAAACATACAGGAAGTGTACATCCAGATGGACCCCGCAGACTCATTCTGTGGTCGGCTAAAGCAAACACAAGTCTGCTAATAAATTTGACTTCTGCCCTAAATCTACGGTGCGCTTGTCCGCTGTGGTTTCTTTTGTTTGGAAAGTGCAATGAGAGGATATCGCAGTCTGTTCCAATAATGGGATGGCGACACACCAAAACCTGATCCCATTTCAGAGAAATGTGGCATTTGAGGATCGACACTTGGTCTATTTCTTTCATAACCCACACAAGCAAACAAACTCATCCAAAAACAACAGGTTTATGTTCACTATACAAAATGTTTGTATCCCTATACAAACTGTTGTTTTAGTAAGGAACAACAAAGTACTGTAGGATAAACGGCTGATGGAAAACAGTTGCTGCTGAACTTGAAAGTTGGTCAATGGAACTACAATGGAAATGTTGGCATTTCATGTCAGTTGCATTTTAAAAGAAGTGTCCTGCTTTCTATGTGAGTGTGAATGAATGAATGTTGTCTTACCGCTGCTTGTCTGTGTGTATTAGACAGGATGCCGTGAATCTTCACCTTTTCTTTGTCCATCTGATCGATATTTACCCATAACTCTTTGCTCATAGGGTCACTGGGGCCATAAGTTTTTGAGGTGTAGTAGTTATGATCTGTGTCTTCCTACAAGGAAATATCAGACAGCCAGTCAGGAAAAAAAAAGAACACAATACTTACTGAGAAGAAAATCATACAGGTCTGGAACAGCATGATGGTGTACTTTGAAAGACATTTTCACTTTTCAGTGAACTATCCCTTTAATAAACTATGAATAAACACCTCAACACACTCCATATTTGTTTATGGCAAGCTTTTTACAATCAGGGGCCATGAACCCATTCTGATTATTACATCACAAACAAATACCTTTTCAGGTCAAAACCAAACAAACACTCTCCCAAAAGAAAATATGAGCACACAGAGGCATGTTTACAATAGACTGAGCCAATCTCTTTATGTTTTTTTTTTTCAATGCTGACCACATAAGGAGCAACGAGAGGTTTAATGAACTTAGCATTGATCAGCCGTGCCTGTAGAGGTGTTCCAGCCTCTGCCTGGATAATATGACATCAAAACAGCAAAAGTTCTTTTAGCCCAGTTTTCCCTCTCCGTTCACCCCAACAGAGCTGGACGACAGAAAGACTCAAGAAAGAGGAAGACGAGTGATTGAGACACAAAGCTTATAAGTGTGGATGTATGTGCATCTGTGTGCGAATGTACACATACCTGTGATCAAATGTACCTGTTATATCAATATACAAGCAAAAAAGTGACACTCCAAAAACTTTGACATTTTAAATAAATTAACAGGTCTGCAGATTACATCTGCCAAGCAAATGGATGGAAAATCTGAGTTCCAGCAGAAACAAGCCTTCACTGCTGATTGGTAACAGCATAACACTTTGGACTGGGATAGAAGAAAATGATCAAATAAAGAAAAGAAAATCAACTCATGGAAATTGTATCCCTCAATTTACTGACCATTACAAGTCATTTTCTACAAGGACTGTCTTCAGTGATCCAATTATTAAAAACTTGTGGGTTTTAAAAACAAACCAAAATTAATATTTTGTCTACAAATTAGCATAATGCGTGACAAAAAACCCTTGATCACATGACCAAGGCCATGGGCGTGACATGATCATTCATGACAACACTGTGGATGACTCGAGTTTGAGTCCCAACCCGCAGTCCCGCTCCCCTCTCTACTCTCCTATGATAATAAAGGCAAAAAGGCTAAAAAAAGATTTTAAATTGTGAGGACACATGTGCTTTGTGAGTACAAGACATGATGTTTGACAAACTACTAATCAAAAAGAAGAAGACCCACTGGACATGACCCAATATCCTCTTAGACCGTTAATGAAATCGCCCCGGATTGATCTATTGTTGTTTACTGAGCAAGTCAAGGTTGTCTGTAAAGCCCTATGAAGAAAACCCTTGATCATAGATGTTTGCACTCTGCACTGAGAAATTCAGCATGAATGAACTATATGAATAATACAATCCTCAGAAAGAGAGAAATATTAAGAAGTTAAGAAGAGAGGTGAATATAAGATATGTAATCTTTGACAGTTTAATCTCATAGAGTGCAAAACAAGCAAAGTGACACAGACATAAACTAAAACTAAAAGCCTAAACTAAAGCCTGAGGCCGTGCCATAAAAAAGCAATAGAAATTCAGGCCTTTGAAACACACAAAATAAAAAAATGACATAAGTACTTTGTTGTATGTGAAATAAATGATGCACCTGGTGTATGTGTGTATGAATGTTTACACAGGAATGCGTTTGTATACAGGAGCTGTAGGAGTTCAAACACTAAAATTCCCTCACACAGACCTTGTAAAACAACTTCAAAGGAAACAGCCAGTGGACATAAAAATTAGCAACTGCATATTGTATACACTCGCAATGCTTTGAAGAACTCATCATGTGGGAAACTAATTCAATACTACAAAACATAAATTGTCTTGTGATGTTTTTCATATGGAAATAATGAACACATTGATCAGTGTACAACTGCTCTCTGTCTCTTTGTGCACATTAGATTTCTATTATCCCAGCCACTAAGATCAACTCAGACCAGCAAGAATTTCTATGCTGAGTAGTGCAGGTCGATCTTGTGGACCAACATGGTGTGCAAAACTTGGGTCGACTTTCTGATAAAGCTGGATGACATGAAATCTTGCTGTCAAAATTGTGTCATAATTTACCCACCCTCATGTCCTTACAAACCTTTATGACTTTCTTTCTTCTGTGGAACATAAAGGAAAAAAATATTATGAAATATGTTGGTAACCATTTTGGATTCCATCAACTTGCATTGTTAAAAAAAAAAAAAAACACTAATATTTCAAAATATCTTTTATGTTCCACAGCAAAAAGTCATACAGTTTTGGAACGACATGAGGGTGAGTAAATGATGACAGAAACCAGCACACCAGCATCTAATTCTAAAACTTAACGATTGCCGGTGGTCTTTTGAGCAGGGAGGGCACACAGAAATGTGTTTAAATGAAAAAGAAATACAGTTAAACCAAATCTCAATGAACCAAGAACACTGTTCTAAGAGGAAGTCAAACCCCAGAGTTGAATGACTGACAGCCTGTAACTCTGTGCAGGCAGCTTGACAGCTTTCTATCTGGTCTTTATGGTCTCCCATGCTCATCCTGCTGAACTTCAATTGCTGGTCTAAAACATGGATGGTGAAGGTGCTTGACCAAAGGAAGCCTTGCTGTGTAAGATATCCTGGTCTTTTCAGTGGGATGAACCTTACGCAAAATTGCTCACTCTCTTTCCAATTCCCTCTCACAGCAAATAAACTACACCTTTTTTCAATCTATTGAGTTCTCCATCAGAGATTTTGTGTGTGTGTCTGGGTGTGTGTGAAAGAGAGAGAACGCTAAAGAAAGTGCAAAACAAGTTAAAATGTTCATAATAATTCATTACCTGAAGTTACTGCTTGACAAGCTGACCCAAAACCCAAATGTCAGACTTGGGTATAGCAGATATGATCTATTTCAGAACTCAAAAGTTCCCCCTCCTAGTCCAATTTTTAAAAGTTTGGGGTAGGTAAGCTTTTTATAAAGCTATTTTCAAAGAAATCTCTTATGCTCAACATGGCTGCATATATTTGAGCAAAAATACAGTAAAACAGTAATATTGTAAAATATTATTACAATAAAAAAAAAAATATATATATATATACATATATATATATATATATATATATATATATATATATATATATATATATATATATATATATATATATATATATATATATTTCTTATTTTTTTTTCTATTTTATGTTTTTTTAAAGGGTTAGTTCACCCAAAAATGAAAATTCTGTCATCATTTACTCACCTTCGTGTCATCTTCGGAACACAAAAGAAGATATAAACATTGATCAGCGAACATAAACAGAAGCTCAACCGAACCTGCGTGACGCGCGTGAACAAATCTCATTGGTTCTTGCGGAAACTCAAATGTGCTGTGTAACACACGAGAATGAACCTCATTGTTTCTCGTACACGTCAAGCAAACATGCTTGAGCTTCCGTTTACCACAACTGATGTGAGCGTTGATGAAAGTTTATGCTGTATGTTAATAAAAGCCTAAATTAAATCAGTTGATCATTTAAAGTGATCAAGTCTCTTCAGAAAATTTGGACAAAACCGCTCAAATCATATGGTTAGTTTTATGATCACTTTATGAACTTTTTGAAGCACCGAAGTGGTAGCTGCAGCTTTCAATGGAAGGACAGAAATCTCTCATATTTAATTAAAAATGCCTTCATTTCTGTTCCAACTATTAAGGTGACTGTTATTATAGAATGTTACCTCATTATTTTAATGGCGACACATCAAGCTTGTCAGGTGACACAATCTTGCCACAATAGCGCATTATGACTGATGTATCAGTTTTATTTATTTTTTTCTTTTTATTGAAAATATTCACAAACTTGCTAACTATATCATGAAATATCTGATATTCTGATTCTCAAATACGTAAGAATTTGTAAGTAAATTTTGTTGTTTGAACACCTTTATAATGATTATAATGGTCATGTTAGTTGATCAGCACTGCCATGTTAGTTTGCACTTCAATGCTGAGAAGCTTTACTGTCGGAATTACAACATGCACATTAATCCACTTCTCCTGAAAGACATGAAAGTAAATGACTGGTAAACTGGTAGAAGAATAGACTATACTTACACAAGTTTAGTCTATTCCTACACAAAGTGTATCTGATGTGAATGAAACACATTGTCAAATTTAGTTTGAAAGGATTATTATTGCTGCTTCCATCAACATCAGTGTGTATTTTAAAATACAAATATTTTTTTTCTAGTACTTAAGTGCATTTGAATGTCTGGAAACCTAAATTAAACAATATGTATTTGAAAACACTCAACAGTTGTGATATCTGACAAGCACTGAGCATGTAAATCCCTAATCTGTTAAGGGAAAATTCATATTATGTTACAGTTTAACGGTTACCATTGTTTGAGAGCTGTTGTCTGCGTCGTCATCAGCCAGGATCCCAGGCGAATCTTGAGACTCGGGCTTCAAGCTGTCTTGACTGGCTTTGTTATTTTCCATTGGAGGTGGCTCCAGGAGAAGCCAACGTCTCCTCCTCAGCAGCTCCACTGTGACAACATCATCCTGTGACCATCCCTGAAGAACTGAATAAGCTGCTCCTGGAACACCACAAAACAACAATCAACAGTATAAACATGAGCACAAAGCTTCATCTAGGGGAAAAAAAGATGTATTCCCTCTTCAAAGCTTATTATTACTAAAGGTTTACAAAGGTCATGAGAATGTTGCTCAATTGCTCAATTACATCAAATCCAATCCAGACAAACTTAATTTGTCTCACTACTGGCTCTCACGATTGAAACATCACCCATAAACATTTATGCACTTTTTTATATGGTTTATACAGACACACAAAGCATCACTTTTTCTTTATTCTTCCTCTCTCACTCCCATGAGAATGGCTACATTTTGTTTCAGAACCTGTTTAACTCTAGTCGTAATAAAGCAGACGGTCCAGTATACTCTTGACACTTGGTTTATTGTTAAACTGAGGGATGGCGTTACAATGTTACACCAAATGGCTTCTGTGAGAGTCAAAGTTGAAAGGTGAATAAACGGTTTCAACTGGGAGCCAACTGGTCTGTACATCACTCTTTATGTGCCTAATCTCTATCGTTTATTCACCCACAACCACATACATAGAGCCAAATTCTTATGCAAATCAAGACTCATGTGATCAGACTCTTGACTCTTGGCTCTCAAGTCCTCTCACTGTAAATAAAGATGTGAGAAATTATGGGCGCATGTAGACTGGAACTGAAGAGCCAAAATTGGAATCACCGAAAACAATTCATAATGTGATTAAGCAGACTAAACAAAAAGAATGGGAAAAAGAAGAAACAAAAAGGAGAGACCAATGAATCACCCTGGAATGTCGGTTAGTGTCCTGCGAACACCAGCCCAATCTAAACTAAAAGTTCAGTGCGGTTGTCTGTTCAAGTTTAGTCAAAATCTTTGTATTTTTAATAGCTGAGTTCAAGAGAGGAGAGTGGGAGAATAAGTTTAGGCCTCACCAGCTTGTATTGATTTCATTACATAGCATACTGAGATGGCTAATCTTTGTTTAATGCTTAAGAGATAATGAACGCTTAAATACGCAAGAAACTTTCTGGAGAATATGCATGCACAGACTTGTGTGCACTGCGGCAGAAAGGGATGATGAAAAACAAAAACCTAGCCAGAATGATTCTAAAATCTCTGTCTACTAATCATTATAGCTGGCAGGGTTTGTCCTGTATATAAACACTTTTGATTAGCAAGCAGCAGATCTCACAATCTTCCTCATTTACTTCCTTTGTGCTCTTGTTCCAGAGACACAAAAATTAATTAGTTCTTTATCTTACAAGATACACATTTAAGGTAATAAAATATTTAACTTTGAGACAAAGATTGAAGCAGTTGTACTAGAAACTCATTTGACAATGTAAATACGCTACTCTGTTGAAAACAGTTGTGCTGCTTAATATTTTTGAAGAAACAATTATACATGATCCTCTGATGAACAGAAAGTTCAAAAAGAGCAGCATTTATTTGAAATAGAAATCTTTGTAACATTATAAAAGTCTTCACTGTCAATTCTGATCAATTTAAAGGATTAGTTCAATTCACTCACCCCCATGCCATCCAGGATGCTTATGTCTTTCTTTCTTCAGTCGAATAGAAATTATGTTTTTTGAGGAAAACATTGCAGAATTTTTGTCTATATAGTGGACTTTAACAGCTACCAACGGGTTGAAGGTCCAAATTGCAGTTTCAATGCAGCTTCAAAGGGCTCTACATGATCCCAGCTGAGGAATAAGGATCTTATCTAGCAAAACTATCTGTCATTTTCTAAAAAAAAATAAAATGTAAACTTTTTAACCACAGATGCTCGTCTTGCACTAGCGTTCACA
This sequence comes from Chanodichthys erythropterus, assembly GCF_024489055.1. NCBI lineage: Eukaryota > Metazoa > Chordata > Actinopteri > Cypriniformes > Xenocyprididae > Chanodichthys > Chanodichthys erythropterus. The sequence continues at coordinate 25,517,795 of NC_090231.1, read as the reverse complement.
CATTAGGTAATCACGTTGGAAAGGTCAAACGTGACGTAGGTGGAAGAACCGAGCAAGTGTTTACAAAGCGAACGTGCAAAGACTAAGTCAGACACCCTTTACAAAAAAAAAAAATAAGTAAAACAATGTGATGATTTTGAAGTTGGAGGAGAAAATGAGATGGAGTTTACCGCCTACGTCACGTGACCTTTCCAACATGATTACATAATGCGTGGCGCATCGCAAAGCCAATGCAAGATGAGCATTTGTGGTTTAAAAAGTATATGATTTTTTATTTTTAGTTTCCCTATCGTTTCCCTAGATAAGACCCTTATTCCTCGGCTCCCTTTTGAAGCTGAACTGAAACTGCAATTTGGACCTTCAACTCATTGGTAGCCATTGAAATCCACTATGGAGAAAAATCCTGGAAGGTTTTCTTCAAAAACCATAATTTCTTTTCGACTAAAAAAGAAAGAAAGACATAAAAATCTTGGATGTCATGAGGGTGAGTAAATTATTGGTGAATTTTAATTCTGAAGTGAACTAATCCTTTAATGCATCTTTGCGAAACAAAAAATATTAATTTCTGGCAAAAAAAACAACAACCAAAGAGCAACAAAAAAAAACCTAAATGACCCTAAAAGTTTGGAAGGTAGTGTATGTGCCTAATAAATGTTAGACTCAATGGTGAGATAGTACCTAAAGGGTTTTTCATTATTTTTAGACATTGTCCCTAGCATATTCTATTGAGGTCACAACAGCAAAATTTTCATAAAGATCCATCTCATGTTGCATATTTCAGTGTTTTCTTTCTCTTTCTCATCAGGGTTTGTCTCATACTGTGCCACTGTTCCTGTGCACCACATACATTACAAAGATTGTCTGAGATTATGAACATATGACGAACTAGGACTGTTGTGTTCCTCCTTTTAAAAAACTTTAATGCAGATATCTTCTATAAGAGGAAGCATTCTCAGTCAGATTTACAGATTTTCATAGTCTAGTTCACAATTTGTGTAGTGCCAAACACAATATCCAAGAATGCAATACTCCTCTATTGGGATCTTATTTACAATTTAAAAAACCTTTCTGAACACCATATCCTATTTCCAGTACTCAATCTTATTTTCCTGCAGTGCAGATGTGTTGCTCTGATAATTCCAGCACACATCTTATCATTCATGTGTGCGTCTAATCTATTCTTCTGTACTGCCAAACAACCCAAGTGAGAATGAAAGAGGGAAAACTGCACAACTTGCAGAACACAGTTTTGTTTCCATGTCATCATGGTCTATACTGTTCCTCCTTTAAACCCTCGATGTGAGAAAAGATCCTCAGAGCCAAGTCCTTCTGTAAAGCCCATTATACATAACAGGTCAATGAGGATTTAGAGAGGCGGCTGTCACTGACTTTTATTGTCGCTGAGTGGAAATCAGTGTCTGCTCGTGACACGCTTTGAAAAGCCACCGCAGCAGGGACAGGATCTTTCTCTCGTGCTTGTGCTTTCTTTTTGCTGTGAGACTAAATCCAGTCCCACATTTCCCTCTCTGTCTCTCGTTCTTCATCTTCTGAGTGGAAAGTAAGCATTTCTTTTCAGCTCTTAAGATGTCCATGAATGAATAAATGAATATCAAGCTACAAAAACTTTTGAATACAATTTAAAAAAAAAAAAAAAACAGGATAACACTATGAAATTAATCTTTAGAAAACACTTGGAAACAATTATATGTATATTAAAATTAAATGTTAATAACATAAGCAAAGTATTCATATTCTAGTGGGAGGGGAGAAAGATGAACTGGTGTGTGTTTTATCCATTTGAAGCAAGAATGTATGTCTTTGTGTGAAAAAGACAGAGAGGAAAGAGAGAAAAAGGGGGAGAGAAATCCACTAATGTGAATTTCCCTCCAGTCATGTCTAAAATGATCAAAATGACTGATATATTACTCTTAATTAATCTGAAGAGGACTGTCAGATGGACAGAGAACAAAAGGAAAAAGGCAAAAAAACAAAAGTGAATAGACCATATGCATTTATCTTGAGTCACTGCTCTGGAACAAAAGAAAACAATAGAGCAAAAAAAAAAAAAAATGTAACACAGGGTACAAAAGTATCAAAGAAAGAGGTTTGGGGTTATGGGGTTCAAAACCATTTTAAAATTCAGAACCATTACAGAACACTTCGACACACAGTGTAGATAATTAGCTACTAGCAACAGAAGTCTAGAGGAGATTGATTGATTGATTGGCTCACTCTCTCCCCAGCCACTATATGAAGCAGACATTTTAGAGTGTGTAATTACAGAGGAGGTAAAGCATGCTGGAACAGGTCATCTGAACTCAGGATACACACAAACACATCTATATATGAGAGAGACAAACAAGTGTTCACTGCCAGATCAACTGAATATACACCCACCATCTTTATCAAACCTGAGCCCAATGACAGTAACAATGACAGTAAAGACATTTAATGCTACAAAAAAATATATATTTCAAATAAATGCTGCCTTTTGAAATTTCTATTCCCCAAATAATCTTGATTGATGATAAATATATATAAATGAGCAATATCACACTCGTTCGTGTTTCGTCCGTAGGCACGAGGCCTCAGGTAAGCACAGCGTGCTGATATACAGCCATATCGCACGGCTACGAGTGTGATATTGTATTTATAACAGTTCGACGGCACGAGTGTGTAAATAAATAAGAAATAACAACGGAGAGTCTTTAAACCCCTCTTTCGTGCAGCACTACTTCCGCCACTGATTATTTAACGAATGAAAAGGATTTTAAACAGCTTGTGAGAAAACCTCGTAACTCCATTGTATCCTCAAACTGTCAGCCAAACCTCATAAATCAACCTCACCTCGTGAATGAAGTGTGCCCGCAGTTTGGACATCAAAGGTAAATAAAGATCTGATGTTTGAAAAAAAAATTGTAAAGTGTTTTCTTTACTCAAAAAACACTATGTCTATTAGTGATGGGCAGATCGAGGCTTCGTGAAACACTGAAGCAGTTGAAGCAAATGTGCCGTGATGTGTCAAGGCTTCGAAACAATCTGACAACCGTCTCCACGGTGACCCCTAGTGGTCAGAACAGTGTAAATGCAACAAAACTCAGGCCAAACATGCATTAAAAATTAGGGATGTCCAGATCCGATCACGTGATCGGAAATCGGGCCCGATCATGTGGTTTCAGACTCGATCGGAATCGGACATTACCTCCCGATCAGGACTCGGATAATGTATTACGCAACGGTTCTCGGTAAAAAAAAAAATCAAACCGGTTCTCCACTTACGCACTTGCACTGCGGTCCATCTCGAATGACGACGCATCTATTGGTTAATATGGTTTGTTTAAAATAGCAACGGGGAAAACAGACACAGTTCAGATAATGTATGTTTCAGTCGATGGATGCACAAAACGTTACAACAACGATAATCAGAAAGCGTGGACAAAACAGTCACTCTTTGTAAACTGTTAACTGCGAGTGCCGTCTGCTGTAATGTCCAGTCATTTACGCCGTCATCACCCGGGTGTTGATAGTGCGCGAGCGCAGGTGAGACCAGAAAAGCACACGTTGCTGTCTGTATTTAACAGATAAAACTCATTTAAGCCTTGCTGATTTAAACCTTAAAGAAGAAGACGCGAAAGAGAACTCGCACGCGCTGTGAGAAGATTTGTGTGCGCTCATCCGAAGCGCGCACACGCTTATTCCAGTCAGCGCGCGAATACTGAGTTCTCTTTCACGTCTTGCGCTTCAGCGGACAAATTCATACAAAAATTATGTCAACATGCCCGTCCTAGTGAGTATCCTAGCAAACATAGTTGGTTATGTCTTAAGTGAACGTATATTAGTCGAGAAAGACAGCGCATGTGGAACAGTAGGCTATATGTACTGGATCGTGCATGTCTTAAAGGGAAAACAACTATTCCTGCTGCCTGTATTTAATGTTAAATCAAACAACAAATAACAAAGAAATCACTCACTGCTCTTGACTGAATAGTTTTTGTAACTTCAATAATGATTAATCTTTATTTATTAATTAAACAGTAAAGATAATATGCAGTGATATTTTATATTTGATTACCATTTGAAAACTGTTAGATACCTGAAAAAACCTGAAAAGCACTGTTCCTGGATCTGTTTTTTCGCTCTTCTTTATTCTTTTTTATGTAGGCTATTAAGTATCGGATCGGGACTCGGTATCGGCAGATACTCAAAATCAAATGACTTGGACTCGGACTCGAGGGCAAAAAACGTGATCGGGACATCCCTATTAAAAATACCCTTTAACAAATGTATTGCAGAAGTTTTGTTGAAAGTAAAATCAATCAAATGCAATCTAATAATCTAATAAGATTAAATATAGAGTGTCTGTATAATATATGCTCTTTTATCAATTTTCAAGACTTGTTTCTCTGTTCCATGGCTCCAGCTAAAAGATTAATAACTACCATTATTCATTTTAATTACTCTAATGTCTAATTAAAACATCTACAAATGTAGAAAACTGATTGGAGATCAGGTAAAACCATATGGAAAAGCCCTAGACACTTGTTCAATAGTTCTTAGTGAATCTACATGATTCATGGGTTCACTTTATCATCGCAGTGAAGCATTGAAATTTCGAACTGTTTTGAAATGTTTCGAAACAGTGATGACATAATGAAGCCTCGTTTACTAAAATCATGTGACTTTGGCAGATACACGCTCTGAATCACTGATTCGAAACAAAAGATTCTTGAAGCTTCGGAGCTTAATGAAGCAGTGTTTCGAAATCGGCCATCACTAATGTCTATAAAGTTTAATGTTTTACGTATTTGAAGAGTTTAGAAGAGTCTTCTAACTTAGTTGTAGCCAATATGCTATATAAACGATGTACGTTAATTATTATCATATTTAACATAGCATAATTCGACTTGCTCTGGACCAAAAAAAGACCAAAGATTGCCCGTTTAATGTACCCAAATTGAATTATGTCTCATGTTTAACCACAATAAGAGCCAGCGGCAAATCCACAAAGCATCTCGGCGGTTACAGGAGCACTGAACGGCTGCTGACGCCCTAGAGCTCGAATCTCCGAAAACGTCAAAACAAATTGTAAAATAGGCGCTGTTATTAAATATGAGTCACATATTTCAGGTCTAAACAACTACAGTACATTCTCATCTAAAAAACTATTAAAACTACAGTTAGTGGTACAACAAGTAGTATTCGCAAAAATTACGGTTGATTTGTTCGGCCGCCATGACGGTCACTTCAAGCGGAGTGATACAAATGGTGAAATAAATATATATATATATATATATATATATATGGGAGCATTTAGCAGAAGTTCTACCCGGAAGACTCTAATGCACGTCATTGCTCATATTCTAACCAATCATTACACGTCACCTGAGTATATAAGTTCTGTTCCCACCCACTATCGTGTTTGCAGATACCATTGCCGGCGTTCACCTCCATCCTCCCCACCACCACCAGGTCGGTCCCTGTCCATACATCGGGGGTAGGCTCCGCCCCTGCCTTCATCTTCAGGCAGGATCTGCAAACGTCTGCTACCCTCCGGATTGTACTATGGACGGGGCCTACGCCAAAGAACTTTATCATTTCTTTGATATTTACATTCATACTGTTGAATAAATTGTATTCATATGTTTCTTTGCTTCCCGAGTCTTTCTGGTAGAAATATATTTACTGCACAGAGCAACACACTGATGAAACATAAGCAGAATTCATTTCAGTATAAATGATTGGTACAACCATTCTTAAATACATTGTCACATTCAATTCAATGCATTTACATAAGAACATTTGTACATATTTGTTTTTAAATAGAAATTTATTTGTTCTGCTTGTGTTTCACTTATGTGTGTGTTTTTAGATTGAGGCCAAGGACCAGTCTGAAGATAAATGAAGAATATTCAACCATCAATACCACCAAGACTAAATTTGGTTCAAGAATCACACACACACACACACACACACACACACACACACACACACACACACACACACACACACACACACACACACACACACACACACACACACACACACACACACACACACACACACACACACACACACACACACACAAATGGACATTGAATACATAACAGGAGAAATTAAGTGAAAAAAAAATTTCCTACATTGCATGAATGTATGACTGAATGTGTCATGTAATTGAGTGATGTGTTTATAGTTGAGTGCAAGACCAGAATGACTTTGTAATCATTTCTAGAGTGTCTATGGTAGTTTGCGCACATTATATGGTCTGTGGCTGAAAGTAATGACAGAATACAGAAGGCTGGCTTTGCCCAAGGGTGATATAAGGTTTCGTTTACTAACCATTCACACAGAGAGGTATACTTAAACCAGCAAAACGCTGGCTTCCAAACCAATGCTCAAACCACACACAGCTTCAGACCATCACTCCTAGTACAATGGTATGATGGACAGAATGAAGACAAGTTGAACTTCACATCTGTTCATGTAGCTCAACTGTTAAAGGATGACACTAGCAATTGCAAGGCTGTGTGTTTGACTGTCAGGGAACACATACGGTGAATGTATAGCTTGAATGTACTGCCAAATGTGAATGTAAAACATGTGATGTAAAAACCCCCTCACAGTGCACTGGTAATTCTCCAAGTTATGCTTTTTTGACTTTGCGCTGACAAGAAAATGATTTAGCCCAGTTTTATAAACCAAAGTGTGATTCCTTGGTTTAATCTTAAAGCAGAGCTGTGAATCTCCAACTAAACACTAAATATATCAATCACAGTACATATGAAGCAGTCACATTCATTTATAAACCAGTGTGTTTGTGTGCACGGTGCATGTATAATTAATAAGAGTACTCATCCTGTGCTCAACGGCTTTTAATTAATGTCCTCCTCACCATTTAAAGTCATTCATCTCATTCATCGCTTCGGTTTGTATCATGGTTTGTACCATGCTATGTTCAGGAAAAAAAGAGGACAATTGTCAAATAAAGTAAGAAAATAAAAACAAATAAGCTAACTACAAGAAACAGCACAAATAAATACATGAGAGCTAAGATACAAATAAAATAAACAATGCTAATTGAATAAAGTAATCAAGTATAAAGATCCAGTAGGCTACACTGATACTGATACACATGCGTTGTCTGTCTCGTTTTTCTCCTAAGACATAACCTACTATGTTTGTTAGGATACTCGCTAAGATGGCATGTTGACATAATTTTTGTGTGAATTTGTCCGTTTAGGTGCAAGACTTGAAAGAGAATTTGCACGAGAACATTTACGCGCTGTGACGCGGCTCTCCATGTACGCGCTTCGGATGAGTACACACAAATCTATATTGATTACTCTTGTCATTTCTGTAAACGTGAAAAGGAAACTATTTTTCATTTATTTTTACATTGCATACATACACAAATATTTTGGATTAATGTGGAGCATTTAATTAAGAAAAAAATGAACATTGAATTGCAGTTGAGTGGACTTGATATAATGATACACTTTAAAAGGTCATGAACCCCCCCTGGTCGTTCACACCTCAAAGCTCAAAAAAGTCTGTTAAAATGGGCATGTAAAGCTCTGGAAAAGTGGGAGTGTAGAGGGGGGAAAGAGGGGAGAGAACAACCAATGAAACATAGACATACAACACACTCATTATACAGAATAATGAATATTAATATATGAGCACGGAGAAAATGACAACAAACTCCAAAGCACAAGGGAGAAATGCGAAAGAATATTTAATAGGGCGAATAATAGGCTACTTTGATTACGTTTACGAGCACTGCAGTCTCAAAATCAGTCTTTTGTCTATTAGAATAATCATGTCGTCACTTTCAGATAGGCTACACCACTGTATCAGTGTCAGGTTTGCACATATAATTCATTTGAATTGAAGGCTTGAAGGCTTTTATGATGTTAATGCAGCCTTTGATAAATTCAATTCTACATGCTCCTCTATCGCCCTGTTAAGAGCTAAGGGTGCTAAAACCAAATCTGATCCTTGGTTAAACGAGCATACACGTCATTTGAGACGAGCTTGCAGGAGAGCAGAGTGTAGGTGGAAGAAGGATAAGCTACAGGTGTCATATAGCATTTTACAGGATGCCTTAGTTACCTATCAGAATGCTGTAAAATCTGCTAAAATTAATTATTTTGATGGGCTAATCTCAAGGTATCATGGAAATTCAAAAGTACTGTTCAATAAAATTAATTCTGTACTAAATCCTTCTGCCGCTGGTTCTGCTCTTCCTGCTACGGCGTGTGATGACTTGTTGAAATTCTTTGTTCAGAAAGTTACTGATATTAAAATGCAGATTGTGCCTGTTTCTTTTAATTCTCTATCTATTACTTGCTCATCAGCAATATTTAATACATTTTCTCCTCTTTCACTACAGTCATTATCAAAGATAATTGGCCAGTTAAAATCTACAAATTGTTGTCATGATGCCATTCCGTCAAAAATTATTAAACAGACTTTTGGGATTATTGGCCCAAGCCTATTGACATTAATAAATAAAAGTCTTACAGCAGGAGCAGTTCCTTCAGGTTCTAAGCATGCCATTGTAGAACCCCTTTAAAAAAAATCAAATTTAGATCTGAGTGTTTTTTCAAACTACCGTCCCATTTCTAAATTACCTTTTCTGTCTAAGGTCTTAGAGAAGGCTGTTTTAAATCAATTACAGGCCTTCTTAGTCAAAAATGATATCTTTGAAAAGTTTCAATCCGGATTTAAAACAAACCAGTACAGAAACGGCTTTGCTCAAAGTATTAAATGACATTTTAACTTCAGCTGATTCTGGTGACTTAGTGATTTTAATCTTATTAGATCTAAGGGCAGCATTTGTTACTATTGACCACAATATCCTTATTACTCTTTTAGAAAAGACTGTGGGTATCCATGCTTTTTTAAAAAGCATGGAGTTTCTTTTCATTGTTTTGCTGATGATACTCAGGTGTATCTACCTCTACGGAAAGAGGACAAGAAAACAATTTCATCTTTACTAAATTGTTAGCATGAAGTTAAATTATGGATGTGCGCAAACTTTTTGAGTTTAAATAAAAGTAAGACAGAGAAAATTTGGTTTGGAAAACCTGAGTCTCGAGGCTTTTCCGATTTGGGGAACTTGGCTCCGTTCGTTAAATCGGCTGTTAAGAATCTTGGGGTTCAGTTTGACGTCTCTCTGAAATTTGACAAACAGATCAGCTCGGTGGTCAAGTCTTGTTACTTCCAACTGAGATTATTAGCTAAGGTTAAACCATTTCTGTCACCTAGCAATCTTGAAAAGCTTATCCATGCTTTTATTTTTGTAAGATTGGACTACTGTAATTCCTTGCATGCAGGTGTTAGCCAATCACTGTTAACCCGTCTGCAGTTGGTGCAAAATGCCGCAGCTAGATTGCTGAAGGGTGTTCGTAAACATCAACATATAACACCCATTTTAGCTACTTTACATTGGCTTCCAATTCACTACAGAGTTGATTTTAAATTACTTATTTTAGTTTATAAAGTTCTACACAATTTGGCTCCATCTTATTTAAGTGATCTTTTGCATCTGTATAAACCTCAAAGGAACCTAAGGTCATCAAACCAGATGATTCTAGATGTCCCTAGGTCTAAATTAAAAATGAGTGGTGACCGGGCATTTTCAGTAGTGGCTCCGAAGCGCTGGAATAGCTTGCCTTTATATCTTAGACTTTTACCTACATTGGGTTCTTTTAAAACTGAAATTGTATTTATTAGAATTGGCATTTGGCTCAACGCATTTAGTGAACTAAGTGGTTTTCTTGCCTATGATGTTTGTTTTATTATGTTTATTTATTTCTCCTTTTTCTTTTTGTGCTGTTCGTCTCCTTTTTCTAGTTATTATTGTACAGCACATTGGTCAACCTGGTGTTGTTTTAATTGTGCTCTATAAATAAAACAAACAATAAAAACAATAAACATAACTACACCATGCTGGTTAATGTTTGGTGCAGGAGAATATAATATATAATATATTGTGAAATAAAAACTTTAAACACGGATACTTTATTCTGTAGATATGAGCTATGATCCACGCTTCTAGTGTTGTTAAACAACGCAAAGCTCTACACTGAAACCGATCATATGCGCGCTCTGCGTGTACAGCATAAAAATCGGATTTTTGTATCGTATTCAAGCTCCAGTTCTGACCGCATTGCGAGCAAAATACAAACAACACATGTGCTGCTGTGCTGAGGGAAACATACACACGGCTTGCGTGTCCAAACGCAGAGGTGAATGAGCCGCACTTTTGTGACATTTGAATTTTCCGCTGTAATGCGATCTCATGCGAACATTTTTTCCTTTTGTGCTGGTAGATCACATCAAAACAAACCACATGCACCCAAACTTCTGCTCTGGTCGCATCGCAGGAAAACGCATTTTTGTGTTGTAGCACTGAGGAAACGAACACCAACAATATGCATACTACAGCGCAGTGATTGGATTGAATGAGCTTTATGTCATGAATAAATACAGAAACTGCTGATATCAGCATGTTCGACCAGCCCATACTTGGAGCCAATCAGCACTCTGGATCTTTGCCGGTGGTACACTATGACATCAGATTTTGTGACATTGCTCCGACTTTGCTTTTCAAACCGGAAGTTAGAAATCGCTCTGAAAAATGCAAAAATAACTAATTTGAACTTTTAAATAAAATTAATGAGTACCTTTAGTGTTTTCAATGTTGTGCAGCCTATACATATCTGTTCACAGCTCAAAAAATGTGTTTTGGGGTTTCATGACCCTTTAACAAGCGGATAGGGAGATGAGAGGGTCTGTATCTCTTCCGACTGGAGAAAGCGTAACAGCTAACTTAATCACGTGCAGAGATATTTAGCCCCTGGAATGCGAATTTTACCAGGGGAGCCCCACCAAAAACATGGATTTTATGCCCCGGAACTCGATTTCTACCTGAAATGCGATTGGGTTCGTTTTGGGTTAGTTTTGTGGAGCAATTGGGTGGGTTTTATTGTGAAAACCTCGCAACCCAGCCAGAGCCGGGACCTAAGCATTAGCCGTTACATTTTTTTGGCTAAAGGTTGCAGGCTTGCCTTCCAGTGGCTTTGATAATATTTGAACTTCCGTTATTGCGGTAGCTCTGTACATTATGGTATCGCTGTCAAAGAATAATAAACTGGTGAAGTGGATGAGTTTATGTAAGTCTATGTAAGTCTAGGTCTATGTAAGTTTTTGACTGTACTAAAGCATAAAAATACCACAATATGTTTGCAGATATTTATTAAACATGCTGAGTTCACATACTTGTTTCTCTGAAAACCATTGCTACAGCCAGATATTTTACTTTGAAATTTCCGTTCCTTGTTGGAATTTCTGTTTTTGTTTTGGTCTGTGCAAGACCGCATGTTGCCAATTTACCCAATAGTATTTCGTCACCCCGGGTAGCCAGTTGGCGGAAAACACATGCAGCGAATTGCAGCCATGGAAGTCAGCGAACAAACTGGGTCAGAAATCACAGATTCTACCTGACCTAAAAAGCCTCAGCATCCATCTAAAAAATCTCTATGAATGGGAGCTTATTAAAACGCGATATCAACTAATCATAAAAAAATAAATCAACTAGTTATCTTACAGTGTGTAAGTCTCCTCGCCTTCCAATGTAAATAGGCTATATGCACGGTTACTTCCTGGTTATCGTTAAGCCAGCCCGGGCATTTCAGGTGAACTGTTTGCTGTTCATTCTGTAGTCGCTGTACATCGACACAAAACCATCAATGGTTGACTTTTTAATGTTGTATTCATATTTTAATGCAGTTATCACATTTACCTAATTTGCCAATAAACCAGTTTTATTGAGTGCAATAAAGACGAACCTATTGGGACCGTTTAAAAACGCTGTGTCTGTAATTAGACACGCACACGCATTTTTTCCCCCAGCACTTCAAATGTTATTTTTAATGTGATGACCACAAACATTATTTGTTCATCCTTCTGAGATTGTCCCCATTGTAAAAACAAACATTTAAAAATGTAGGAAATTCAACATTTGATAGAAAACCCTTATTTAAAAATAAAAAAGACAATAATTACCACTTTAACCAGCAGGTGGCGGCAAAGTAGCATTTATTTGCGCACATATCAGCCATTTCCTCTAATCGCCAAACAATATTTTTGAATTTGGACTGCAGTACCCATTTCAACCACTAGCTGTCATTCTTACATAAAGCACCTTTATTGAAAGTTATCGTGAGCATTGTAATGTTTAAAGGATCATTGCACTTTTTTTGAAAATAGGCTCATTTTCCAACTCCCCTAGAGTTAAACAATTGAGTTTTACCATTTTCAAATCCATTCAGCCGATCTCCGGTTCTGGCGGTACCACTTTTAGCATAGCTTAGCATAGTTCATTGAATCTGATTAGACCGTTAGCATTGCACTTAAAAATGACCAAAGAGTTTCGATATTTTTCCTATTTAAAACTTGACTCTTCTGTAGTTAAATCGTGTACTAAGACCGACGGAAAATGAATAGTTGCGATTTTCTAGGCCGATATGGCTTGGAACTATACTCTCATTCCGGTGTAATAATCAAGGAACTTTGCTGCCGTACCATGGGTGCAGCAGGCAATGATATTATGCAGCGTCTCTCAAAAATGTCTCCATTGTTGCAAGGCACGCTCCCTTTGCAAGCAGGGGGTCACAGCCACTGCGTAATATCATTGCACTGCTGCAGCCATGGAACAGCAGCAAAGTTCCTTGATTATTACGCCTGAATGAGAGTATAGTTCCTAGCCATATCGGCCAAGAAAATCGTTACTTTTCATTTTCTGTCGGTCTTAGTACACAATGTAACTACAGAAGAGTCAAGTTTTAAATAGGAAAAATATCTCTCTTTGGTCATTCTTGAGAGAGATGCTAACGGTCTAATCAGATTCAATGAACTATGCTAAGCTATGCTAAAAGTGGTACCGCCAGACCCGGAGATCGGCTGAATGGATTCGAAAATGGTAAAAATGAATTGTTTAACTCTAAGGGAGTTGGAAAATTAGCCTATTTTCAAAAAAGGTGGAGTGTTCCTTTAAAGCAGATGTCTTAACATATGTCAGTAGACTGGGAAGATTTTAAAATGAGCAGTTCATTCATGAATACGAATGATCACTGTGGAAATATTAGGCTTGTTCAAGATGCATCGGCGCTGCATGGACCGATCGGCATATGACGACAAAAAGTAATGCAAGAGCTTTTAGAGAACATGCGACTCGTTTTTGAGCACTGATGCTTCTCTAACAAGCCTACAAACTGGAAAACAAGCACAGTGCTGAAAAGGGGCAGGGCTACATACAGTTTAATAACTCTTTTTTAATAGCCTATTTTAAGTGTTTATTACAAATAAATAACTAAATGCTAAAAATGAATAAATGTAAAATAATGCAAATTTGTGTTGCATTTACAATTCGGCAGCGCTCCCAACACCCCTGCTCACCAGTGCCATTCTCTTGCATTGATCACTCACACCAGCGAGAATGTTTTTTCAAACCCTTCATTTTCATTGACCCACTGCACATCCTGCTAATTTAATGTGCTAATGAATGGAAGGTGACATTAAGATCTAAACACATAAATTCTGTGTATGTGCAGGAGGATGAATGTTTGACTGACTGATGAACAGTCAGTGTGCCATTGAAGTTCATCATCATCATCATAACACTTTATGATGATGTTGCTCTTTAGGCCACTGGTCGATTCATTTGCCACAAGCATTTAATTTGCAGGGACAAGCACTTGGATATTTAAATGTCAAAGATATGACCTCAGTACTGAGCCAACACACTATGTTTATCAGTAAAGTCATTTCTGTAATCCCTTCTTCACATAAAAGCTTCAACTGTCAGGCAAATTCAATTAAGTAAATGAGTACAGAGCTATAAAGGCGTGTTTATCTCACACACTGCTCGGCTGCACCCATACCCAAAACGAAATGTAATGTAATGTAATATAGGGTTGCCAACTTTTGATTACAACTTTTAGTTCAATAATTTCATCTTAATACTGTAAATTAGTTGTTAGCCGGCTTGGCATGGAACAGATGATGACATTGGAGAACCCAAGCCAAGTGCAGTTTTACTTAGTGGTAATATCCCAAAAACATGAAACATAAACTATAAACTTGGTCCAAGACGTAAAACAAAACATGAACAATAAACATTGCTTGAAACGCTGACCTGGCACATGGAACACGGAGCACCGTATACTTCAACACACAACCCACAAGCATTGTAAACATGAGGGCGTCAGTGTAAGCCACTGGGTAATAACATCCCGGCCTTAAGGCACAATCACACCAAGGACAATAACTGTAACGATAAAGTTCTAAAAATCATTCTAAATATAAAAGAATAGCAGAGTCCACACCACAACTTTAACAATAACATCACAGAGACCATTTTTTTTCCAGCTGATGAAAAAAGAAAAATACTGACAGCCAATCTGAATGCTTTAAAGAGCTTGAGCATTTAAAGCGACAGATGACAAAACTGCTGCGTGTTCCCAGAATAAACAGAACAATACCATGCTTTTGTGTGGACACTAATCTTATCTAAACGTTATCTTTATAGTTATCGTTGTTGATATGAATGGGCCTTTAGCGTCTGCAAAGCTTACATGTTTACCTGTTGGAACTTATCCATGTTGTGTGCATGAATTACACACCGAAACCGCCATAGTAGAAGCGCTAATTAAATGTCACTACTTTTTCATTTCAGATTTTGGCCTTTCAAAACCATTTCGGCTGAAACTGAAAATTAATTTGGTGCATCACTAGTAAATTACCCAAATACTTAAGCTTAATGTTGTACTAGATGCACTTTTCTCCTTTTTTTTCCCAGCTAGCACGTTTCAGGACTCAGGTTTAATCTGTCCCATTTCTCCGGCATTACTCTTTGTTATTGTTTTCCTTCTGCACACGGCAATCACTCTCAGCTGATCCAGCCGCTCATGCTATCTTGCAGCTGTTTTTTTTTTCTCTCTGATTTCTGTTTTCTTTCTTTCCTTGACACTGTGTTTTGTTTCCCATATGCTTCACACGCACCTTTCGCTGTTCAGTTAACCAGTTTATCGGTCTTGTCGTTTGGTGTTTCCAAACTGTCATCTGTCCAATTATTCCTTTGGATTCTTGGACTCCCTGAACTCCTTGATCAGCGAACTGCCCATCCCAGTCTCGACTTTAAGCTTCGATAGTACTTCTGGAATTCCCCCTGTTTCAGTTTCAGCTTTTGTTAAAGGGTTAGTTCACCCAAAAATGAAATTTCTGTCATTAATTGCTCACCCTTATGTCGTTCCAAACCCGTAAGACCTTCATTCATCTCCGGACAAATTAATAAATGTTTTGATTAAATTCGAGAGGTTTCTAAAGCACCCATAGGCAGCAACGTCATTGCACCTTTCACGGCCCAGAGACGTAGTAAAGACATGGTTAAAATAGTCCACGTGACTACAGTGGTTCAACCTTAATATTATAAAGTGACGAAAATAAAAAGAACAACTTTATTCAACAATATCTTCTCTTCCCTGTCAGACTCCTATACTGTTGACGTAGTACACACAGTGCAGCGCTTCCAGGTTCTACATTAGAACGCCGGCTCAGTATTGGCTGACGCCGCTCACGTGAACAGCATCACGCATGCGTGTGATGCTGATGCAGGAGTCGGCATTCTGATGTAGAAAATGAGAAATGTGGATCTTTTTTTTTTTAAGTGAAATATACAGAAAAAACTATAAATTTATACTTATAAATATTTTTACATTTATTTATATAAATTAAAAAAATACCCTAAACTTTCCCAACTCTGCACAAATGTAGAGTAAAAACATTAATAAAGTACGTGGTATTACATTTGTTTAAAAAAAAATAATATTTTGTTACAAAATCACATTTTATTTTCTGGGACCCCAACATCATGAGTGTACATTCAAAACGAACAGCGGTAATGGTTAAATAAATAAATAAATAATGTAAAAATGGTTTCATCTGCAGCTCACTGACTGGAGCCCTGGAATTGATTATGTACTGTACTAAGCAGCTCTGTTTGTGGAGATCTGTAAGATTTAGTACCAGGGATTTGAGATCCTTGATGCACTAGCGACCTTGCCTTGCAACATTAATCAAAGATACCTACATAACATTTCAATTATGAACTATGTTTGGGTAAATTATTCCTTTAAAGTCACATCCTCTGATTGTTCATAGTAAAGGTTATGTGTGGTAAAAACATGGACAGCTTGAGAGTTCATTACTGCATGGACTGCTGTTCTGCTATAGCTTTCTAAACTCAGAGCCCAGTGTGCACACCCACGCTTTCCTGCTCTAATATCTACCTCATTACAATGGGCTTCACAGAGGGAATGAATGTTCCTACATTTTTAAAAAGGTACTTCAACAGTCCTTTGGATGACAAATGTTTCTAAGTAGATTCATTAGCATTCAAAGGACACCCTGTGCGCTAAAAAAGGTTCTTTGCAGCTCCACACGGTTCTTGGCATATCAACGCATTGTACCTCTTTAGTTTCTTAAGGATCGTAGGTACATCAAGATCCTTTGATCAAATATGACAAAGTACAGGATGTGGAGCTGTTATATTTTGGGTTACTATTTTCTTTTAGCCAGTCGTGTTTAAGTTTAGTCATGTGACATAACATTGGTAAAACTAAAAATGTTGTTTATTCTTTAGTTAGAGATGAATTTATGAACATTCTAGCTAATACATAAACTGATCAATATTTTATGTTATGGTTGATAATATATATATATATATATATATATATATATATATATATATATATATATATATATACATATATATCAATTGGTAATTTAAGTATATTTGAAACATTATTTAAGGAAAATTTATTGTCTAATGTCTCACATTAAAATGCTGCATGAAAACGTCTGTTCATTCTTGTATTCATAGATTTTTGCGCATAAAATAAACTATCTCAAACTATGATTACAATATAAAAACCCTTTGTCTGTCAAGTTGTGGTTCTAGGTTTTTATTTCAGCCCTTTGTAAGGTGCTGTTTTAACCCTGTTCCACTGGGTTAGAATATATTTTATATCTTTCTTTGAGAGCACAAAGCCATAATGTTTTCTTTAAAAGTTTAACCTTTAGAAGATGGAGGAATTATCTTCACTATCATCCCACAGGCATGCAGGAAGCTACAATAACATTGCTGGAACAATCCGACTCTACCTCTTGACTGTGAGAAATCTCATTCAGTGATTACATTTCATTTGTTATTAGGCAGAAGTTGAATCATAACTGCTGCATTGCATAGAAATGTTATTGCACTAGTGCCATTTTGGGAAAAAAAAAAATGCTCTTAAATATGTTATGATTTAATTGATTTAACAAACAAAAAGTTAAAAACAGTTAAAATATAACTGTTCTGTTATCTGTGTTATTGTACTCTAAAAGCAATGCTAAGTGCAGGTTATATAAAAATCCTTTTAAGGAATACACAAGAACAGACGAGAGTGTGGTCATTTCCTGTTTTTCTCAAGCACAAGAGTTAAACCCAACAGACATTTCTACTCTCTCTTACACACAACACACACACAACTTATTATATATAAAATATATTAAAAAAAAAATACAGTATATAAAACTTATTAGGGCTGTAAAAGGAAGATGGCTGGTCTGGGATGAAAGAACCTTGGCCTACACCCTCATTCATCTCCCTTAGGGCACTGTAACCAGGTCAAATTGTCTTCATACATGCCGTCTGATTTGTTTATGTACATTTATGTTATGAATGCATAAATAATGTTAATGGTAGTGAGTAAATGGTTGTGGATAAAAAGTCAAATTAAAGAAAGTTTAAAACTTTTTTCCAAGTAAATAACCGAGCACACTCACATTCCAAAATGTTAGACTAATGCATTAATGACATTTTCCAAGAAATCACATGTTCAGATTTAATAAAAAACATAATAATAAATGGAAGAATGCAAGAACTAAAAAACAGCAACCTTGACTACATCTATTTGAAAGCTGTTGGCCTGTCAACAACATCATTTGACTTTTCCTCTTCTCTTATGGCTACAAACAGAGCAGCAAAATGACTATTCTATTTTATTTTATTAGCACCACACCTATTCATTCTAGTGATTTATTATACAGTTTGACAGATAAAATGATAAGTCACAACAACAGCATTAACATTAAGTTAATTAGTTAACTATTACACTTGGTGTGTAGAGTATATATTTATTATATATATTAGGTGAATATTAGGTGTTATTTTAAAGATTCAACATCAACTTTGCCATTTATTTGAAATGATCTCTGAAACTATGTCTGCATTATATAGTAAAATCAGATTTATAACACTCAAAACATGAAAGATTGAAAAGTAATTTGCTCATCCTAATCTGAGCGGAGCAACACAATTGTTGTTTTATAACATTACAATATTTTAATGTTATAAATTATTATATTACAACATTATAAAACATTCAGACCCATTAGAGACAATAAATGGCATTCATCCTCTAATAATATCACACATTTAATATTAATAAAAAAGAAACTTTTGAAGTTTTGAAGAAATATGAAGCCTGTCGGAGCCATAGCATTGTATATACTGTAGCACTCCAACATATAAAGCAACAGTATTTTGGACGGCCTATTACCGCTGTTCCTACTTCTACTATCCTATCATAATAAAGGCATGAATACCAAAAAGCAAAACAAAAACATCTTAAATGTCAAAGTGAGGAAAGACTGTCACTTACTAGATATGCAATAAAGCAAACATATTGTTTAAATATTTTCTCTGTTTTTTTAGTACTGTACCTCAGACGAAGCACATTTGATTTGCAAGGCTCTCACCTCAGCTAGATAACTTCTTCTCAGCTAACTTCTGCTCAAAGCACTTCAAAGTGGATTTTCTATGTTTTGGTTGCCATGCTCATTTCCTCTGAGAAACCGATAGACCTCACAACACATGGCCCAGATTTGCACTCACACAGCCTGGTCCCATTAAAGCATGTTTCCACATCTCAGTTTATGACGTGTGACACAACTTGAGAGCCTTTTAGTGCTTCTTTAAAGATTTAAAACTCCTTCAGGGTAACGTCAATGTTAATTATAATGAAAATGTAAAAAAAAAAAATCACACCAACATCAATCATCTTTATTGTTATAAACAAAACCTTCACTGAATTAAATGAGTCCATCCAAGTGGTTACTGAATCACCAACTGATTCACTTACTAAATAAGTCAACTTGAAACTGTTTTGTGCACTCAAGTTTTGTGAGACCATTACTGACTAGTTGTTTATATGACAACATGAAGTTAAGGATGCACACTTGAAGTTTTTATATAAAATTACACTTTAACTTGACTTAAAACTACATTAAACTATGAATTCAAATATTTAAAACATTGAAATGTTTCCAAAATTGTCTTGTTTTTTAATTTATAATGTATCAATCATGGGGTGTTTGAATAGTTTGTACTGATGCAAAAACACTATTCTCTAGGAAACACTGACTCAAATTCACATCAAAAATGTGTTTTTGGCTTGGCATCCTTAACATCTGCAGTTAAACACATTAATAAGCAACGCCCTCTTCACCAGCTGCTGTTGAACACAGACAGAGACCAACCCTCATATATCACTAAAAGCTCTCCAACCTCTTGTGACCGAACACATCTGGACACCAACACACATCATAATGCTTAAATGAAACATTTTGGCCTGGTTAGCAAGTCTTGTAAGTTCTACCATTTTTGCTCTTGTTGTGAGCTGCTGTATCGGTCTGATTTCGCCTCTTTTCTTTTTGAGCTTTGTGTTTATTTTACTCCTGGGGATATAGCTTAATGTTTTCATGAAGTACATTTGTCAAGGGTCACCACAGGTCTTTCCACTGAATACATCAAATCTGTACTTGACCTGTGTTTTTCAGGCCATATGAAATAAAATCTGACAGTGACTTATTTCAGCTCCAGCTATATTTATGAGTGTGAATGTGTGAAAGAGTGATGTTTGCTCTCTCTAACACACTAAAAACAATCCACATGACATCAGGAGCACTTATGTGCTAAAGATCGATGGATCTTAGGAGACTGGTGAGTTAACACCATCACCACAGGAAATAATCAATGTACCTCAAACACAAAGCACCTGAAAAAGAAAGAACATGCACAAACAAAAAACACAATATAGATATAAACTCAGGAATCTGACAATTCATTCACTCAAATGTACACACAGATGTTTGGGTAGCAGTTCGGATGTCTAAAGACACTGCATAGTGATTTTTCAAAAAGTCAAAAAGGTTTGGAACGACATGAGGACAGAATTTTCATTTTTTGGGTGAACTATCCAATATGCATAATACACAAACAAGAGAAGATCCCATAGCTATAGCATTCTATGTTACTTCAGCCACATAACCAAGCGTCTAGGTTGTGTAACATTTCATAAGCCTTCAATCTTGGCTGCATGCATTTTCTACCGTAGTTGTTTGGCATCACACTAACATGAACCCTGACCTCCCTGCCAAGGACAGAGAGCATACTATGCATAATGTATTCCTAATTAACATGTCAGACTTAATTTCTTTCTGCTTAAAAAGTGTCAGCCAGGGCACAGTGCAAAAAAAAAAAAAGCAAGTTCATTACACTCAATCAGGTTTTGCTGATTAAATTATCCTGGAAACATAAACCCTCAACACTCCATAACATGCACAACTATTAGCCTGTAACTACTGTATGTGCTAGCTCTGAAGAAAAGTTCAGAAGAAAAATAAAATATGTGAGCAACTAGTTTAATTTTAAAATAAGAACTAGGCATGTGACGGTATCAAATTTTCATGTTGCGATAATTGCTGAAGCATTTACGGTATTATCACGATATTGAAATAAGTTGCAAAAAAGTGTTGTCATAGTATAACAGCTTTAAGAACTCTTTTTCTTACAACAAAAAGAACTCTGAACATTTAAATACAATAATGCAGTATACAAATTATAAAGTACAAAAAAACAGATTAAAGTGACAAAGAATTATAAAGAACAACAGGTAACGCTATATAAGTTCTCATAACGTTAGTTAATGCATTAACTAAGATTAAGAATGAGCAATAGCTACATTTGTTACAGAAGGTTTTTTTTTTTTTGTTAGTTAGTTAAAAAAGTTAACAACTGATCATTGTTAGTTTTAGGTCCATTATATAATAATTACAACTTTTTATTTTAGTAATGTTAACAAACATTAACTACAAAATGACATTAACTAAGATTATGCTATTTTAAATGCTAATAAATGCTATAATAAATGTATTTTTTCAGTGTCAGTTTGGTAATAATGAATTAACATGTTAACCAATGAAGCCTTAGGTCATCAAGTGTTACTGAACAGTAACAAATAAACAGAAAACTTTCAGTCATTACGGCATGTTGTACTCCATATTAAAATATAAAAATGTTTAAGTTTGAAAATAAATAGCTAGTTAAGTCTTTAAGTATTAAGTATTTGGTGCTGTGATGAACAACATTGTGAATACGAAAAAAGAATGGCGGTTTGAAGCATTTTAGAAACTTCACTAGCGCAGCTAGTTTGTTTGTGGGGTTTCCGGGGTAACCGCTGCATTCTGCTGATCCATCAAAGAATATGCACTAACAAGAAGCAACAGTCAATAGAACGTTCCATCGAAACACCGGCGCCCAGCAGCAGCCCTGCATTTCTGCCATTTTCGGGTGAAAGCGACTCGGCGGCCCACTAGTTTCTATGGCAATATCAGCTGCTTTGTTAAAAAAGAAAAGTACATTAAAGCTGAAATCCAACCTGAATGATGAAAACACAGAATAAAATACTATAAAGTGATCATCAAATCCTTTTTACAGTTTATTTTACACACTTTTTTCACAAAACCTTTGCTCTCTAGAAACCCAGTCAGTTTGGGTTAAAAAATTTTAAAAGGCTTATAAACACTGAATTGTTACCAACATATGAAATTAAATTAAGGACATGCATCAGAAAAAATGGTGTTGTCTAACGTCCGTTAAAGCAAAAGTGTCCAAAAGTGGGAATTATGCGATAACGGACACAACAATGCATCATGTATCATAAGATCGTTATGTTTGTAGCGTGATCCATATATAGCCTTATATTTTGAATATTTCAATTCAGACCTAGATATTATTACTATTACTCCACTAGGTCTGAAATATATTGTTCGCTGCAAACATGATGATCTTAAATGTATTCATTTACTATTAATAAATGAGTAAAGTTGTATAAAATGAAAATCCTCAATAAAGTAGGCTAACTACGTTACCTCAGATGGTTGAATGGTTGGATTCCACAACTGGTAAAATAAAACATATATAAGACAATATAACATTTACTGTAGGTGCCATAAAATTTCCTGATGAATTCATTTGAAAAATGTTCTTTTGCGTTTCTGATTTGGCAGTGAAATTCGCCGGTTTTGGGTGTGTAAGATTTGAAGGATTCTATGGTCCAGTTAGTATTTTTACCCCTTAATGGCGGCCGTTCTACCGGAGCGCCATCGAGTAGCTGTTGCCCAAAAAGTATCAGAGTGTCGTCTCTTGGGTTCTATACTCTTTGGTGCTAACATGAGCTCCTGAAACTCCGCCTCCTTTTGAGTGCAGCAGCTCATTTGCATTTAAAGGGACACACAAAATCCTGTATGGTATTTTGAGCTAAAACTTCACATACACACTCTGGGGACATCAGAGACTTATTTTACATCTTGTAAAAGTGGCATTATATAACCTCTTTAAAAAAATCATCAAGAGTTAACTAACAGATGTTTTTATTGAAAATAGAGGGTTTATCACTGTAGATTCACACATTTAGAAAAGTAGAAATACTCTTAGAAAGACATCAGATATGACTGATGTTGCTGACTGCCTTGGGAAAAGCATGATGGGAAAACAATATCCTTGAGGCTGTTCTCAGATCAAGCAATTCATGCACTCGCCCACAAACCTAGAGACAGCACAGCTGGAACTCTCTTTTATCTCCCACCCCCATTTCTGTGTACAACAAGACATTCAGTGACGAGCAATAACTATCAGTATGTAGATGGGCAATTTGCATTAGTGCTCTGTCTGCCTCGGATCGCAATTAATGTTATGACACAAAACTATTTTAATTCCTAATAACATGCAAATGGGGCTGCAGAACTGTGCAAATTCATTTGTTTGTAAATAAAACATACATTTACATTCATGCATTTAGCAGCTGCTTAAGTAACACTAGACGTTTATGCATGTCCTGTGAAACCTCATGACCCTGGCATTGCACCACCATGCCCTTCAGTTTGAGCTACAAGGATGTATATAAAAAATATGAAGCTACTGCAATCAGTGATTTTTGTTCTGGATGTGGGGAGCACTGAGCAAAATAACTGCCAAAGTGTGTAAAACACTATATTTCCAATGTATGGGACAAATGATTATAAAGCACAGCATACTACAAAACCTACTAATTCCTTACTACTTAATTACAAAAATATTATCACATTGGTGTTTTACAGTGGATGAGGCTCAGGGGAGCTTCTCTTAGAAACACATACAAGCAGTATAATGTGTTTATGCTTCAGAGTTCTACAGATCAGAATCTTTTTGTCCAGTTCTGCTGAAGTGAATTTCCTCATCCAACAAACATACACCCACCACTCATACATACACTCCCTAAAACACACACACACGGTTCTAGTTGCAGAAACACAAAGCTTTATTGTTCAAGTCTGAGTAAGTCAGAACCCACAGTCCTGTTAAGGCTTGCATGCAGCTGAAAACACCATCATGAACATGAGTCGGGTGTTTATGCGCTACTGAGTGACTGAATATAATATTTTGAAAAATTACAACATCTTTAAACATTTCTGCGACAAATAAACAGAAGGCAGAAAGATTTGAAAAAGTGGACTTCATTGTTAATGCAAAAAATACAAATGTTTTTGAGGAAAAAATATTAAAATAACCTTAAAAGGTTAATTCACCCAAAAATTCTGTTCCAAATCTGTAAGACTTTCGTTCATCTTTGGAACACAAATGAAGATCTTTTTAATGAAAACAGAGATTTCTGTTCCACTGACAGCTAAACAACTAATTTGATGCTTCAAAAAGTTCATAAAGAGATTGTAAAACTAAACCATATGAATCAAACTAAAGAGACAATCTTTTATTCACACATTCATCAATGCTCACATCAGTTATAGTAAACAGAAGCTCAATCATGCTTGCTTGACGTGCGAGAACCAATGAGGTTCATTCTTGTGTGATAGGGGCCATTCACATATCGCGTCTTTTCCGCGTGCAAGTCAGTTATTTCAAATATAGCCACGCGGCAGGTGCACTCATAATGGAAGCGACGTGTATGCGGTGCGTTTTCCAGGCGCATCGAGATGAAAAATTCTCAACTTTTCAGAATGCCGCAAGCCACAGGTCATGTGACAAGAACCAATCAGCTTCGGCTTTTCTGTAACAAAACATCGAATAGCTGATCATAGGTTTACAGGGGGGTTTTTATATCTCATCTCCATAAATATCTAGTAGTAAAGCTAATGCAAGGGCTAGAAATCAATTTATCCTTTGCTGAAACTTCCTACTCCTCATCAAAAAGTACAGCCACTAGATGGAGCTCCGATAGCGCGGCCGCCATTATGGGGTGAAAAAGCCAGCTGGACGATAGAATATTTCACACCCAAAATCGGCGAATTTCACTGCCAAATCAGAAGCACAATAGAACATTTTTTCAAACTAAGTCATCAGTAAATTTTATGGCACCTACAGTAAATGTTGTATTGTCTTTATATGTTTTATTTTACCAGTTGTGGAATCCAACCATTCAACCATCTGAGGGAACGTAGTTAGCCTAGGCTATTATTGAGTATTTCCATTTTATGCAACTTTACATATTTATTAATAGTAAATTAATAATTAATCCATTTAAGATCATCATGTTTGCAGTGAACAATATAGACCAGACCTAATGGAATAATAATAGTATTACTCCACTGTCTGAATTGAAATATATATTGTTACAGTAGAGACACCGGAGACAGATGTAAATGCAGTTTGGATGTTTATTTAGAAAAATCAGCAGAGCAACAGGTAAGTGCAATGATGGTAATGAAGATCTTGAGGATGAAAGAGAGGTAATACTGTCCTTGTTTGTATTGCAGATGCAGTTTGATGAAGACGTTGGAGTTGGCAGACGGGAACACTCACACACACAGGTAGGTAGAGACACGAGGAGACCAGGAGACGATGGAGACGATGGAGAGTATGGAGACAGGTAAGTGTCGTTTTGGGAGTCCTTGAGGTAAGCATACAACTAGTGTATCATGAACGAGACCGGACAATGTGTGTGTGTGAGTGTGGGGCTTAAGTAGTGAGGTGATCATGGTGATAATGAGTTGCAGGTGGCGGTGATCAGTACTCTGGTGATTGGGTGCGTGGGTAAGGGAGTGAGGTGGAACCTGACGTGTCTGTGACAGTACCCCCCCTCCCACGGCCCGCTCCTGAGGGCCGAGGACCCCGACGTCGTGGTGGTCGTCCTCGAGGTCGTGGGGCAGGTCTGTCTGGGTGGTTGGTGTGGAAAGTCTGTAACAGAGTAGGATCAAGGATATCATTCTTGGGGACCCATGAGCGTTCCTCGGGGCCATAGCCTTCCCAATCCACCAGGTATTCTAAGAGACCACCACGGCGCCGGGAGTCCAGGATCTCTCGCACCACGTAAGCAGTTCCATCGTCCAGGATGAGTGGAAGGGGGGGCTCGGCGGCTGCCACGTCAGGTTCTGTGGAAGGAAGAACAGAAGGGTGGTGAGGTTTTAATAGTGACACGTGGAAAGTGGGATGAATTCTTTTGTACTGTGCAGGGAGTTGTAGTCTGTAGGTGACGGGGTTGATCTGTCGAAGGATGGTGAACGGGCCAATGAAGCGGGGACTCAGCTTCTTGCAGGGCAGGCGCATCCTGATGTCTCTGGTGGACAGCCAGACCTTCTGCCCCGGTTGGTAGGTTGGAGCTTGGGAGCGCCGAAGGTCGGCTGTCATCTTGCGCCTGCGCAGGGCTCTCTGCAGCTGGTGGTGAGCTGAGTCCCATACCCTCTCGCTCTCCCGGAACCAGTAGTCAACTGCAGGAACGTTGGAGGGTTCCCCGTCCCAGGGGAACAGTGGGGGTTGGAAACCGAGTACGCATTGGAAAGGTGTTAATCCAGTAGTGGCTTGACGGAGGGAGTTCTGGGCGTACTCGGCCCAACCCAGGTACTGGTTCCAGGAGTTCTGGTGGCCGTGACAGAAGGTACGCAGGAAGCGGCCGATCTCCTGGATCTTCCGTTCCGTCTGCCCGTTCGACTGAGGATGGTATCCAGACGATAGGCTGACGGTCACACCCAGGAGGGAGAAGAACGCCTTCCAGACTCGAGAGACGAATTGAGGTCCTCTGTCAGAGACTATATCTTCGGGGATTCCATAGTGACGAAAGACATGGTTGAACATTAATTCCGCTGTGGCCATGGCAGTCGGTAGACCTTCCAGGGGTATTAGACGGCAGGCTTTGGAGAAACGGTCCACGACGACCAGAATGCAGGTGTGACCATCAGACTCTGGGAGATCCGTGACGAAATCCACTCCCAGGTGTGACCAGGGTCTCTCAGGAACGGGCAGAGGATTGAGCTTGCCGGTTGGTAGATGGCGTGGGCTCTTGGAGATGGCGCACTCCCTGCAGCCCTGCACGTACCTTCTGACGTCGCTGGCCATGTTGGGCCACCAGAAGCGCTGTTTAAGCAGCGAGAGGGTCTCATTGACCCCCGGGTGACCAGTGCCAAGTGAAGAGTGAACGGAGTGCAGGAGTGGGAGTGCGTCGTGTCCGGGTGATGTAGCGTAAGCCTTGGGGGCAACCCGGCGGAGTGCGTGAGGAGGCATTGGAGGAGGGTAAGGTCTCTTCTGACCATTCGATGGGGCTCACGAAGAGGGTATCAGGCAGGATAGGTTCAGGTTCGTCGTTCTTTTCCTCGGGGGCGTGGAGACGTGAGAGAGCATCGGCTTTAATGTTCTTGACACCAGGGCGGTATGAAATTGTGAAGTTGAATCGTGAGAAGAACATCGCCCACCGGAGCTTGACGAGGGCTGAGTCGCTTGGCAGCTTTCAGATACTCGAGGTTCTTATGGTCGGTTAGAACTTGGAATGGGTGGTTTGCCCCCTCCAACCAATGCCTCCACTCTTCAAGGGCGAGCTTTACAGCCAGGAGTTCGCGATCCCCGATATCATAGTTCACCTCCGCCGGGTTGAGCTTACGGGAGAAGAAGGCGCATGGATGGAGCCTACTTGGTTTCCCCTGCTGCTGTGATAGTACCGCTCCCACTCCGGTGGTGGAGGCGTCCACCTCCACGACGAATGGGAGGTCTGGATTGGGGTGGACGAGGAGGGGAGCGGTGGTGAAGGCCTTCTTGAGTGACTCGAAAGCTTCTGTGGCAGGCTGGGACCAGGACAGAGACTTGGGCTGCTTCCGGAGGAGGTTGGTGAGTGGACTGACTATGGTGCTGTAATTCTTGATGAATCGGCGGTAGAAATTGGAAAATCCGAGGAAACGTTGGAGTTCTTTTATGGTACTTGGAGTGGGCCAGTTCTGGATGGCAGAGACCTTCCCCTCGTCCATCCGGATGCCACTGTGGTCAATCACATATCCTAGGAAGTGGACTGAGGGCTGATGGAACGAGCACTTCTCTGCTTTTAGGAAGAGATGGAACTGCCGTAAGCGCTTGAGGACCTCCGCAACGTAGTGGCGATGTTCGGCCAAGCTCCGGGAGTAGATGAGGATGTCATCAATATACACGAGGACGAACTTGTGGAGGAACTCCCGGAGCACCTCATGGATAAAGTCCTGGAATACGGAGGGGGCGTTGACCAGGCCATACGGCATAACTAGGTATTCATAGTGGCCGGTGGGCGTGACGAAGGCGGTCTTCCACTCGTCCCCCTCGCGTATCCGGATGAGGTTGTACGCGCTGCGGAGGTCCAGCTTGGTGAACACAGTGGCACCGCGGAGATGTTCCAGAGCCGCTGGGACGAGGGGAAGTGGATACCGGAATTTGACTGTGATCTTGTTTAATGAGCGGTAATCAATGCAAGGCCTCAAGCCTCCGTCCTTCTTGGCCACGAAGAAGAAGCTTGAAGCAGCAGGGGAAGTAGACGGGCGGATGTATCCTTGATTAAGGGCCTCTTTGATGTATTCCTCCATGGCCTTCTCCTCCGGTACTGACAGGGGGTATATGCGTCCCCTGGGCACTGGTTCACCCGGAAACAGATCGATGGCACAGTCCCATGGCCGGTGTGGAGGAAGCTTGGAGGCGCGTTGCGGGCAGAAGACGTCACTGAAGGGGGCGTAGTCGGGTGGAACTTCGACGGAGCGTTTTTCCATGGGGCTTTCGATGGAGGTAGCGTTGATAGAGAGACTTGTTGAGAGAGGAGATCTTGGAATGGGAAGTTCTGGAAAACAGCCAGGGAAACAGTGGTCGCCCCACTTCAGGACTTCGCCCGTGCGCCATGAGATGTTGGGATTGTGGAGTTCCAGCCACGGGCGCCCTAGAACCACGTCAGCGGTGGATTCCTCCAGAACCAGCAGATGGATGGATTCGGTGTGGAAGATACCCACGTGCAGTTGAAGGGGTCCAGTGACGCGTCGAATCGTCTTGCGGCTCAGGGGTTTGCCCGTGATAGAGTGGACCTGGTAGTTAATCGGAGAAGGCGAGGTCTTAATCCCGAGGTGTCGACAGAGGGCGCCGGAGATGAAATTTCCTGCTGACCCTGAATCGAGGAGCGCCACCACTGGAATGGAAGCATTAGCAGCAGTAAGGTTTACTACAGTAGTGAGTGGTTTCATCTTTTGGATAGAGGGAATGATAGCACTCACCACAGGTCGAGGAGGACGGGTTGGGCATGTGGAGATGACATGCCCAGGAGATCCACAGTATAAGCATAGATTCAGGGCCAGCCTTCTCTGTCTTTCTGTGGGTGACAAACGGGAGTTATCCACTTGCATGGGCTCGGGGGCTGGTTCTGGGGAGCTGACGGGTTCGGACCGACGGAGGAGAGGTGTAGCCTGTGACTGGCCCTGGTGCTCGAGGAGACACGACTGCATACGAGAACCCACGCGGATGGCGAGTTGGATGAATCTTTCAAGTCCTATGGAGTCCTCGTATGCAGCGAGATGCAGCCGCACGTTTGGCTCCAGACCTTGTCGAAAGGTAGTGATGAGGGCTTGTTCGTTCCATCCGCTGGTTGCGGCGAGCGTTCTGAACTGCAAGGCATAATCGTTAACAGTCTTATTTCCTTGTTTTAAATTATACAATTTCTCTCCAGTTGAAGAATCTGCCAAAGGTTTTCCGAAGACTTCTCTGAAGTGGGTAACGAATGCCGTGTAGGATTTGACAACTGATCCATTTTGAGTCCAGAGCGAATCTGCCCATTGTAGGGCCTTACCTTGCAGTTGGGAGATAATGAACGCTATTTTCGCCGTATCGGTGGGGTAGAGGTGCGGCTGCATCTCCAGGACCAGCTCACACTGAAGGAGGAATCCGCTGCAATCCTCCGCCGATCCTGAGTAGGGCGCCGGTTTGGCCATGGGACTGGCGGTGAATACCGGCGAAGTAGAGGTGACTGTGGCGGCGGTGGCAGCAGCGGTGGCTGGTGCTGGTGATGGTGACGGTGGTTGAGGAGTGAGTGCTCGCCGAACTGCATCCACGAGCTCCTGGAAAGGGTCTTGACGGCTCATGCTGATTGTAAGCTGTTATGGTCCGGTCTTCTGTTACAGTAGAGACACCGGAGACAGATGTAAATGCAGTTTGGATGTTTATTTAGAAAAATCAGCAGAGCAACAGGTAAGTGCAATGATGGTAATGAAGATCTTGAGGATGAAAGAGAGGTAATACTGTCCTTGTTTGTATTGCAGATGCAGTTTGATGAAGACGTTGGAGTTGGCAGACGGGAACACTCACACACACAGGTAGGTAGAGACACGAGGAGACCAGGAGACGATGGAGACGATGGAGAGTATGGAGACAGGTAAGTGTCGTTTTGGGAGTCCTTGAGGTAAGCATACAACTAGTGTATCATGAACGAGACCGGACAATGTGTGTGTGTGAGTGTGGGGCTTAAGTAGTGAGGTGATCATGGTGATAATGAGTTGCAGGTGGCGGTGATCAGTACTCTGGTGATTGGGTGCGTGGGTAAGGGAGTGAGGTGGAACCTGACGTGTCTGTGACATATATATTGTATGTTTTAATAGATCACGGTACAAACATAATGATCTTATAATACATGGTGCATTGCTGTGTCCGTTATCGCATAATTCACACTTTTGGAAAAACAAACTTGGTAACGCTTTAGATTACAGCCCGGAAAGTACTGCGTAATTACAATGAATTTACAGCATAACTTTCAATAATTATAGTGTAAATATACAGTAAGTATGTGTAAGTATAGGGGAACAATATGTAAAGTATTGGGAATAAAGGGGGAAC
This sequence comes from Chanodichthys erythropterus, assembly GCF_024489055.1. Taxonomy (NCBI): domain Eukaryota; kingdom Metazoa; phylum Chordata; class Actinopteri; order Cypriniformes; family Xenocyprididae; genus Chanodichthys; species Chanodichthys erythropterus. The sequence continues at coordinate 25,487,257 of NC_090231.1, read as the reverse complement.
AACCAGGAAAATAACAAATTATTTATACTGTAAATATTTTATATCTAAGGGGTACGTATGACATATAGGCTAACTAAGGGGTAAGTATGACATTACGGGCCGTAAATTAAAGTGGTGCTTGTTACCCTCTTATTTCATTTAGTTACAGGGTAAGTAATTAATAAAATGCAAACAATCTGATATCACTGACTCCGAAACCTTTATTTGAAAAACAACTTTATTAAAAACAGTTCTACAACACTTATTATTCATTTTTTTAAATCAACTTTTCATTTTAAACTCTAAAGTCCTGACAGAAAGTAACAAGTTTTGTCCGTTTTTTGGTTGTTGTTGTTTCTCGCTTGGCTTCCACCTGCTCTTGTTTCTCAGCTGTTGAATCTTAAGAAGGAATCCCGTTGCTATTCTGTATTATAAGAAAATACAGTACACCCCGAAATTTTCTCATGGTTTAGGCTATTCATCTTTTCGCTTCTGACAAACTGTCACCAGCGCCTGCATGAGAGTCGACTTCGCGACGCGTTCGATGAAGCACATTGAAGCTTTCATGATGTTCTCGCGGGAGATTCGTGTGAAACTCGCGCGGGAACTGCCGTCTCTGTTATTCTGTCTTGTTTGTTTCTCATTCTCATTATCTGTTATTCTGTGTATTTTGTTGTGAGCATTACTAAAATAATAATAATAAAAAAAAAAAAACTGACGGCATCCAACATCTGCGTGAGTTTCTCGGCATTCCTACGTCATGCTTCAAGTTACGTCACGCATGAACTCTCAACCCTCGCATGCACGCGCAGAAGACAGCTGGTCGAAAGTTTTAAAAATATTCAAATATTTGGCATTTTTATTACAAATACGAATCGTTTCACTTCAGAAGACATCGATTCATCCATTAGGGTCGTATGGATTACTGTAGTTAATACTGTTTGTGCTGTTTGATGCTTCGACTTTTAGGAACACGTGAGCTTGCATTATAAAGCGCCCCCAGATGATTTATTTTTTTCCTAAAATCCTTTTTGTGTTCATCTTAAGAAGGAAAGTCGTATACATCTCAGATGGCATGAGGGTAAAGGATGAGTAAACGGTGAGCACATTTCCGGGTGTTCTGTAATTTTTAAATACAGAATAGCAAATGGGATTCCCTCTTAAGATTCATCAGTGGAAAGAAAGAAAAAGAGGAACAAGAGGAGGAGGAAGCCAAGCAAGAGAAACAAATAAGAAGTGTTGTAACTTTAAATCTGTTTTGAAATAAGTTGTTTTTCAAATAAAGTTTTCCAAGTGATATGACTGTTTGCGTTTTTATTTATTTATTTATTTATTTTTATTAATTACTTACCCTGTAACTACATGAAATAAGAGGGTAACAAGCTCCACTTTAATTTACGGCCCGTAATGTCATATTTACCCCTTAGTTATGTCATACGTACCCCTTAGTTATAAAATATTAAAAGTATGAATAATTTGTTATTTTTCCTGGTTGTTACCCCTTTATTCCCAATACTTCACATATTGTTCCCCTATACTTACACATACTTACTGTATAGTTACAGTATAATTATTGAAAGTTACGCTGTAAATTTGTTGTAATTACGCAGTACTTTCCGGGCTGTAATCTAAAGCGTTACCACAAACTTTTATATTCTGTTATATGTTTATTGTCCAACATTCCCAATTTTTCTGATGCATGTCCTTAATTTAATTTAATATGTTGGTATTAATTCAGTGTTTATAATGCTAATACTTGAATTTCAAAGAATTTTATCCCAAACTGACTGGGTTTCTAGAGAGCAAAAAGGTTTTGTGAAAAAAGTGGAAGACAAACACAAAGTGTGTAAAATAACCTGTTAAAAGGATTTGATGATCACTAGTATTTCATTCTGTGTTGTCATCATTCAGGTTTAATTTTAGCTTTAATGTACTTTTTTTTTTTTTATAAAAAAGCAGCTGATATTGCCATAGATACTAGTGGCCTGACGAGTCGCTTTCACCCCAAAATGGCGGAAACGCAGAGCTGCTGCTGGGCGCCGGTGTTTCAATGGAACGTTCTATTGAGTTTCGCTTCTTGTTAGTGTATATTCTTTGTCCTTGTGGAGAGTGCAGTTCATGGTTGCCTAGCAACGATAGACGCCACGGGAGCACAAGCGCTTTGGAAAGAAGGAGAAAGCGGTGCGTCTGCGCTTTCCACACATTTTTAGATGTTATATGTGAACGGCCCCTTAAACGGCACATTTGAGCTTCCGCAAGGACCAATAATTTTTTTCTCGCACGTCAAGCAGGTACTGTTGAGCTTTTGTATATGTTCGCTGATCAAAGTTTATATGTGAACAAAAAATTCAGTCTGTTCATCATATAAAGTGATTGTGTCTTTTCATAAAATTTTAACTATCTCTTTATCTCTTTTATTACTTTTTGAAGCGTCAAAGTGTCAGGTGCGTAGCAGTCTATGGAGGGACAGGGATATTTTTTTTCATTAAGTTTTACGGGTTTGGAACAACATGAGGGTGAGTAAACAATGACAGAATTTTTATTTTTAGGAAAATTTAGCAATTCTGCCATACTAGCATTAAATGAAAAATGCAAAAACTACAGTTTTTCAAACAGGTTTTGCACACGTTACTAGGCCAAACAGATAGTCTCACATCACTGGACAAGTCAATGTTGCTGTGTTGGACTGGTGGGGTGGGGATACTGAAACAAACAGGGCAATGTTTTGAAAATGCCATGGGATATTTGGTTTTAGCTATTTGTGATGAAATATTAGCAACGAGAGACATTCATGTCTGGTACAAGGGTGTGGTGTTTTGTTTATACTTGTTAAAGTGCTGCTTTAAACAAACCACAGTCTCTCTGAAAAATAATATATGTGTTTGAGAACTCAGAGCTGGAGGGAGAAAATGATGGATTTATAAAGATATTTTTTTATATGTTACTATGTGTGTACCCCTTTTTACAACTAAATATGGTTGTCACTACTCTTCTGAGTGTTTAAATGAGATGCAGTGTTAGTTGCAAATTTTGATACCCTCTTTCTTCATCTTTACATTATCTACATTGAGATTAACTCTGGACATCGCTGTTATATTCAGTATTATACTTGGTAAGAATTATTCCAAAATATGTTCCATCATTCTAGATCAGAGCTTACCCCTAAAGTACCCCCAAATATGCTTTTACAAATTGTGAAACAGTATTCATTTTTATACAGAAATTTTCTGTAACCATGTAAAAGTATTTACTGTCTCTTGATCATTTTAATATTTTTTACACAGTTATTCTCTGAACTTTTCTGTGGCCCCTTGATTGCTTTAGAAAGCCTCCAGAAAAAGCAGGATTCTCTTGTTGTTGTTGAACAAAAAAGAAAAATATACTTATTAAACAGAAATCGAGGGCAGATGTCCATAAGAAATGAAAGATCTTTTATTAGAAATGACTCATGTGACTACTAAAAAGAGATTTAGCATTGTGAGCAGCAGAACTAGACATACAAGCAAAAACAACATCCTGCAAAAAGAAAAAAATAGAAAAAAGAAAAAGAAACAGATAGTCCTCATGAGAAAAAGCAATGTGCTGGTTAATTGTCCTTTGCTGAACACTCAAGTGCTTGTGAGTTTGCTTGAGTGAACTGAAACTTTCATTCCCCTTGAGCCAACCTCTGCTAACCCCCCACATTGAAACGCCACACACACACACACACACACACACACACACACACACACACACACACACACACACACACACACACACACACACACACACACACACATATCCTCAGGGACACGTTTACAACTTCTTGCTATTCCAATCTCTCTGCCTCATCACCCATTCCATCTCATTCACACTAGAGGCTCTGTTCTAAAGTCACAAGATGCTCTGCATTCACTACTTACATTTGGGTCAGTGCACATGAACAGGTGCAAGAAATCTTTTTAGGTGTCCTGAGAGCAGATTATAGCAGCTAACCAGTCTTTGATGTTTTTTTTCAATTAGGAAAAAAAAGCATCCGGTCTACACTTTTAACATGTAAAATGCACCACTGAGGTTAATAGCACATATAATCTGCTGTTAGCCAGCCATGTTTGCGAATAGTGCATTGAATATGTTTGTGAAAGAATAACAAACACTTCAGAGCGGTGTAATTAACTTTTGTTGAAAGGTAATTAGTTAAGCTATGAAGAAAAGGACCTCATACCGAGTACCATTATTGCAACCCTGGAGAGAAAGACTGAAATGGCAGAGAAAGATTGAAAGAGAACCAGGCAGGAATTGAAAACAAAAGCACCGCTGGAGGCCTGAAAAGCATTTTGAACAAGTGAATCACACAAGACCCTTAGAGAACAATAGACAACTACTGGAAACCTCTGTGACTTTCACCAAGAAACTCTCTCTTTCTCCTCCCCTCTCTCTTTCACAGCTGTATTCAGTGAGGTCAAGCGGTGCACTTTTAAATGGGATTTAGTCTGGTTAAGGTTGAGGTGTACTTTTACCTTCCACTTCTTTTGTGGCAAATGTAACTGAACAACTTCATACCACTTTGAGAGTGATTGTTTAATAGTGTAATATTAGTTTTTGTTTATGAACGCATGGTGGTGCGCCTGAGTACAACGGTCAGGCACTGCAAGCATACCTACCCAGAAGGACCCCCTCTATCCTTTTCTTCATAGCTCTTTTCACTCTTTCTTAGGAACTCATTCAAGGATGGATAAAGCCTGACTCAAGCTATCCATTCACTTATGCACCATGCTGAAAGAAGGGAAGGAAAATTGCAGAGCCTATTATTCAAATCAACTCATTCATCCAAATGACAATCTTGTCCAACATGTATTCTTTTTTGTTTTTTTTTCTCTCACAAATTTGATATTCTCTCTCTCTCTCTCTCTATATATATATATTACATTATATGATTATTTAACTATTTAGTGCTGCTTTCATTATTTTTGGACTCTCTTTCTTTGCCTCTCTCCCACTCTCCTTCAGGAAGCTTCCTTCAAACGGCCTTCTCCCCCTACAGCAGTCACTTCTGAAAGACATGAAGGTCAATGGAAGTTCCAATGGCTGCCTCTGCAGGGCTCAATTTTTGTGTGTGTATGAGTTTTTGTGTGTGGGAGGCTGCTTCTTTTGGCATTATGATGGATGATGAACTTAGAACCAGGCTGTGTATTAGAAACAGGCTGTGCATCAGTGCTATGGTCAGTTAACTCGATGCCTACTTGATGCCACAAGGCCTAATTCTATCTAAATAGTGTGTGTGTGTGTGTGTGTGTGTGTGTGTGTGTGTGAGAGAGAGAGATAGAGAGAGAGAGAGGTTTCATATCCAACTTAGCCAAGTTAAAGAGAATGAGGAATGAGAAATGAAAAATACCCAATGAGCTCATGCTGTCTTCCATCGTCTCACTGACTCATACACACACATATCGGTCACACCCATAGGCTCCATTCAAACAGGCTCAGGTTTGTGAGAATGAAGCTGCAGACAGTCTTGTTAGGCGAAAGATTTACAGAAAAGGAGAGCGGGATGGAAAATATGCAGGAAGGATGTCCAATTCTAATGACGTCCAGATGGAGCAACCACAACTATCTGTTACTAAAGGACCACTCTAAAAGTAAACACTTGGCATTTTATAAATTCTTAATATACAAATTTAAAGTACAAATTCTTACTTTACTCTTCAAGGGTGGCAGGAATAAAATAATAACAGGACCTTTCTAGGAAAATGTTTAATGGCCAAAATGTCCAGTAAATAACCCAATCCAAACTCACTGGACACCAAAATGAGATCTGCCATATTCTTTAATGCTTATCTTGCAAGAAATTAAGAGAATCAGACATGCTGACATGTCAAATTTCCATTGAGAAGTGGGCAGAAAAAAAGATCAGAAACCTGCAACAATCACTAACTGTGATTCTCCCATGTGGTTTGTGATCACATGTAATACAACTTTTTAAAAAACGCTCATCGCTAATTAAATTATTCAAGTTTGTGTGTGAACATGAATATCATATGGTACCTGTAACGTACCTGTACATTTCAGTGTGCGTGTATTCATTATAGAATCTAAACTGAATGTTTTGAATAGCATTTACTGTAATCACTAGTTTACGTATAAAATGTTGACAAATGGGAGATTCCATCTTGTGAACTCACTTCACTCCACCAAACTTAGCAACAAACTATTAATTTTGTTGTATTGGTAGCTTGAGAAACACACCCAGCTCTTCACTCCTATTAATAAAGTCTTTTCTGACACAGCACTGCAGATGGCCAGCGCACTCTATAAATAATGCTTTATCTGGGCCATGAGCCGAGAGACAGCCACTTTATGTGTACGAGATGCACATCACTAAAACTCGACCACAAGAAGAGATGAAGCTACCTGCCTGTGAAGGTACAAGTAAGAGAAAAACCATTACAGGGTACAAGCAGACACAATCTAGAGATGCTCTATATGATGGGTCTGCGCTGCCAAGATGTAGCTTTATATTGCTGCCAAGGTATAATGGATTGATAATTCAGGGCCAGAGACATTGCCCAAGCCTTGGGGTGGTCTATGGCCCAGAGGCAGCTCTGGATTCAATGTATTGATAAGATATTATAACTCTATATCACTCCCTAACCCCTTAAGAGACTTCAAAGTGAGATGTGCCGTGCCAAGGATTGAAAACAAGGAGAATTTGACCTTTGCAAATCTCCAGTAATGCATTGCAATTCAAGAAGCTAACAAATTTCCTTCAAGAAACAGACATTCAAACTTCAGACTTTAACTTTACATGGATTTACATGGAGGAAAAAAAACATTATGGTAAAAAGTATAACCCTTAAGAAGAAATTGAGGGCAGAGAGAGAGAGAGAAATGGAGAGGAGCCAAAGGGAGGGGGTTACAAAGACAGACTGAATACAAACCTAAACCCAACCCATTGGATGAACTACTTAAGACTTGTGGGGGCCCTGCTTTCTCACCATCTCTCCTTTTCTCAGAAAGTCCCTCTGTTCAGTTTCAGAGCTGTTTCTCCTGAACCATCTAAAGCGGGTGACATGCTACTTTTAATAAAGATTAACTATAATTCATAAACTATGCTTGTTAAGTAAAGGACTTTCTTCACTTTTTGCCAAGAGAGCCAGAAACAATCCCTTGACCCCTTAAAACAACTGCATCTTAACCAAAGAAATGTTATGGTGGAAGAAACAGTGTTCATTTTATCTAAGAGACTGAGTCATTGTGAGGGTTAGCTGTTTTTATCAACCAACTTGAACTCGGCTGTGCGTTTTGGCATTCAGAAGTGTCTGAACACGTTTACCATTCACTCAGCCTCAGGATCTGTATCTCTGGGATAAGGGAAAGTAATGGTAATCACAAGCTACACGAGGCTGATTCACATATAAGATTATGTAATGTTGTACTACTCTTGGCCTATTTGTTGTTTTTCTCTGTCATAAGAAACGAGAGATCCGCTATCATACAAAACACACACACACACGCACACACACAAAACACTCAAAGGTACACATGTGAGAGACATTAGGCCATAATGTTTTTATTTTTTTCTTTTTGGTCCAAAACTCACATGTATTTCCCATCCTGCCAATGCCTGTAAAGTAGGCTACAAACTAGGTCACAGAGTTCTGTTTCAGAATTTTGAATACTTTATCAAAAACAAGAACATTAAACCACTTCTCCAATGGTGTAACACCATTTACTCAGCAGTTAGTTCCAGTTTGATTGGCCAAGCAGCATGAGTGCTGATATGTACATCATACAGCCTTCTAGTGCACTTGAAAATCCCCTACTTCCAACTTGAGCATTCACTGTTTTGACATATCATGCATTCAAGAATGTTTACTTTTATATCACAAATAAAGTGATTTATATCAATTTATTTTATATCTCTAATTTAAGGGTAGTATTTAAAGGTGCAATATGTAAAACCACTAGGCCAGTGTTATATATTTTGTTCACTTGAGTACTTACAAAATCCCAAATGTTTCCAACTATTTGTAAATCATGAGAAAAAATTGCAATATTAACCAAGGCTATGGGACGTGTGAGGAGTCACCTGTCAATTGCATCATACCCGCGTTAACCCTTGGTCTGCCTCGGTTTCCGGTTTTATTTTGTAGAAACCATGGAAACACCAAATACGCTTTACTACATTTATAGACAGAAAACTAATTGTTGTTTTATAGCCCAACACGTTTAGTCTTATTGTTTAAATCTAATTTTCTCGATTTTTTCAGAGTACCATGCTTTACCATGCCTCATAGAAAAACACTGTTCTGTCAAGTAGCTAACATAGAATAATCCGATGCAGCTTTATTTTTAGTAACAGTAATACAGAATTTTCTTCATCATACAATACATTTTAAAATGAATTGCATGCCATTTATCAACACAAGCCATCCAGCATTTAATATGATATTCTAAAATCGATCTAGCTTACTGCAGTGTGTCTCAAACAAGTGTTTCACAGCAGCCGCCGAGCGAACGCACAGAGTAAAGTAATAACATAATTTTCAACACTCTCAAATGAATCTAATATGATAAACAGAGCTGCGTTACCTCATACTCATGACCGGAAAAGCGGAAGCGGCGCCGGCGACTGTGGCATAACAAAAGTTCTGCTGCTTGTGAGGTGTGTGTTGGGCAATCGCTCCAGCGGCCTCGTTCAGCTCCACAACACTCAGTCCTGCTCTGCTTCATACTACAGTAACATTAATAAAGCGTATCCATGAACATGATTGCTTCCCGAGTCCTATCCCTATTCTTTCGCACCCTCCGTCGAGGTGAAGACCACATGTCCCAAGATTCTGCACTCAAACTTGGCGTCATCAAGCTACGCCTTTGTTTTAAATTAGCCTCTAGCAACCTTTAGTGGACAGAAATCCTACATACTGCACTTTTAACAAAAGCATTTACTTTGCATAAAGCAGTCCATGCAAGGCAAGTGATCAACGTAGATATGAAACAGAAATTGTGAGTCTCCCCTACTGTGACGTCTATCCGGGTGAAATGGATTCTCAAACAAGAAAAAATGTAGGGCGGGACTGGATTGTTGGATTCTTGTCGATTGCTGTGATCATGTGTAAAGATTTATGACAGATTTTTGGAGGTGAGGGATTACTGTTCCCCTCTCCCACCAGCGCACACTTCATCAGAGATGTCGTGGCAAGGGAGAGGGGAAGTTAATGTTTTTGTTTAAAACATTACAAGGGCACATTTGTTTTTAGTTGTGCACAGATAAATCATTTATAACAAACACTGCAATATTCCATACAAATAAGAATTGTCAATTTTGATTTCAGGGGAACTTTAACATTCGTTGTCTAAAAGTTAATTTTTTAACGGGAATCAAGGTTCTGGCGCCTGCATTATTTCTGCTTGGAGCAGGGTTTCTCTTACCGGAAATGAAAAACCTGGAGTGGAGCCGGAGCGGAGTGATAACAATTATTTGAGAGCGAAGAGGAATTTTGATGCAGCTCCACTAATACCCGCTGGCTGGCACGCCAAATGTTTTGGTTTCGTTTGGAACAAATATCATTCACATAGAGAAAAATATACGAACTGTAAAGTAAATTTACCCGACATTACTTTTTTATTTATAGAACTTTTGCATAAAAGCGATATCACACCAGCTTATTTTGCTGTTGTTCTGAAAATCGTGCTGATATTCAGAACAGCAGCTCTCTTACCCGTAAAATACTGGATATAATCTCGAGAAATCGTCTCTACGAGACACACAAAGGCAGGACACAATGAGCTCAAGTCGGATAGGTAGGAACATGGAAACACCTTGGAATTTATGACTTGAGGAAGAGTAAATTACTGCAATCTACTTTCCTCTGAAATGTGTACAAGAATAATAGTTTAAGTACAGTCTGTTGAATCCTGCGTCTCATGTTAAATAACCTTGTGCAGTCTGAAACGACACAGCAGAAGGAGATAAGAAACCCTATAGCTGTGATGAACAGGTTATATGCTTCAGGACAAAGTCAACGAAAACAATCCCGCTGCACATAACAGAAGCTGAAGGGACCGAAGATTTTCCCACTCATATTCTTTCTGGAAGAAGAGAACAGATTTGCATACCGCCTGAAAACAGCTGCTGATAAACATCGCCTCTGGCATGCAAACAGCACATCACAACAGCACAGCAAAACACGCTCAAGCGCATATGAGCTTATTCATTGTACTGCATCGCGAATATTATTATTATTATTATTATTATTTTAAATCAATAGCCTACAGCACGCGCCTAATATGCAGAAAAACTCAAAAGTTCCAATGAGTGATGAAGGAAAGAACATGCACAGCTCATTATACGCTTTCAGATGAGATGCACAAGAATCATCAACTTCTGATGAAAATGTATTCTGTATTCTCACAATGCCATTGTTTAAAACTCCTATATAACAAAGATATAGCCTACATAATAAAAATAGACAGGCAACTGATCGCTTCAGGTCACGGCGTGAATACCTGATATAAGCCTACATTATCCATATCATCAAAACAAACTCCTGTCATCAATACAGATTATACTCGAGTCCACGAGCACTCACCTTCCGCCGTTAATTCTCCTCTGGTGATCTGGAAAACACTTCCCAAAGTGTGTAAAACTAGAACAATTCCCACAAACACATCGAGCGTGCTTGAACCCGCCATATCAGATATCCACTGAGGCAGATGTCCTCAGTTTCTTTTGCCTGGCCGTTGCCAAAGAAAATGTAAAATAAAGACAAACAGCGTCTGGTCAGTCGCTGAGCATTCCGCGCTCCTGCACTCTGTGTGTCGCGCCCGCTGCTGAAGCTACTGCCTCACCGCTCCTGAGATGCGAGGGCACGCGCTCCCGATAACGCGTTTCCTTGAGACTCCAGACCAAAACAAATCCTAGCAGAGGTCAAGATAGTCTAGAAAAAAAGACAAGTCTGGCTCGTCTCTTATCACTGCATTCCCCACGAAACCAGGAGGTGTACTAGATGGCGTCACACATGTACCACCAATAGTGTCCTGACTCTGACTTGCTTGGGGGCGATGGATTTGGCATTAGACGGTTCATTCTTAAGACATGAGACAAAACACAAAATTATTTGCCATTAGTTAGTTTAGTTGTAGTACAAAAAAAAAAAAAAAAAAAATTAGGTTTATATATATATATATATATATATATATATATATATATATATATATATATATATATATATATCGTTAGACAACAGAACAAAAAAAAAAAGCCTTTTGGTGATTGATTTTGTGGTCTGATGAGACAAAAATTTAGCTGTTTGGACACAGGGATGTGGCTTTTGTTTGGAGAAAAAAAAAAGAGAACCATTCAACCCCAAGAACACCATCCCCAAGTTTGAGCATGGTCGTGGGAACATAATGCTTTGGGGGTGTTTTTCAGCCAATGGGCCAGGCAACCTTGTAAATGTAAATGGCATCATGAAAAAAGAAGAGTACATTCTGGAGCAAAACATCAGACAGTCTGCAGAAAAACTTTGGGCCTGGGGATGCAGTGGACCTTCAAACAAGACAATGATCCACAACACACAACAAAAGTGGTCAGGAAATGGTTGGCAGAGAAAAATATCAACTTTTGGGAGTGGCCAAGCCAGAGTCCTGAATCCAACTGAGAATTTGTGGAGAGAACTGAAGACAAAGTGATGGCAAGGAAGCCTTCCAACCTCGAGATCTATGCAAAAGAGCAGTGGTCCAAAACCCCAGAGGAAATGTGCAAAAAAAATTGTCACTAATTATAAAAACCACTTGACAGCTGTAAAGAAAAATAAAGGCAATGGCATTGATTATTGAGAAAGGATATGAATAATTGCGGACATGTAAAAAAAAAAAAAAAAAAGAAAGAAAAGAAAAATATCTGTAACTTACTTTCTTTTGACACATTTTTGTGTCATTTCCTGCAGCCAGAAGATGCCTTTTTGTCAAATAAAAGTTCACCATAACTAAAAATTTGGCCTGGGAACGAATAATTTTGGGCTTAACTATAAAGTTTAAAATAAAATATAAATTAAATATAAACATTATAATATAATGACAAAAAGTTAATTTAAAAAAAAATGTTTCACAGGTTTGTCCCTATTTTTTGTCAACATCATTAGACATGATTAGTTTTAAAATTCACGTAATAATCAAACCAGAACAAAATGAATGTACAGTACAGTAAAAACTGAAAATGTGATTTTTTGTTTTTTTATGTTATTTGTTGTTTTTTCTATAAATAATTGAGATGTGAACAGTTTGAAAAGAGAAAGTACAGATAATTATTTTATATAAATGAATACATATTAATAAATAAGTATAAAAAGTAAGATACAAAAATAATACTAACATTTTTAATATAAAATATCACCCATGTGTCAAGAACTAGTGATTTAGCCTATTACTAACTTATATTCTATGCATGCGAATTATGGATCAGAATTGTTTGTATTTAATTGCTCTCCTGATTGTCCTTGATGTACAGTAAATTTGGTAAAGATTGTCTGTGTTGTCTCCTCCTGAGAGCCCAGAGGCAAGACAGGCAATGAAGGGGGTGAACAGGGGGATCATTAATGTTTAGGAATGGCACTGGCAGGCTTTTCCACACTGTCTGCCAAGCAGAGTCCCTCTAGAGGACTGAGAGGCAGTGAGCTGTGGTTGAGCGCTAACCACCTCCCTCTGCTCCTTCAGATCAGGACAAGCAGCCTAGCAAAAACATTTAAGGATGAAGCATGGTAAAGCCGCCACATTAGCATTCCAATTTAAACACCCTTACAGTGTCGCATCAAGAGCCAAAACACGTATAAACGCTGACTGAAAACCTTGGTCTCGGAACTAAGGGCTTTGATTTATTGTGCACATGTTTATGACAGTATTTCTTTGATAGAGGTTTGCAAGGTAATATATTTATCTAATCAGGTTGCTAAGATGTTCTCTATAATCCTTTTTACAGTCCACTGTAAACTAAGTATGTGCAAGTGTAAAAGTCTAAGTGTTCATACATGCTGTTCTAAAAAGAACAATGTAGGAAACCACTGCATATGTTAATTAGAATTGTTTGTGTGAAAATGAAAACAGATGACATCAAAAGAAAGTGAGAGAAACAAAAGACTGGAAACAGTATAACATAATTCTGTGCTTCTATAGATTTAAATAAAATACATAATAATATCAATTATGTTCTTAGTTTGAGTCGTCTGAAATAATAATAAAAAAAAAAATTGTCATGGATTTAATCATTGTGTTTGAATACAATATGTTAAGATTATTGAGTCAATCCAACATATTGCAAATAAGCAATATAATTTTGGTAGATCCAAAATGGTCAATATTCATATTCATGCATTTTATTCATACTTATGTTAATCATTTATGGCTAATGATTTATCAGTTTTACTTTTGATTCCATATATTTATGTACTCCTACTATATTCTCATCATATTTTCAAGTATTTACACTTTATTGTACTCTTATGGTCATTATTCTTTATGTATGTTTGCTATATTCAATTGTTCTTCAAGTGTTCCAGTGTGACAGGTCACGTCGACACGTTTGTGGTTAGACATTGGATGCCTGCCAATTCTGCAGAAGTGATGTTTTTCAGAATTAGTTGTTCATTTGAATCCGATCAAAATATGTCTGTTATTATTTCTGCTGACATTTGATAATGCAGCAAGATTTGCAAAATACCCTTAAAGGGGTACTTCACCCCTGGAAAGATAAATGTGCATTTAAAATTGGTCATTTATGTAGTAGAAATGTGAAATTATTTTTGAATTTGGAGCTTTCTAGACTGAGAAAAGGCAGAAAATGTATTTTTGAATAATGTGGATGAAAGACAACAACTCCCAGAATACACTTGTTTTGCTGCATTTGCGAGGCCACGCCCATCGGTTACAGGCGGCATTACCCGGAAAATTCAAACAAATAAATCGTGAGTTAGTTCATACATTTACAGCGAAATGGTGCTAAATCGCTTTGTACCTGGATGTACACCCAAAACCAGGAAAGGACAAGTAAGTTTCCATCATTTTCCAATTAAGTTTAAGATTTGGAGCGATGTAAACAGTGGCTGCGGGCCATCAAACACCCGAAGTTTGGAGATGACACCGTTATAGAAAACCTAAAAAAACGCAGAATATGTAGTCTCCATTTCAAGCACGAGGACTACGAACCAAATATCTTTGCAATGAAGAGAACCATTCTGAAGGACACTGCGATACCATCTATATTCACTTTCCCAGAGGACGAACAGCCTGGGCCATCTGGTACTAACGTATTCGCTTAGAGGTAAGACTCGCTGATACTAGACTGATAACACAGTAGCCTATAGTGTTGTAGGTAGCAGTAAAACTGCAAACTTAGCAAAGTAACGTTAGATAAACAATTACATATAAGTTGCAAGTTGACTGTTATCAAAGTCTGTTCTGTAAAACTGAGTTTATTTATCTATTTAACGTTACCACAAAAGCCTGTTGCTGTATTGGTTGAGATGACTGCAGAGACCAATACATTTGCGAGATGAACCACTGATGTAGTGCAGACAAAATAAAGTTAATTACTGTAAGCTTAAAAATATAATTGATACCCACTTTTGATAAAATCTTTGATCTATGTCCGTGAGTAACCTCAAACGTGCATATGTATGGGCGTGGTGAAAAAAATGCAGAACTACCTGCTATTACTGGCTGTAGTTTTAAGCCTCTGGCCAAAAAAGCCTCCGATGACGCAAAATGACGATTTTTGTGTCATCGGAGGCTTTTTTACAGAATAAAAATGCATAAATCTCTCATCTCGGGCTGATATGAAGGGGGAAAGCACGCTAATTCAAAAATACTAGTGGTATTCTACTAATACAAAGCTTAATGCTAAATCCTGAAGTAACCCTTTAAGGGAAAGGCCCTATGACATCACCGATAAATCCATTGACCTTTCTGATTAACGAAAACAAGGTCTGAGTAAGATTCCATAAGTTTAAGGTATAAAACTGAGTCACTGATAGGGTAGCTTTTTCCTCCTTTGCTCTCCTTGGCTTCTGCTTCTTCTCTCGATCTGCAAATGTCTTAATTATTGTTCTTTTTGATCTTCATCTATTAGATACAATACTCTGAATTTTACAAAATCTAAAATGTTATTCTTAACTATTAATTACTTCTTTCTGATTGTTATGTTACCTTTTGGTTTTATTAAATATTTTCATTATCGATTAAAGTTTGCGTGTGAGGCTAAATTTAATTGTAATGAATAAATAATTTTTCTTCAACGTCATCACAGCCTGGATCTCATTTTCTCAAGTTTTCGCATCAAACTTAAATTTACAAGCATTCCCTGCTGGAATGCTTCCCATTTGTCCTCTTCCCAGCATGCACTTAGATATGAATCAGTAATATAGTAGCATTGTTTGACCGTTTTCACATACATTTCTGAAAATAAGATGAACTACATAACACTAAACAATGTAAAATTTCGTAAACAAAAATTAATTCCCACAAACTCAATCATTGTTTAATTTAATTTGATTTTGAGTAAGTACAGACACCCTAATAAAATATTACTCGAGTAAAAGTATTAAGTACTCTTCAATTTAACTTGAGTAAAAGTTCTTTAAAAAATTCAAGTACTTGAATATTAAGTAATGAATGTTAATGTACTAGACACACAGATAGAGCTTAAATAGGTTACAGCTTAGTCTGACATCATTATAATAATAAAAATAATAATTTGTTACATTTATATAGCACTTTTCTCAGCACTTAAAGCACTTTACATGGAAGTGGAGAATCTCCTCAACCACCACAATGTGCAGCATCCACCTGGATAATGCGACGGCAGCCATATTGCGCCAGAATGCCCACCACACACCAACGTACTGGTGGAGAGGAGACAGAGTGATGAAGCCAATCAATATATGGGGATTATTAGGAGGCCATGATGATGGAAAGAGGCCAATGGGCAAATTTGGCCACATAAATTTGGGGTTTTTAATGACCAAAGTCAGGACCTCGGTTTAACGTCTCATCCGAAGGACAGTGCTTTTTGACAGTATAGTATACTGGGATTTATACCCCCTGCTGGCCTCACTAACACCTCTTCCAGCAGCAACCTCGTTTTCCCAGGAGTACTTCCATCCAGGTACAGACCAGGCTAAACCCACGGATCTAGTCCACAGACACAAATCCGATTTTCTCCCGGCTCTTTACATTCACTAAAGACATAACTGACTGTTTATGTAACTCTTGTATGTATTTGACAGTTAAAGCGCAATAAGACGCGAAGGAGAATTTGATACTCACATGTTGTTTGACAGGCTTTTAGTGTGCGCTTTGGGTGTTTGCGCTTAGAAAAGCGCATGTCAGAACAGTGTGCGAATAAAGTGGCAAGGATTTAAAACGCATGCAAATAATAAACTTTAATGATTGCAAAGAACTGCAATGTCATGTGCACATAACCACTGCCTTGCTAAAGATGTGATGTGAATATTTGTCGCATTGTACAGTTGTTGGGACACAGGCGCCAGAACTGCAACTGATAGAATGTGCACTGTAGCACTACAATCTCTTTTCAAAAGCAGATCATAGAAATGTTAATCATTCACAATCTAAAATCGTGATAACACACCCTTAAACAGCTCTGCTGTTTACAGCAGATTTAGTTCACAAACAACTCACAGTCGTGACCTGAATATGAATCTCATTTACAATCCTAAAATTTGGCATTAGTAACTTACTTTTCACAGCATCAGTCGTGCCAACGCTCCAAGGATCTCCCGTTCTTCTTGGTTCATTTTGAGTCAGACTTGTGAATTCAGCAAATTGTTAACTTGATATCTGACAGACAAGAATGGATCATTTGAATCATGATTGTTGACTTGAGGGGCCAGTTGTTCAAAAAGATTAATCTGGATCAGGATAATCTGGATTTGGAAATCCCATGTTTTGCTATCCAGGATCAGGTAGCCTATAATCCATCTTACTTTTGTGCCATTTTTTCAAAGCAAAATTGTCCAGATATACACTTTTTTCATATTACCAAATCTTGGTTACTAGTGCTCTACGGAGCCCCTAATGGGACATGGTGATGGTAAAAATGAGATGGGAAAAAACAGTATTTCAATACTTTTGTGTTCACTCAGATAAGTTTTGGTTCATGTTCACCCTCAAAACTTTGCGTTTGCTCACAAAGAACTTTTGACTGGTTCATCTCTTATGATTGTGCCAATCACAATCAATTTTTATCAACCAGTGATTAAAAAAAAATAATAATAAATAAATAATAAATATTTTTGTTTGATATTTACTGTTTGGGGATTATTTTATGACACCAAAATCCTTTTTTTTTTACTTTACTGTAGGCTACCAAAAGGCTTAATAGGTATAATGTTCTCTTCTAATTCATTACTTTAACATTTAAACTAAACAAGAGTAAAATATAAAATGTGTGTGTATGAAATGATACAAATGTTGTTTTTTTTTAAGTTTCAGGACTCGTGTTGTATGCTTATGGTTAGAGAATTGAGATGTCCTTCAAGGTGGCTGAGATTGATCGATTCCGGGTCACAAGCTGGAGGACGGAGGAGCGAGGAAATGAGGAAGGATTTATTTGAGCTGCCATTCAGTGTGATTTGCGAACCAATTTAACAGGTTGATTGTTTTAAAGGAATTAAATAATTATTAAGTATTAAAAGGCTTAAGGGAATAAATAAAATGAAAACGGTAAAATTAGATCTACTGCAGTTGTGAAGTAATCAATTTGAACTATTTGCAAATAATATTTTGTGTTAAAATATGCACACGTTCACTCCGATATCTGATATGTCAAAAACGCAAAACGTTTCTTGTCTCGTCACATTCAGTTATGCGTTACGTGAATCAAATGTAAATTATACCATACACTGCATTCCAAATTATTATGCAAGAGACAAATCAAGATTTCTGTACAATAAACATTCAGATTTTAGTTTTTCTAAGAAAATGTTTGTTCCTTTTTTTATCCATGTCTTTTTAGATAACTGGTATCAACCTCAGACAAAATAATTTGCCAGATGTATGGAAACCCTACTTAGAGGTTGTTCCACATTATTAAGCAAGTCACAGTTCTCATGCAATATGGAGAGGAAGAAAGATCTTTTTGAAGATGAAAAGCACGAAATGGTGCAGTGTTGTGAAAACAACTAATATTTTGTGAAAACTGAACGGAGATTATCAAATTTTCATAAGATTTGTGAGTGATTTAGAGCACAGCAGAACTCGGTCAGATAAAGGCTTATTGAGGAAAGTTCCTGTCAAAAAAATTAATTGTATTAAAAGGGCAGCTATAAAAAAGCCAGTGTTGAGCAGCGAACAGGTATTTGAAGCTGCTGGTGTCTCTGGAGTCTCAAGAAGCTCTCCATGCAGGCTGGCAGTTGTGCGTAAAGATGCATTTTAGACACCACTAACCAAACCTCACAAAGAGAAACATTAACAGTGGGTTTAGAAATACATGAAGACTCATTTTTAAATAGTTTTATTCACTGACTAATGCCGTACTACAGTGGATGGTCTAAATGGATGGATTTCTGGATGGTTGGTGAAAGGCCACCATGGTCCAACAAGACTGTGACGTCAGCAAGGAGCTGGTGGGTGATGATTTGGGCTGGAATACTGGGAAGTGAGATGGAGGGTATTAAAATGACTTTTGTAAGATATGTGGAGTTCATAATTGGTCATTTTCAGCTATGGTATAAAAAGGAGAAGAGTGTTACAATAAAACTGTTTGAAAATGTATTTCTACACCCACTGTAAATGTTTCTCTTTGTGAGGTTTGGTTAGTGGTGTCTAAAATGCATCTTTACGCACAACTGCCAGCCTGCATGGAGAGCTTCTTGAGACTCCAGAGACACCAGCAGCTTCAAATACCTGTTTGCTGCTCAACACTGGCTTTTTTTATAGCTGCCCTTTTAATACAATTAATTTTTTTGACAGGAACTTTCATTAATAAGCCTTTATCTGACCGAGCTCTGCTGTGCTCTAAATCACTCACAAATCTTATGATAATTTGATAACCTCCATTCAGTTTCACACAATATTAGTTGTTTTTGTGCCTTTTGCACAACATTGCACCATTTCATGCTTCAGAAAGATCTTTCTTCCTCTCCATATTGCATGAGAACTGTGACTTGCTTTATAATGTGGAACAACCTCTAAGTAGGGTTTCCATAGACCTGGCAAATTATTTTGTCTGAGATTGATACCAGTTATCTAAAAAGACATGGATAAATAAACGAACAAACATTTTCTTAGAAAAACTAAAATCTGAATGTTTATTGTACTGAAATCTTACTGATATGTCAATTGCATAATAATTTGGAACGCAGTGTAATATGACATTGTTTAGCTGTTATTTTCTACACACTCTTTCAGAGGTAAAACTAAAGCGCTGCGCTGGAATTCATACTTGTCTTCTGTAAACAGTAAGACCTGCCTTCTTTGATTTGATTTCACTCATTTTGACATGGATGAGCACTGTTAGACTGTTGAGAAAGAGCAACCTAAAAATGACCCATCTGACCTAGGTAAGTATCAGTCTCTCCTCTCATCCTTTTCTGTTGATGTTCATGCTGCAAAATCTTCATACTTCCACAACAAGATCAACAGCTCCTCCAACACACGATTACTCTTCAAGACATTCAACTCTCTCCTCTGTCCACCTCCACCACCACCCACAACCTCACTAACTGCTGACGATTTTGCTAATTTCTTCACCAACAAAACAACAGCTATCAGCAGTCAGTTCTCAGCTCCACACACACAGGAACCCAGACCATCCACAGCCATAAATCTTCTTTCTTCCTTCTCTCCCCTCACTGAGGCAGACGTATCCAAGCTTCTCCTTTCCAGTCATCCTACCACCTGCCCTCAAGATCCCATCCCCTCGCATCTTCTACAAGCCATCTCTCCTATACTTTTAGCAGCACTCACACACATCATCAACACATCTCTCCACACTGGCACCTTCCCTACAGCATTCAAGCAGGCTCGGGTTACTCCACTGCTCAAAAAACCAACGCTAAACACATCATATGTAGAGAATTACAGACCTATCTCTCTCCTACCATTCATTGCAAAAACACTTGAACGGGTTGTGTTCAACCAGGTATCACCTTTCCTCTCACAGAATAACCAGCTGGATGTCAACCAATCTGGCTTCAAGAGCGGTCACTCAACTGAGACTGCATTACTGTCGGTCACTGAAGCCCTACGGATCGCGAAAGCTGCTTCCAAATCTTCAGTCCTCATTCTCCTGGATCTGTCTGCTGCCTTCGACACGGTGAATCATCAGATCCTTCTATCCACCCTCTCATCACTGGGAATCAAGTCAAGTCAAGTCAAATTTATTTATATAGCGCTTTTACAATTGGTAATTGTTCAAAGCAGCTTTACATATTAGAAGCACAGAAAAAGGGAAGTGGTTAAAAATAAACTGTACAAACAAGCGTGGTAGTATGTAACATATACAAGATGGTACTACATTAAACCAATGTCGGCTGACTCCCAGGGGTGGAAAAAAAACCCTAGGAGAAAAACCCAGCGTGCTAGCACTGGGAAAAAAGTCCTAGGAGGGAAAAAACCCCTTGGAAGATATATATAATATATGTAAATGGATATGGAGATCAAAATCTGAATTATACATTTTTATTATAGAGATTAAAAATAGATTATATATAAATATATGTAAGCGGATACGGGGATTAAAAATCTGAATTATAGATGCAGCCAGAACTGGATCTGTAGGCCCATTGTCTCCTGGGCTACGTTGTAGTCAGGTCCAGACACAGGTTCTCCATCTGATCTGGATACGGCCTGAATCCAGCACCCGGCAAACCTCAGGATAAGCAGAGAGACAGATATTAGCGGAGATGCCATTCTTATTCTGATGTACAGGTATATCTAGTGTTATAGGAAATGTTCTCGGTTCCGGCCGACCTAAATATTGCAGCGTAACAATCCTTTAACGGATTTGAAAAATGTTAATGTATTGATAATGTGTTATGTGTATGCAAGAACAAAGAGATGTGTTTTTAGTCTAGATTTAAACTGACAGAGTGTGTCTGCTTCCCGAACTATGCTAGGAAGATTGTTCCAGAGTTTAGGTGCTAAATAGCAAAAGGATCTGCCGCCTTCAGTTGATTTTGATATTCTGGGTATTATCAACTGGCCTGAATTCTGAGATCGCAATAAACGTGAAGGACTATAATGCATTAAGAGCTCACTTAGGTACTGGGGAGCTAAACCATTTAGAGCTTTATAAGTAAGTAGCAAGATTTTAAAATCTATACAATGTTTAATAGGGAGCCAATGTAATGTTGACAGAACTGGGCTAATATGGTCATACTTTCTGGTTCTAGTAAGAACTCTAGCTGCCGCATTTTGGACCAACTGTAGTTTGTTTAAAAGCCGAGCAGAACAACCACCCAGTAGAGCTTTACAATAATCTAGTCTTGAGAATCACAGGTACTCCACTTCACTGGTCTGAATCCTGTCTCACAGGTAGGTCTTTCAGAGTTGCGTAGAGAGAGGAGGTATCCAAAGCTCATCAACTGATCACAGGGGTTCCTCAGAGTTCGGTTCTTGGACCTCTCCTCTTTTCCATTTACACTACATCACTTGGTCCCATCATACAGGCACATGGTTTCTCCTACCATTGCTATGCTGATGACATGCAGCTTTTCCTTTCATTTCATCCAGATGATCCCACAGTAGCTGCATGAATCTCAAGCTGTCTGGCGGACATCTCAGCATGGATGAAGGGACATCACCTGCAGCTCAACCTGGCAAAGACTGAGCTTCTTGTCTTCCCTGCCAATCCGACTCTACAGCACAATTTCACCATCCAGCTATGTCCATCATCGACTACCCCATCAAGGTCAGCCACAAACCTTGGAGTAATCTTTGATGACCAACTGAACTTTTAAGGACACATTGCAAAGACAGCTCAGTAATGCAGATTTGTACTACACAACATCAGGAAAATCAGGCCTTTTCTAACACAACACGCAACACAACTTCTCATCCAGGTCCTGGTCATTTCTAGGCTTGATTCTGGCTGGACTGCCATCATGTGCCATCAAGCCTCTACAAATGATTCAGAATGCTGCAGCACGTCTCATCTTAATTTGAGCCCAAAAAAGCCCATGTTCAAAGCACTGATGCTTGCTTACAGATCTACCACAGGCTCAGCACCCTCCTACTTCCACTCTCTTTAGTCTAATGAGTCTACATCCCTAAGCCTGCGATCACTAAATGAGCGAAGGCTCTTGGTACATCACAGAGAGGCACAAAATCGCTCTCCAGAACATTTTCGTTCACTGTTCATTGCTGGAATGATCTCCCCGCCTCAATCTGGAATGCAGAATCCCTGGCTCTATTCAAATCTATTCATAATTGCACTGATTAAACCCACTGCTTATCACTCAATAAAAGAATGACATTTTAAAGTGTTTTTGAACGTTTTGATTTCGTTTGGATTAATAATTAACATTACCTTTGCAAGTCTGACTCTCACTGCGCTCGTGAATAACCAGAACTTGACGGGGACATTCATATGATTAACAAGAAAAACGCTTCATGTGACAAACAAACAATTCTGTAACTGTTACATATTTATTAAAGCATACTGTGTGGAGATACGCAAATGAGCCCAAAATATGAACGCAACACGTTTATATCTTAAACGGTTTCCTATGTCCTCTTAAGAAAACGCTTAATGCACTTAGACTGATATTAAAGAGACCAAATTCTATTTACAAATAAAGCACATGCAGAAAAACGGATGAGACCAAAATATAAACTTTCAGTATCACTTAAAATGTAAGCATTTTATACATTTTCTTCAAAACGGTTTTATAAAAGTAGGAAATTGCTTAGTGTGGTTGTCATTTGTTAAAATAAATATAAAAATACAGTGTGTTCGTGTCCGTCTGTCCGCTGGATTTGACCCATAATCTCTGATTCTCCTCTTCTGTGATCATGGAAAAGGGGAATTACAATGGCAAGTTGTAGGCTTACTCAATATGCTCGTTTAAGCATAATTTAAACGTTTCCAACAAATAAATGTATCGACTTTTCTCAGTGTGATCATCACATAGATTTATTTGGATATTCATACGATGGCTGAAGCAGCGGTGAGGGCGTCCAGCGTGTGATACGGTAAACAGATCAACATTGTAAACGCAATTCTACAAAACTTAAGTGAAAAAAAAAAATAAAAATAAATGATTATGCGATGCGATAAAATAGCTTCTATTCCCTGCAAACGATACCATTAAAAATGTTAACATTCCACTTAATGGCAGAAACAAAACAAAAGGTAAGCAAGAATCCGTATTAATTGGGCGATCCTGTCAAAATGGCGGCGCCGCCCCGGCATGCAACGAGGCGTGACGTCGGTTCGTATTTGCCTCTTCACAATGACTCACTTATTGTATTCCTCACTTATAAGTCGTTTTTGGATAAAAGCGTCTGCTAAATGAATAAATGTAAACTGTAAATATAAAAACGTGCCATCCAAATAACAAACAGATCATATCAAATAGGTACTGAGGGACAATTTGGCCATTTCTAATTTTCGGGAAGACTTGTCCCTCTAAATGTCTATGGTGGCTATCTAACATACACTCTACATTTCATAGTTATATGTATCATCTCTTCTACATTTAAAATTTATAATGAACGACTGCTTTACAAAGACTCAAAAACACATCTTAGGCCTACCTAATGCAGAGGAAGCCGCCTCCTTTCCGAGTTTCGTAGATATAAATAGTGGAAGCGTCAGAGCTAGAGACTCCTTTACTTGTGGGTTTATTTAAAAATAATAGTAATAATAATAAAGTATGAATAAATATTAATTTAGTTTAGTAAGCCCACCCGCTATTTAGCATAAGCCCAAACAGAACGAGAAGAGTCCTCTCGCGTACCGCGATATGATTCTCGAGTTGGGAGAGAATTGTTTTGTTTGTTTTTAGTATAGTATTTAAAAATTATTTAGCCATAATTTACTCATTATACTCACTAAAATGATAGGATAAGACAAATAAAATGAGAAAATGTGAATTATATAATTTATTTTTTATTCATAGCTCCCATAAAATCATAAATGGCTCTGATCTGGGTTCTCATTCAATTTTTGACTAAGAAAAAAAACAACGACTCAAACACTGAACGAGATGGAGAGATAAAGAAAGACTTTAATACGAAAATGCTGAATTGATGAATGGACTACGTGGATTACGCTGGCTGCATATTTTTATTCCACTGAGATTCAGATGAACTGACTGCGCATTTAAGCACAATAATGAAACACCTCTGTGCAAATGTGAACGTGTGTGTCTATGCTTGATGAATATTACACTGTCTCTTTCTGTTAGTTTTTACACCTCAGCAATACTGGCAAAACGTTTTCACTGTCTTCAAGGAATGTTCATTTCCTGCCTCACACACTTAATAGAAATCCCAGCTGTCTAAATACATAGCAGGAGAGGGAAGTTCCAGTTTGGAAAACAAAATATCAACATGAATAAAACAAATATATATATATATATATAAGATAATAAATACAAATAAATCAAGAAAAAATAGCTGTCGTTTTAGAGAAGGATACAAGTTGTTTTATTCACAGTAACCAAATTGGTGGCAGAAAGCAGTGGAAGCTAAAACAGGTGCTCTAGTGATTTGACTAGTTTTGCTGATGTCAACATGGTCCTATATGTTGAATAACAGAAGTCCAATGGTATATATTTTCAGTATCATAATTATACTCTTTTAGACACTTTCTTAAGTGTAAGTTCCAATCAGATAATGAAAACTACAAAGTTTTGTAAATTGTAGAGTGATTGGCTGTACCTATATTAGCTGACACTAAAAATATGTAATAGTTTGTAAATTCATATTATTGTGTATTTCTACCAGAGAAAACACAATGTGTTGGGCCTATTGATGCTCATGTAATGTGCAGCACATCAGAAATCGCCGGTGTGTTTTTAATGGATACATAATTCTAAAACATCTTTGACCAGTGTCTCGTGGAGTGCAACAGTCTGAGCAATGACTTGTTTCCTAAATAATGAATCTATATGTGTACATTCTTTTTCAGATCATCATGTTTCATGTAATGCTTTGTATTTGCTATGATAAATCAAAGCATTTGTTTTGACTTCTGGTAAAAAAAAAAAAAAAGAATCAGGAATAAAAGGACAAAGATTGCAGAATTAAAAAACCCACAATCTGACAGTTTATAATACTGAAACAATCCATAAATCAATCAATCGAGTCCATCATTGTACATTTCCAGCTTGTGTTACAGTGTTCTGGTACCCAGGGAATTTTCATTTTCACTTAAACACTGCAACAGCACATTATTTCACATGTCTTTGTTCGTGTTTTGGTATCATTATAGTTTTCAATTTTATTATCTGCCAAAATGTGGTCTGCCTGAATCCAAAAAGGAGATCAAGTGGTGATTGAACACATATTTGAAGTAATGAAAATACAATATTCTCAAAACCACAGAGATCTGGAAGGAGAGCAGGCTATGAAAGCAAAACAATCTCTGAAATGGCACCCGGAGTGCATATTAGATTTGATAAACCTTTCCCGGATTAATGATATATTGTGGTCATCTTAGATATTTAATTTTAATAAAGCTATGATTTTCTTAACTTGAACATGTTAAAAATTAAAAAAAAATACATCAATTGCCATCCAAATCACAAAAATTCATTTTTTTTTTACATAAGCAAACATTTGCCTTCGCCAGGTTAATGTATCTGATACGATTGATTGAGCTGTTGAACCTATAGCCATCTATCAGCAAATGTTAAAGCAGGCACTGATATAAAGTGTTGGCTCTGGTAAAATAAGATGGAAATGTAATTTCAGTGCCTCAGAGAGACTTCACAACACATGGAATGAGTTAAGTCACAGATTCTTATAAGAAACTTTCTTTTTATGACTGATATAGTCTATGCTTTATTCTGTTTAACTGAAACTTGTTTGCGGTCACACTTTTTCCTCCCACGAGTTTGTGTAAAAAAACAACAACAACCTCTAAACCCTAAGCAAGTACAGCCATGTTGTCGGGGAGGCTCAAATGAAGTGGAAATCTATAGGGACGTGACGGCCAGTGTTTGCGTGTCTATGTTTTCCTCAAGCTTCAGAACTGTTTGGGCACTTGTAGAGTGGGTTGGAGAAAGAGAGCTTGCTTTCCTTTGAGCTGGAGACCTGAATAACACACACAAGCAAAAACAGGCCAAGATGTACAAATAAAAAGCACTGATTATACTTACAGTCCATTTACACAGAGCAATTCTGGAATAGAACTGCATTCCATCATTATGATGAGACATTATGATGTTCATTTTTCTCGCATGATTTGTAAGATGCCTTCTTTTCTTCTATACTTTTTTATTTATTACTTAAGTCGAAGATTAAAGTATTACTTAGGTCCTCCGATCCCAAACCTCAGTCATATCATGGCAAATCAAAACTAGAACTGCAGCCAGTAAAATTAAGTGCAGTGCCATAAAACAGTCCACAGACTGCACTGTACATCATCGGTATGTCTTTTAAAAGTTAAATTGTTTGTGGGGTGAAACTGAATGGTCAGTCACTATGTTAATCATGACAACCAGAGTTTCATACCTTTGGATCTTCTTTCCATGGGTAAACGCTAATGTTTAGTTGAGGATGTACAGGCCACCTGGGTCTAACATCAAGGGAGGGCAGCTGAAACAAGAATTACCATGTTAACTTCAGAAAATGTCAGCTATAGGAAAAACAATAATAGTTTAATTAGTATATAGCGTCTTTCCACACAGTAATTTCACAAATTACAAGCCAAGTAAATTCAAATTACATTAGTGTAATAAGTGACTAGAATGACAAATACAAACAAATATGAAAATCAGTAATTGTTTTCGAAACACTAGGGCTCCCACTGGATTACATTTCTTAAGTATAGGCCATTGACATTAATGAATAACTGAGCAAAATGTGGAGAAATCTCAGTCAGCCATTAAAATACAGTATGCCAGGCTTCACTGAAAACTACCCCTCACTGCACAGGAGAGTGAAAATAACTGCATGCCGCATGCAAAATACAGTGAGTTTATCACTGAGTGTTAAATGCACACATGCTCACACCAACAAACACACAAATTTAGGCTTGCGGGTCAATATTTCCTATCAGCAGTGTGACAGAACTCTCTCTCACACCTGCAGAGTGGTTCAAATTACTGAATAACACTGTTCACTCCAAAGTGGAAAACAGGCAATATGTGAGGAAAAAAAAAAGAAAATGGAGTGGGAGGAAAAAGACAGAGTCAAGGGAATATGAAGAGATAAGTGCAACATATAAAACATGGCAGGGAAAATGAAGATCTCTATTAATAAAGAAACACAAGTGCATAATATAAGCTGTCAGAGAAATCAAATCATTTGATCATGACATTTATAAATTGAGGTATATGACTAACCTTGTTCGGCAAGTCTGAGCTATCCAACTCTTCATTAGCAATAAGATCGGAGTCTCTGTTCAGTCAAGAAAAAAGCAGTCAATGCCAACACACATATCCAGACACTTTCTGATTATGTAAAGTTCATCTGAATGTAAATGGACTTACTTTTGTGAATGTCTCTTTTGAAATAACCAGAATAAAATGACTCCAGATGCAATGACCACCAGGATCACTGCTACACTTAATCCAACACTGACAGCTGCATAGTTCAAAATGACACATTTTATTGTATATATTGTATATCTAATATATTGTTGCTTATCTGCTTATTCAAATAACTGCATACTACTCACCCATCCAATTATCTAGTTTACTATTTGGTATCACAGGTGTTGTGGGAGTAAATGTTTTTTCTTGGCAACGATTCCCAGTCCACTGTGATGGACAACTAGAGAAAGAAAGAAAATCATTATTATTGCACAAACACACGCACACACACACACACACACACACACACACAGAGAGACTTTGAATGGCAGAGATAATTCAAAAGGGAATGCTGGCTCCTCAACTTTCCAAAAGAGAAATAAATAAATAAATGCATGAAAATTAGCTTGGAGACAGCCACGTGAGCTTATCAGTAACAGCCTTCCCTTGGCTCCTGTAATGAGAAAAAGACACACATTTTTCTCTTTGTCCCTTCCTTTCTTTTACTTTCTCTGTGTTTTCCTTTTCTTTCCTGTGGGGAAGATCTTTTCACATAAAGAATGTTCTTAAGCTATTCTGAAATCAACCTCATGCACACAGATACTCTAGTGTCTGCGAACAAGTGACTTAAGTAATTCTCGTCATTTATTAGTGATGACACACCATTTCAAAGATAAAGACAAGGAGAAAGAAAACATTTAAGGCTTATGAGGGTTGATTCAAATGGTGAAAGATTGTGTTTCTTGGCACAAATAGGACAGTCATTACAGAAAGCATGCTTTGGCAGTCCACTTAAAAGTATATGTTTAAACTGAGGGCCAGGGTGCTGATACTTTGTATAACTGGCTCACATTTCAATGTGATATTCGGCTGGCACTGTAGAATAGCATGAATAATTCAATGCAAAGATCTCCAACAGGGTCTTGTCATCTATCTGACCATGACCGACAGGTGAAGGTGGATATTTTTGAAGAGGGTAAAACTGAAAGGTCTTTTTAAACCATTATCACAAAGACTTTAAGTAAACACTTTCTGTAACCCCCCTAAAAAAAAACAAAAAAAAACATAATATATTTGGCCTATATAACGAACCTACCAAGTTCCATATTGCCAGCTATAATACATTTCAATTGGTGTTAAAAGGCATGAGTACAAAAGAAATGAATACTAAAAAAACATTATACAATGTACTTATTGCAAAACACGTTGGCTGCTATTGAGGTGAAAAGCATGTAAGGGTAGGGACAGGCTTGGAGGTATGGTTGGGTTTAAGGGTGTGTTAAGGTGTAAGGGAGGGATCAACAATGTAATTAAATTAATTACAGCTGTAATTACATCCAGGTATTTTTTAAATAGAAGTATGATGTAAAAACATGCAATAAATGATTCATTTAAATGTTAGTACAATAGTTAAAGACATTGAATATAAAGTGGAACTGAACACTCAATTCCTTTTGAAAAATTCAGTATTTGATAATTAATCTTTTGGGATCCACTTCTGTTGCACATATTTATTGATGTGTTTGTACTATTGTGCTTGAGGAACTCACATGCACACTGGCCCATGCTCCTTTACTGCACATCTCCCTCCATTGAGACAGTACCCAAAGGGACACTCTGAAAAATAAAACACATCCACATATAATAATGACTTACGATAAAATAGCAAATTCTATAAGGACCTCATTTCACACTATTAATGCAGATCTAGTGGTAATTGCATTGTGGTTAAAGTTATGGGCTGACAGCTTAAGGGTACAGGTTCAAAACAGGTAGGAGCAACCCTTAACAAGAGAGTTACAGAGAGTTTCTATTAATGATGTGTCCTTGACCGAGGCACTTCACCCCCACGGTGCTCCTGGGCATCAGCTCCTTTAATCAGATGATTACAGGAATAGTGCTCTGAAGAAGTGTCCACTTAATGAGAAGTAATATATTATGTAACTCCTAAAAAGTCACTTTAATTCGATGGGCTTTATGATGTTCGTAAATTAAGCTATAAATTCCACTTAGGGAATTAAGTCAGAGAAGCAACTACTGATATTTTTCTTTCCATCTTCTCACATATTGTCAGTTGAACAATGATTTGCAACTCCAAATCACAATCATTTTTCCACCCAGATGAGTATGAAAACACTATTATAATGAAATTCCAGAAAAATACTTCCTAAAAAACAAAATCATTCAAAAAGTTTGAATGAATTGAAGAAATTAATATATATATATATATATATATATATATATATATATATATATATATATATATATATATATATATATATATATATATATATTTATATATATTTATATATATATATATATATACTGAGCAAAACATTGATAATAACAGATGTTTCTTGAGCAGCAAATTATCATATCAGAATGATTTCTGAAGGATCATGTGACATTGGACACTCAAACTACTGAACGGTAGTGTACACTTGCCTCCACTGGTTGGTTGTTTGTTGTCATGCATTTAATTGTTAAAACCCTCTTATTAACAATTTCACTTGCAAGTCAAACTGGCAGTTGTTAAGAAAGCAATCAACTTTTATAAGAAAAGGAGGTACAAGTTTAAAGGTGTCATATCATGAGATATTAAACTTGTCCTTGATCCTTTAAGATAAAATTTCCACAACGGTACAAATTTCCATTTGTATGGAACAGATCACCAGAAAAACTAATGATGACTTGAAAAGCCTTAAAAGTATAGTGCAAAAACTGAATATAATAAGAAACATTGACTAACATTTTTTTTAATATATGGATATGAGGAGATGAATGAATGTATTTGTGTTACCAGAGCAGCTGGACTCATCAGAGTTAAAAGGATGGCAGTCAACAATATTGTCGCATCGACTCTGATAAGCTACGCACTTTGCTGTCGCCTCACACACTAGTTCTCCTTCATCACATATCTTAACAGCTACAGAGACACAGAGAGAGAATTTCATCTTTTTGTATTACAGCTACAATGTAGTTTTTAAGCAGATTTGTTCTTGGGTCTTACGGCATCCATATTCATCTTCTCCATTTGGGCAATCTACAACAGTATCGCAGTGCAGTAGTGCTGGAATACAGCGGTCCATGCAGTGGTATTCTCCAATCTCACACCCTGTTTGAGGAGGCGTAGTGCCAGGAACCACACTCGCACACATCTCCTCATCCGAGTGGTCAAGACAGTCCACCTCACCGTCACAGTGCCAACTCAGTGGTATACACTCGAACAGATACAAACACTGGAAGTGCTCCATGTGGCATGTTCGTGGGATAGGGGTCACTGGACCTGAACATACACAGAAACAAAATGATAAACCCAGTTTTCACTTTGGGAAGAGCTGAGAATCAAAAGTAATGAGCAGCTCTGTACCTCCAACAAGACACTGCCTAGTGAAAGAGACGTCATCCACGGCAATGTCCGTCCATTGGTCTGCTCCCACTTCTGCCTGAATACTCACTCTGAAGGGTGATGCATTTGATAAGATCACATTAGCATACTGCCAGCTGTCTCCATGGTCTCCACAGGTTGCCCACATTAGCAAGGGTGTTCCACTGTGGCCCACGGTATACACCTGCAATATAATACCCAGAATTCATAAGAGTCTTCAAAGGTGCTTTAAAGCTCTGTGTTCTCAATATAAAATAAAAGCAGTGGGAGGAAATCCACTGAACTCCTGCACTCCTTCCACATCTTTGCAAGCGATACTGCATATTGCATTATAATGCAAAAGAAAGAGGTGAATATACACTACCATTACTAGCCTATTCTTATTCAGCAAGGACACATTCAATTCCTTTTTTTTTTTTTTTTTTTTAACTTTCCATCAGTCAAAGAATCCCGAAAAAAAAAAAAAAGTCATGGTTTACACAAAAATATTAAGCAGCATGGTTGTTTTCTGATGGATCATGTGACACTAAAGATTCTGCTGAAAATTCAGCTTTGCCATCACAGGAATAAATTACATTTTAAAATATACTCAAATGTAAAACAATCATTTTAAACTGAAATAACATTTTACATTGTTCAAGTACATTACTCTCTCACCTTCAGCGTACCCATGTGATGAGAGCCGTACATGTGGAACCAAAAGCGCAGATGACATATTCCGACACTGGCAGGAAACTCCAGCCGGGTTATTAAACTGGCAATGTTTCCTTCTCTCTGGGCACTGGAGTTCACAAACAGGTACCCCCCTCCTCCATCTGAAAGAGTAAACCAATGTCGTCTTCACAGCAGTAAATATTTACTTTATTATGGATGTCTGCTAAAATAGCTTTATTATGAAATCGAATAGGAGCAAAACACAGAGGAACACGTTTTTATACAAATGTCACATCAATTAATTTATAATTCAAATGTTCTATATTTTAACAATTACCCTGTGGTATTTAACTTATGTGAAACTCTTTTTTGGAAAGTCATTCATAGAAAATTGGAGGTTTGAGACACCTTTGTGTGCCTTTTACCTGAAAGTCTTGCTCAGGCTGTTAGATGACATTTAAGCTTGTTGTCACATACAAACAGGATGACGTTCCTTTGATTATAGACACTATTACAATTTTAAATACAGTTCTCATCACTGAGTCTCACATAATGATTGTTAATGCACATTAAAGTCGCAATGAAACTCAAGAAGTGAAAGATGATTTCTTCCTATTGTAACATATATCTAAGTGTAACAGATTTTCGTAGGATTAGGACTTAGTTCTCTCGGTTGGTTGTTGACTGAATTTTGAAAGGAAAGGCAGATCTGGATGTGAGCTTGCAGTCCATTGTAAGAAAGGGCCGGGTTACACGGATTAACTGATAGTAGTCCAGCATACGTCACCAGAAAGAAGTTTATCATTTTACCAGAAGATCAAGTCCTGGGATAGAATAAAAATTAACGACTTTAATACTTTTACACCACTACACCTCTACAAATATTAGAAACAATTTCTTATCTTGTCAAAAAGGAGATTATATTATTATAGTTTTATGATAGTGACAGTAATAGCAAATATTAGATTTCACTGCATGACTCCACATTTTACTCAGAGAGACACCCTGTACAGCAATTTCCTTGACTCTTTGTCTGACATGAAAAGTCAATAGTAGGTTCAGTAAATCGCTCACCTTTTAGAGGGCAGACACGTTTTCATAATTAAAATAATGTACACTTAACATTTTGACTGAGAGACACTGATCTTTCAGCAGAACAGGGCAGAAATCCAGATCTTAATTACACTCACTGATGATGAAATGAAAATGGCTTTGGATGATGAATAATTCTGAGCTCCAACCCTTTGGTTTTTAAATCATGCAACGATTTATTAGATGATTCAGATGGCTGGCCTCAATTTTGTTTTGTGGGGAAAGTCTAGGTTTGTTTGTTGTTGTTGTTTACCAAAAATTGCTATGTTGTCCAGATATTTACATAAAGTACAAGGATTTGGACTTACATATGTATGTGGCTTGTTTGGATTCAGTGTCAGGTATTACAAAGTAGTCTGTTTCACTGTTAAAAGGAGGTACTAAGAGTAAGACTGTCCAGTCAATCTTCTGATTGGCTGCCCCCATAATGGAGATTCGACAACATCACACTGATGCTGTCAGATCTCCATTATGAGGGCAACCAATCAGAAGACACACTCATTTTGACACAATATACATTTATTTAGCTTACATAACTTATATAAATGACTCTTCTGCATTTCTCAGATCCTACTCCTGATATTTTTTCTTGTGTAATTTGCACCAGCACTTTTTAATTTACATTTAAAGCAAAATAAGGCTTTTTATTGTGTTACAATTGTGTTGGTGATATGTATGTGTTTATTAGTCATATTTGTATTACTAAGCTGATTTAAGGGCATTGTAAAGTTTAGGTTTTACTAACTGGAACTGTGGTCAGCTGATGGTCCCGTCCCATTAAGCATTCTGCCATAGCCTATATCCCAGTCAAAGTCATCGTAAGGATCCTGAGACAGCTGACAGGTCTCATGCCAATGGCCACCAGGCATATCAAAATTACAAGCTCCTGGAACAATCCCTAACAGACCAAATGAAGCATTGAGATGTAAGTGACAATGTTATTAAATAGTCAAGAATTTTAAGGTTACTGCAGATGTACTTACTGCAGTCTAGCTCATCAGACTCATCGGAACAGTCAGCTTTACCATCACACTCCAAATGATACTCAATACAGTCTCCATTATTACACACAAAATCTGTGACAGCAGGGCATGACCCAGGAAGCACAGCTCCTGAAACACAAGGAAACTATTTCAGTTTCACTGATCCAAAACAGTACGATTTAAAAAAAAAGAGAGAAGGTAATCTAATAACAAAAATGAAATACGACATCTAAATTAAAAGACGTGAAAAGTATGACCGTATTAAACAAGCTCAAAACAGCAATAAAACATCCATCCAGAGCTTTTTAGCAAGAATATCTTCAAATTCTTTAAACATAAAATGACAGCAATGTAAGATTATTCAGGCTAAAATACGTCCTGTTTAATTCTCATAAACTTTTTAGGTATATTGCCATGGGGTGAAAAGGCATCTAGGAATAGGAATTCCTTCCAAAGCACATATACTCAAAGAAATTTCTTGTTCAAAATTTATTTCATTGCTCTGATCCTCTTCATGCTTTGATAGAGCTAATTTATTTACACTGTTATAGTTTTTGCTATTTATATTACAGACAACTGGTAGGAAGTATAATTCAGTTGAAATGCTGTACTTTTAAAAATAAAACAGGTGGAATTTAGTGAAGGCCCAGAAGAGCCACAAATCCAAAAGGGTCATGTTCCTTCATAAAACAGCAAAACTGTGTTTACACATAAGTAGATGCTAAAGCCATGAATGGTCATTTCTAATAAAAACCACTGTATTTAAAAAAAAACAAAAAACAAAAACAATTATGCTTAGGTCCACTGACATTCAACTAAATGCAGAAAGTAGCCTGCACACATATTGGGTTAGATATCTCTGCTTTACACACTTTCTCACTAAAGGATCCACAAGCTCAAGTGTAATTACTGTGATTATTAAGTGTCAGTATGCAAATTAAATCTGACATTTTACACGTCAAGCCTGAAAACCAAAAGAGGAACGTATTCTGACTTTTTCATGTTGTTCCCGGATGGCTTGTCAGAATTAGCAAATCAATTCTAATCCAATTAAATGGTGGTACTGCTTTCCATCAGGCAGTGCTGAAGACAACCCTTAGAGCCCTGTTCTGGTCAAGCTTATGCATGAATGTTAAGCAAAACTGACTCATGGGAAATAAATGTGAAGATGAGAACTGGAGGCATTGTTGCTTCCCCTGAGGATCACTGCTCGAACTAGTCAAACTCGCTTGCAGCTTTCACTTTTTTGCTATGAGCCTGTCTGTAAAACACGTCCGCAAACTTAGGTACATCTGCATTCATGCTTGCATCGGCTCAGCTAGTCAGATATCAAATTTTAGCTTGTTCATGCTATATTCACAATTTGTATTTATTCAAATTGGACAATAAAATTAATTGTCTTGTATTAGAGAAAAAAAATAAAATAATATACACTTACGTGGTGCACAGTCAATGAACTGCAGGTCATCCAGAGCTGCTCCACCACTCACATCTTGTGTTCGAATTACTTCAAATATGAGAATAAAGTTCCTCAGGTTCCTCAGAGACACTTCCGCTCTTCTCCATTCCCTGTGCATCTGCCGCTGTGTCCACACCTCCCTCAGCTCATTTTCTGTCTGTCCATCGCATATGTGGAAAAAGCAAAATACTTACATTTGCTAATTCAATTCCATATACTGTAAAAATCCAGACAATTTACTAAATTTGTTAAAATCAAACAATCTTTCATATTACAAAAATAGTAAAAAATAATTTTAAAAAAATCATTCTTATGAGACACTATACAGAAGTTTGAGCTACAAACAAGTTGAGACATGTTACCATGAAACCAAAATTGACAATACTTGACAATACAGTGTTCATTAAAGATTTATCCATGCACATCATTATTTTTTTTAAATTTGTGATTCCCTCTTAGTTTTTTAAACAAAACCTTTATTCTCACATGGAGGAGCTTCCTATAGCAACTGTTATCTATTGCACATAATCACAAATTCATGCAATGTTCACAACCCCCTTGAGGTATGTTTCGTAGCATAAACTTGAAGTGCTTAATGGTTTATGTCAGCAAAGAATCCCACATAACACAGCACTGAAAAAAATTCTTGCAAGAACATGTTTCAGCAATTTGACAATTTGCGGTCTTAAGTTTCAGCTTATGTCAATAGAGTTATTATATAAACACCTCCACACATTCCCTGATTTAAGTGATATATTCCAGTTGAACTGTATGTTTGCTCCACCTGGTAAGATCTAGTCAATTACCTTAATAAATAGACGGATGATTCCTGTGGCTTTCTCAGAAATATAGTACCAGAAGGCAAGTTTACATGTGACACTAGACTCCTTCCACACAGAACTTCTAATGTGAGCTTTATCACCTTTCAATCCCAATGGAGTGGCTGCCAGATATACAAAGTGGCCTGTGAAGAGAGAGAGACTGACATTAATAATATTGTGTATTGTAGTACCTACAGTATGTGAAAGCTTTTCATATCATAAACAAAATGCCTTCATCCAGCAGTAGTGTCAAGATTTAATGGCACAAACTTCACACACTTTTGCAACTTTTGGTAGGTCAACTTCAAAACTCACTGTAACTAACCAAACTTAAGAGATTGACAAAACTCTGCATGCTCAGACTCCTGAAATATAGTGCAAACTCCACCTCTTCCACCGATTAGAAAATCTGAACAAGTGGTTGTGGGCATTATCATCCTAAAAAGCATGCATGCATGCATGAGCATTTCAAATACTCACTGGAAATAGTACACTATAGTATTTTTAATGTAACCTATATAATTTTAGATGCACTAAACCTAATCTGGCATAAAACCAAATGAAAGTCTAGGAATTCTGAAAATGGATGAACAGATGAACTCAAACATGGATGAAGCGAAACTGTGATTGTGTATGAAAAAACAATGGTTATATAAGCTGGATTTTCCAGCTTACTGTAGCTTTCATGAGATCATGGGACTCATATGGTTCTGTTGATGCTAGAAAACCTTGCTTATGAAAGGACACAGAAGGAATGGCAAGCTCACAACTACTTGAATAATAAAGATATCTTGCTGAGATGAAGTGAGGCAGGGCACCAAAACAATAAAGGCGGCTATACTAAAGAGACAGGGTTCTGAAATCTTAAAACCATGTCTACAAGAGAAACTAGAAAATTCATTTTCATTCTACCAGACTGGGTGTACCAAGTTTGGGAGGATCCGAATCATTCGGTCCTTACACAAGCATCAAGCCGCATCCCTCTACCTTCCCATCACTTTCTTTTTCTATTCTTCCTCATTTTATCTAATAACCTACCATTATCGGGGGGCCAGATTCATTTACCATTATTCGTTAAGACTGTACGAGCAGTGCACGTGAACTCATGCATCAAATGAACAAAAACAAATGATCTGGCTAAATGACTGGAAGTTTAAGTATCACCCCATCTCTGCAACCTAACCTTTACAAAGTACTGATGTCTCACAGGGAGATTACAACATAAGCAGATAAATACAATCTTAACCCTCAACTTGTGTCTCAATGCTACATCAATTACCAGAAAAATGCAGAAAAAAAGAAAAAAAGAAAAAAAAAAAATCAAACCTTCCCAGAGAAATACATTTCTGTTTCTCTTCTTTATTTCAATCATCTAAACAGCAGGTGCAGGATGTGCTGCAATTATCATTTTGAATGCTCTGTGATTTATGAAGTCAGAGTTTTAAAATATCAAAATAGTGTAATTAAATTTTTAATTATGCTTTAATTTTAATGAATGGGTGGATGAGCTGTAGACACATTATTTACAGTATGTTTCTAATGTGGGTTTGAAGGTCTTAGGGTGGCAGTTTGGTTAGACCTCTATGTGTGATCCATGCATTTTGGTTGTACATATGCAGTGGTATACAGTAAAGTCTTACCACTTTCATTCTTAAGTGTATTATCATGAGGAGGTCTGATCATATGAACGGAGCCGACACCAAGGGCCCAACTAAAGGTGTCCGACAGGCTGCTTTTCCAACCACAGCGACCATGTTCAAATGAGCAGGATGTACCACAATCCAATTCATCAGTTCCATCTCCGCAGTCATCTGTAAAGTCACATTTCTGCACTTGCTTGTAGCAATTGCCATTTTCACACTGTAGAGAACCTGGTGGACAAGATCCTGTGGACACACACACACACACACACACAGAAACATACACTTCGGTTTCTCTAAACAGCTTTTTTTTTCTGGCCTTATTGTCCTGAACATGGTATTGAAAAACAAATATGCTGAAAAATAAAAATAATAAAAAGGATGTTCATTGTCAGTAGTCTAGCTCATAGATTGATTATACATTTGTGGAGGATTGTTACACAGTTAGCTTTACACTGATAGCACTGCATGTATATATGGCATCATTAGTACAAGTCTACCTGGGAGTAACCGGGGAGTGGTGTCTGGCTTAAATCTGCTGCTAAGAATACAGCCTGATGAGAAGATGATGTCATCCAGGCAGATGTGAACTCGAGTGTTGAGGCCCACCTTCCCTTCAAGCATAATGCGGAAGCTTTCAGAAGATGAGAGAGGCACTTCCTGTCTGCTCCAGTAGTTGCCTTGATTACCAGTGAGGCTGAGTAAGAGTGAGCGGCTGGAGTTTGTAAACATATACACGTTCAGAGTGCCAATGCCGTCACCAGACATGTGGACATAAAAGACCATCTTGGAAAGCAGACAAGAAAGAAATAATTGTTACGTCAACTAAAATGTCACAAGCAAATATGCCACAGTATGCTGATGTTTTGACCAGCAATACAATTGCAAGTGGAATATATTTTATACAACAATCAACAAAGTAGTAGTTAACCAACTTACATTTTAGATTAGGGACGCAAAACTCAATTCCTGGAGGGCCACAGCCCTGCAGAGTTAACTTCAACCCTAATTAAATGCATGTGATCCAGCTAATCAAGTTCTTCAGGCTTATTTGGAAACTAGAGGTATATGTGTTGAAGTAGGGTTGGAACTAAACTCTGCAGGGCTGCGTTATTACTTTGTCTCAGGCCACATCCACAAGAAGCCAGAGTTTTCCCTATCTGATCTTTTTTTCTCCCCTCGTTCTAAAAAAAAATTCTGTAAACATGGCGTTGTCTCAAATATCTGCATACACACGAAACCACTGGAAACGACTCAAAACTATGGCGTACAGTAAGATTTTTAATGTTTTTAAAAGAAGTTGTCTGCTCACAAAGGCTACATTTATTGCATTAAAAATACAGTAAAAAACAGTAATATTGTGAAATATTATTACAATTTAAAATAACTGTGTACTATTTAAATATATTTGACAAAGTAATTTATTCCTGTGATGCAAAGCTGAATTTTCAGCATCATTACTCCAGTCTTCAGTGTCACATGATCCTTCAGATATCATTCTAATATGCTGAGTTGCTGCTCAAGAAACATTTATGATTATTTTCAATGTTGAAAACAGTTGTGTACTTTTTTTTCAGGATTAATTGATGAATAGAAAGTTCAAAAGAACAGCATTTATCTGAAATACAAAGCTTCTGTAGCATTATACACTACCGTTCAAAAGTTTGGGGTCAGTAAGAATTTTTATTTTTTTTAAAGAAATTAAAGAAATTAATACTTTTATTCAGCAAGGATGCATTAAATCAATCAAAAGTGGCAGTAAAGACATTTATAATGTTACAAAAAAATTAGATTTCAGATAAACACTGTTCTTTTGAACTTTCTATTCATCAAATAATCCTGAAAAAAAATATTGTACACAAATATTTTGTACAATTGTACACATTAAATGTTTCTTGAGCAGCAGATCAGCATATTAGAATGATTTCTGAAGGATCATGTGACACTGAAGACTGGAGTAATGATGCTGAAAATTCAGCTTTGCCATCACAGGAATAAATTACTTTGTGAAATATATTCAAATAGAAAACAGTCATTTTAAATTGTAATAATATTTCACAATATTACTGTTTTTACTGTATTTTTAATTCAATAAATGTAGCCTTGGTGAGCAGACAAAACTTTTTAAAAACATTAAAAATCTTAGTGGTTCCAAACTTTTGGACTGTACTGTATACTTGTCAGACCAGTAAATATAAATATATATATATATATATAAATAACACTGTAATTCGAGATGTGGGGTGATGACATCATTGTCTCACAAAATATACGAATTGGCTGTGCACACGAAAACGCAAGAGTGTCGTTTTCAGATTTACTCTGGGACCCAGTTTCAGGCTCCCGAAACGCCAAATCGCTCCTGAATGAATCAGTGTTTTGAACAAATCAGTTGAGTGAATGATTCAATGACTCAAAAAATGATTCAAAAAACAAGTCAATTGGATAATTTGTCATAATGTAATACTATGTTCCAATCTAAAAACATATTCAGCCTATTTCCATATGAATTTCTAGACTCAGTCAATGGCTGTACCAGTCATGCACTTTCTAAGATAGTCTGGCACTGTGGTCTCTCTCTGGCAGAAAGCCTTGTAAGGTTTTGTCATTTATTGATAGATTTTGCTTGTTATGATGACTGATATTCTTCTTCTGTTTCTGTATGTATGTGTAAATAGCTCCTGTCAGTGTCTGGTTGACTGGTGAACAAGTGGAAGAGTCTGACCTTTCAAGATCAGACATTTGATTGCGTCATGCATCCACTCACAAGTACGTACACACGCACACATTTGCTACTTTCCCAAAGCATATAACGCAAAATCTAAACAACAACAAAAATTGTCATTTAATTTAATTGTCATTTACAATGTCTAAAAACATCTAACCAAGGCTGACAAGTACACACAGAAACTCCTCCTCTTCAGCTGCTTCTTGTGATTGATTGATGGAAACTGAATGGGAGGACAATGGGAAAACGAGCCTCTGTGGTCCAATTACCTCACACACACGCACATACACACTTCTAAAAAGAACGAACGCAGTCTGTCAAGTTAGAGGAGATCCAAGAACATGATTGTCTTCACACATAAACCAATGTGAGCTTTGAAAGAAGCTCCTCTTTCTCACAGACACTGTGTGTGTGTGTGTGTTTGACAGGATGATGGAGTGCTGCCGGCTGGCTCAATGACAGGGTTATGCGTTTCATTGTAACAGAGACAAATCCTGACATTCACTTCCTCCCATTATATTCCAATCTATAGATTCAAAATTGCAGGGGAATTAAATATTCTCAAAATTAAGGAATTAATTAAGGTGTAAAGAGTACCTAAAAACCATACTTGAGTAAAGTTACAGATATCTTACAGTGTAAATGACTCCATTACAAGTTCACCAAATCCAATACAACTTGAGGAAAAGTCTTAGGCCGGTTTCACAGACAAGGCTTAGATTAAGC
Source organism: Chanodichthys erythropterus (assembly GCF_024489055.1). NCBI lineage: Eukaryota > Metazoa > Chordata > Actinopteri > Cypriniformes > Xenocyprididae > Chanodichthys > Chanodichthys erythropterus. The sequence goes on along the minus strand of NC_090231.1, from coordinate 25,446,089 downwards.
CAAGATTAGACCCTTAGTTCAATTAAGACATTTAAGTAGGGATGGTACCACGAAGCGTCGTTTACTTGCAGAACGCACGCTTCTGGAGGGCGCATAAATCTGAACTAGTGAGTTTAGGTGCTTTGGTGCAGAGCCAGTGGTTGTCTTGTAGGCAAACATCAATGCCTTGAATTTGATGTGAGTGGCTATCGGCAGCCTGCGCAAACTGATGAAGAGAGCTGCGATGTGTGCTCTCTTCGGCTCATTGAAGACCACTCTTGCCGTAGCATTCTGGATCAGTTGACAAGGCTTGATAGTACATGCCGGAAGGCCCGCTAAGAGAGCATTACAATAGTCCAGTCAGGAGACAACAAGAGCTTGGACTAGGAGTTGTGTGGCCTGCTCTGACAGGAAGGGTCTAATCTTCCTAATGCTGTATAAAGCAAATCTGTAGGAGTGGGCCGTTGTAGTAATATGGTCTTTGAAGCTTAACTGATCAATCAATCACAACTCCAAAGTTCCTGGCTGCCCTAGAAGGAGTTATGGTTAACGAACCTAGCTGTATAGAGAAGTTGTGATGAAATGCTGGGTTGGCTGAGACCACAAACAGTTCTGTCTTCGCAAAGTTGAGTTGAAGGTTATGGTCCTTCATCAAGCCAAAGATGCTCTAGTCCTCAACACCCGAGAGATTTGTGAGCAGAGCAATGACATGTGCAGTTTTATTTTGATTTTAGAAAATAAACATCTCAAAATTGCAATAAATCAAGGCTGACAAAAACAGCCTCTAAATGTCCACAAACACTCAAGTGACAGTTAATCTCAAGTGCTCAAGGGCAAAAGAGAATAATCAATATCCTTCCAAAAGTTCTCAATATAAAAGATAAAATAATGTTAAGTACAATTAAATAGTCAAAGTCTACTTGCACTGGATGTGCTGGTAATTTGGCCTCATCACCGGCTGCAGTCATGTCCTCATCTCATATATGAAACACCTGCGATTCAGCAACTACCAGCTACTACACTCACATTCGTGTGAAGTAGCCTTTGTAACGGCAAAACACACAAGATATGCTTTGTAGATGGCAATATCACTTCTTTTGTAGCATAAATAAACTGCTGCAGAAATAGTTAGGTGCCATGCAAAATGCAAAAAAAGTGATTGCATCTCTTCACAAATGTATTGGAGTAGAGAATACATATACTTATTCAAAAAGTAGTCAAGTAGATAAAAGTTGCTAAAATCTTTGATACTCAGTAAAACTATAAAGTTGGTATAAAAGATACTTAATTCCCAGTGTTGTAAAGTATTTGAGTAAATGTAATTAGTTACTGTACTTAGATATCATTGTGCAAATGATCTAATTGAAAATATCAATATATCAAAACTTCTTTAATATATCACACATATTATTCAAAGAATTTCCTCTGTATTGTCCAGGGCTGTGAATCCATCTGAGTTCTAGAGAAGCCATATGTAAACACAAGATCAAATTTACCTTTGTCTTTTCAGATAAAAGAGTTAATTGTGCCATAAAAACATAATGTGACAATTTCACTGTAACAAAATAATCTATACAAATTTCAATACATTACTTTTCAGTAACACTTTATTTCGGGGTCTTTTAACTAGTTGCTTGTTAGCATGCATATTACTAGAATATTGGCTATTTATTAGTAATTATTAAGCATATATTAATGCCTTATTCTGCATGACCTTATTTTACATTTTTTAATCCTACCAAATACCTAAACTTAACAACTATTAATAAGCAGTAAATTAGGAGTTTATTGAGAGAAAAGTCGTAGTTAATAGATTATAAGTGTTCCCTATATTAAAGTGTTAGCTACTTGTCTTTCTAAGCCATTTATTGGGATGGAACGCAGTCAGATTTTTGGAACGCAAACATTTTTGAAAATGGAAAACTACCAACTGTTAACTTCTGCAAATGGTTTTCAGAAGTCTATGTCAGCATCTTCCCCACAGATCACAGAGATGCTGATCACAGAGATGCCTTTTCCATGAAAAAAGGAAGCAGGAACATATGAACGAGACAAAAAAAAACAAAAATCATCTAACCACTGGTCACAAGGGGAAGTCTATGGAAGTGTCACAACTATCACTCCTGCTTTTTTGCTTTGTTGATTGTTTCCATTGTAATTGTTCTTAATGTAATGCAAGTACAAATTGATCTTGGACTACACTGAATTAATCACATAAAAAACCAGTGAGCACTCACTTTGCATTCCTTGCTGTGGTGATGGAAAAGAGGTCCAAGGATTTGGGCAATATGTCCAGTTGTCTGTGGGAAGGATCCTTCTAGATATAAGTAGTGGCCTGATGGGTTACGGAGGGTGTGATCAGCGGATGGTCCAGTCCCATGAGTGTGCATATTTCCTGGTTTTATCAACCAATCAAAGTCATCATCTTGGCTCTGTCTCCATAAGCAAAGGTCAAATTCAAAATCGCAGCGACCACTGAATCCCTCTGGAAAAAGAAAATATTAATACTGTTAATAATACTGGACTGCGAAAATGAAAATTGTCATCATTCACTCACCCTCATGTCATTCCAAACCTGTAGGACTGACCTTCTTCTGCAGGACACAAAAGAACATATTTTGAAGAATGTTGGTGTCCAAACAACAACAGTCCTTTATATGGCCAAAAACAAAACAAAACAAAAAATATATATATATCTCTTTCTTTTGTGCTCCATACTGTAGTAGAACAAAGAAAGCCATAAGGTTTGGAAAGACATGAAGAGAAGTAAAATTTGACAATATTTTAATTTTTGGTTAACCCGTCCCTTTAAAACAAACATGACTGCACAAGCAAAACACATTTAATACAGTATGTTTGTCAGATGTAAAATTATTCCATTCACAAAATCTGTGACTGACAACAGGAAAGAGAATGATAGATTTGTTTCTCACTGCATATGTAATGATTCTCATCTGAGCCATCTCCACAGTGATCAATAAAGTCACACAAGTTGTCCTCAGAGATACAGTGACCGTTGGCACAGATGAACTCGTTGTTATGACAAGGAAGATTAGACGTTATTGGAGGGGCACAGTCCACAAATGCCACGTCATCAACAACAACATCCCCCATGTAGCTGATGCCCCGCTTGGCTCGAAAAACCACCTATTGATTTTTAAAAACCAAAATACACATGCTGTTAAACTGCAGTAAACTATTGTACTGCATATGCTCCACAATACTTTCATATGGGTGTATAGTCAAATGCACAAAGTGCAAATTCATATTTAATCTATGAGATAAGTCAGGTAAACAGACTGATGTAAAAGCTGTAATACTGTGTACATCACTCAGAGTCAACTGACTGTCAACAAGAAAAACTGTCAAGATGGTGTTTACTGTACATATACTGTATAAGGAGTTGAATTGGAAGTGCTTGAGAGCTGCTGCATAAGTTAAAGGGCACTAAGGCCCCTAATAGTACACAGCAAAAGGGCACTTAGCACTAACAAGTGAGGGTATCATGTTTGTAAGAGTGTTTATATATATGCAGTGTTGATAAATATTAATGATGCAAGGGCCAGATGGAGAAAAGGTCATGATATTTCTGATCAAAGCATCAACAGTTCAAACATCAGCCTGACACTTAACATTTTGCTGTTCAATTCAGGAATACTGAACACAAAAGTTCTACGATCACCTTTATAAAAAGGTAACTATTTTCATGATTTTTATAACAAATCATATAAAATTTGTTTACATGGTTGACATACAGTTCAAAGGTTTGAGGTCGGTAAGATTTTTTTAAAATGTTTTTGAAAGAAGCCTCTTTTGCTCACTAAGAGTGCATTTATTTGATCAAACGGTAATATTGTGAAATATTATTACAAATTAAAATAACTATTTTAATACATTTTAAAATGTAATTTATTCCTGTGATCACAGCTGAATTTTCAGCATCATTACTCCAGTCTTTAGTGTCACATGATCCTTCAGAAATCATTGTAATATAAATGATTTGGTGCTCAAGAAACATTTATTATATCATCAACCAGGATTCTTTGACGAAAACAGGCATTTATTTGAAATATATAATTGTTTTGTTTGTCTTTACTGTCACCTTTGATCAGTTCAATGCATCTATACTGAATCAATTTTTCAGTGCTGTGTTTATTGAGTAAAAGTATTCAGTTCTTAATAATTAGGGAACCAGAGGGAAAATACAGTAAATTAAAAGACTTATTTTTGAAAAAGTCAAAGCATTTACTCCAATCATTCATTCATTCACTTCAGAAACACTGACCTGGATGTTATGACGGATTCCTATGAAGACCTCACCACGCCTCCAGCTGCTGCCTTGGTTACCATTTTGGGACCAAACTTCATGTGTGACAGTACCTGATTTGATGAAGACCTGCACATACAAGTTTGGGATTGTTTTGACAAACTGCAAATTGTTCTCTGGAAAATACATCATAACAAACATTTTATACAAAATGAAGCATGAAATTTACTGTCACATTAATAATATGTTTTGATGTTTTCAAGGCTTGGGTTACCAAGGCAGCAAATGAATAACAATTATATTCATAATTTCTAGATAATTGTACCTGCAGAGTTCCAACAGTGAAGCCACTCATGTGATACCAGAACACCAGAGTGCACTGGGGTCCTGTTATTTTGATGGGAGCAGTCAAGAGATCAGTGGTGTGACCATATCCTCCATTGGAGCTGTCCGCAAATATATACCAACCCTGTGAAGAACCACTGCAGACAGTACATGTGTACAGATGAGTAAACACAAAGCAGAAAACACACCGACATACATGCAAACCTGACCATGCATTTATAAATGAAATCGCAAACACATTCCAGCAAATGATGGTGCTCTGTCTTTGCTCACAGTGTGTGGTCGTTAGCAGGTCTGTGGTTCTCTTCTCCATGGTGAATACTCTCCCCTTGTCCGGTCTGCCAGCGAAAGGCATGTGGAGGAACAGGAGTGGCTGGATCACTTAAATACCATCCACAAAGCATGCCACCTTCAAAATCACAATACTGCTTCACTGAGAACAGAGAGCAGTAATATCAGAAGGTTTTTAATGCTTTTAAAAGATTAGGTTCACCAAGGCTGCATTTGATCCATTTTTCGGTAACACTTTTTTTTGATGGTCACTTTTGAACATTCTGTTGACTAAACGTAACTTATTAGTAGACTGTAGGGTTAGGTGTTAGTGTTCTGTTCAGGTTAGTAGAATAAGTTGGCATGATGTAGTTACAAGTTACTTATAGTTAGTAAATTGTCAGTTGGGGAGCAATACAATTTAGATAGATAGATAGATAGATAGATAGATAGATAGATAGATAGATAGATAGATAGATAGATAGATAGATAGATAGATAGATAGATAGATAGATAGATAGATAGATAGATAGATACCACAGTGCTCTTCATCAGAGCTATCGGAGCAGTCGGGTGTGAAATCGCACACTTGACTGAGGTTCACACACTCTCTTGTAGTTGAGCACACAAACTGGTCAGGGGGGCAGCTATGAGGGGGTGGTGCTGACACGGTGAACAGTGGGGCAGAGGTGCTGGGCTCTTTTGAGGGCAATTCACCTATACAAGGATAAACACACATAGTTACAAACACCATATTTTACCTTAAAATAATGAAATGTGCAACCATAGTTCCATGATCACACTATCCAGTCATTGTTATTTCACCTTCATATGGCTGACAGCCAAGGAAAGACAGATCATCTATGGCAATATCTCCTCTGAAGTCATCACCAACTGTCCCCTCCACTAAAATCTGTAGCAGCAAGAATGAAGGCAGAAGAGGCCATCTTTATTTTGCAGCTTGCAGTTGGCAGTTAATTTGTCTATTCTTGCTCCGCCAACGAAAATGTCTCCAAACAAAGCCACGACTAATTCAGCCGTAGCGCGTCTAGGCTATTCACACTGGTCGTCTTTTTTAAGCTGCCAGCATCTGTTTTACAATCCTATGGAGTAAACCGTGCTTTCAAAAAAGTCCTGAGTGTTTTTTTAACGCCAAGCCACCGCCGACTGCAGCTCAGAGCGCCTTTTGAAGTTGAAAAAAGTCAACTTTTCTGAAAGAAAGAAAAACCCTATGTCAAGCACATTTTTGACAAATAACCAATGACAAGCGAGTAGCGAGACCTGACGTTTCCATAATAAGAAAAAAATGGATAAGGTGCCGGTAGATGGACTTAAGTTGTAACTTATAAAGAGGCTGTGTGGGCAAAGATTGGACAGATCCTTGGTTGTTCAGGTAAGCCCAGTTCAGACTGCACGATTTTCAAAGTAGTCGGGTCATTGTTCTTTTCACACTGCATGATTATCTTGGCAAGCATTCAGTCGCTGCTGTGTTCAAACTGCACGATGGATCGGCGACAGAAGGTTTCACACTGCATGACTTTACAATAGGAAAAATCGCCGACAAGCTGGCATGCAAACTACGTTTCACAACCAAACACACGCGAGATGTGACAAAGAAACAACGCGATATCACCAGTCTATGGATATCACGCATGCAAGACCGGAGTTATTGTTATTATTATTATTAAAAACGGTAGCCCGCAAGAAGCTTGAAATACGAATTGCCTGTGCGCTGATTTGCAGCAAAAACAAGAAAAAGAAAAGAAGAATATGGAGGAGGAAATGTTTGGGGAGACTGTGTTTGAGGAGTGTGTTCTGCAACGAGAGTTGGAGGTAAATAAATAACTTTTCAATGTGCTGCTGTTGAATGTTTGTGCTTTGTTTCTGTTTGATAGAATTGTAATGTTTATGTGAATGAAGCCATGCTTGCTGATAGTAGGCTTGTTTGAGATGCGCCTAGCCTCGCCTGAAGTTCAGCCGAGAGTAGGCGGCTGCAGTGAGGGGAGGAGTGAAAAAAGTACAGGCAAGACGGACAATTCTCCGTTCTTGTAGTGCATCAGACACCTGCGATATCAAAGGCGGATATCGCGGGATTCACACTTGTGCGCTGTGTTGCTGATAAACTGGATGTAATTTACGTTCTGTTGCTTTTATATGAAAATAAACATAATGAACAATACACCCAAAGTACTTGATATTTATTTCCATTCGAAGGATGTGTGTACCAATCATTTTTATTTTAATTACAGACATGTTTTATATATTTTTATAAATATGATAACAATCACATAACCCATAGAGAGATCGCACTGTCAGAGACTTTTGGAATATTCACACATAATTTATACGCGTAAAATCATGGTGTTAGTGTTTTAAAATCAAACATTTTTAAAAGAGATCAATACATCAATGTTGTTTAAACCAATAAGCTTTAAGCTGTGTCGTCAGCAAGTCGTTTCCCATCATGCTTTTGGTCAGCGCAGTCGATAGCAACTGCGCTCGACTGCAGAATCTGATGAGGCCGCCTCGCCCTCGCGAGAGGTTTTTGACACACGTCAGCATGACATCAGAGCAAGGCGGACCACCCTCGGACACATTTCTAACCGGCATGCATCTCGCGGTGATCACTGGTGATCGGTTCTGCGCAGAATTTGCTCATCACAAACAAGCCTATTGTGGTCTTTAACTCCTCCCCGAACTCCCCGCTGCTTTGTATCTTGCTCTCTCATTGGCTGTCGGTCATCACCGATATAGTTTTCAGTCAGAACACTTTTCACACAGCAGGATTTTGAATCGCCGACAGGTCCAGATTAGCCTGGGTGCCAGCCCGAACCCCGCCCACAACATTTTTTGGACGGGAAGTTCGGTCTGGACTCGATCCATTGTGGAGTAAAGCTGCGTTCACGTCACCTCGTATTTACCGGTATCTTGAAATGACAACACGTGACATTATATTCGGAGCTGTTCACGTCCTTTGACTGGGAATTAAGCGTTTCCATGGCACCACTATCAACCCTAAATTAATCTACAGCGGTCAGGTGGTACAGCGGCTGCAGATGACTGCAACTGGAGAAGTAAGATGTTTAGATTCCGCTATCACGTCTGTAATAAAAGAAATCGACAGTGCATTAATTTTAAAAGACGAACAAAGAACCGCAATCAAGGCATTTGTCGATGGGAAAGATGTGTTTGCCGTCCTTCCAACGGGATTCGGAAAAAGTTTAAGTACAAGTTCAACATACGTCACTTACTGCGTTGCTCTGATTGGTTGTAGGTCTATCCAGTTGAGTGCAGAGGTTTTTTTTTTTTACTGGTTCGGTTAAGACACGCCCCATAATTCAAGTGCAATGGAGCAGTATCAGACTCACATTCTGCCTAGAATATGAGTATGACGAAGTCAGGCTAGGTCCAGATATTTAGCATGCCAAATATCTCACGGGTGTCGGCGACTCGTCGGCGATTCTCTCAGATCGCGTCTTTGCTCATTCACACTGCGTGATTGTCACTCACGTGAACGAGCACCGATTTGCCTGTGATTTCGGGCATTTGTCAGCGATTTCTCAACCTGTCGGCGAGCCAAAATCGGGGCTAAAATCGTGCAGTCTGTATTTGGCTTAAGCTGGGTTCACACTGTGCGATTTATAATAGTCCTTTGCGATGGTTACTTGTCAGACTGTACGAACATGATCCTCATGTCACACTGTGGGATCTCAGCTGTCATTAATGTCAGTCTGCACGACAGTCAAGAATCATTAAAAACGGAGGCGTGCATGAAAACTTATCCGGAGTTTTACATCATCAAAACACACATTCGATGACAGTGAGCTGCATTACACACGGGACTGAAATGGTGGCTAACAAAGTAATCGCTATCATTAATTTTGATCATGGATTGTCTTGAAAAATGAAGACAATTTGATGTTCGTTGTAGGAGAAGTCACACTGGAGGATTGTGCGCCAAATCTTCTGACACTGCCAGAATTTCGTCTGAGGTAAAATTTGATCGCGACGGTGATTAACCGGCTGTCAGTGAACATGTCAAACTAGTGATCAAAGACAACAGATTTTAGGCTAGGATTATAGGAATCTTTTAGGATTTGCAAAATTTGTCTCAGACGACCAAATCGTGGCCAAAATCGCACAGTGTGAACCAGCCTTAAGTGTATCGTCTACTAGTAGTTAACGAAACCATCACCTGCAACAGTTATCAATACCATAACCAGCTGATTTGGCGACGCTTGCCGTTATACGCTAGCTGTTGTACAGCAACAAAATGCCCTCGGCTGCTATTTGGAACCAAAAGCAACCTGTTTGGTTTTTTTTTTTACTAAAAAAGCGACCTTGTCAAAAAAGACATCACGTGTGAACACACCTGAACGTTTTTTTTTTCCTGACTGAATCAGTACGTTTCAGCGAATTGGTTGAGTGAATGAATCAAATGACTCCCTCATAAAGACTCAATTGCCGCCACCTACTGGCATACTGATGTAACCTGCAGAAAGACGCTACCCACCACTAATGCACAGACTGTCTGGCGATAAAAATATAAGATGGGAAGGAAAATTATATTTCAATGATTTTGCATTCTCTTGCAAAAAGTATTGCATTCCTGAGAAATTTAATATTACACATCAGCAGAAATAGAGTGCATTTAAAGGGGACCTATTATGCAAAATTCACTTTTGCATGGTGTTTGGCTATAAATGTGTGTTGGCAGTCTGTGTACACAACCACCCTATAATGATAAAAATCCAATCTTTCCTTTTTTTAATCCCCATAAATCATAAGAAGTGTCTCAGCACAAGCCATTTCCAGATCCCTGGCAGTGTGACGTCACTTTAGCCACAGGCCACACCCACGAATGTTGACAGACACTGCTGTTTGAACATAGAACCGCCCTGAGTGCGTTCACAGAGAGTTTACACGTCCCCCATTACTGCACTGATGAGAATGTCTCCCAAGCGATTTAGGTGTTCTGTAGCTGGATGGATTAATCCAAATAGTTCTCTCCATTTACTCCCTAAATCTGAGTCGCTGAAGACGAGGTGGATTCATTTTGTTTTCAAAGAAAATGCTCCCTCAACTCTACCGAAAATCGTCTGTGCGAATCACTTAACACTAGCCTGGGTGCCAGCCCGAACCCCGCCCACAACATTTTTTGGACGGGAAGTTCGGTCTGGACTCGATCCATTGTGGAGTAATTATGCTCGGCTCCCAGAAGGCAGAGCCAATCAAATTGCCAGGGCGGGCTTTAATCGATGATGGACAGGCTATCTGCGGTTACATAACCACCCACGTCATCAAAGAGCGCTTGGGTTGAATTGGTTTTCACCAACGATGACTGCAGCTGGAGAAGTAAGATGTTTAGATTCCGCTATCACGTCTGTAATAAAAGAAATCGACAGCGCATTAACAAAGAACCGCAATCAAGGCATTTGTCGATGGGAAAGATGTGTTTGCCGTCCTTCCAACGGGATTCGGCAAAAGTTTAAGTACAAGTTCAACATACGTCACTTACTGCGTTGCTCTGATTGGTTGTAGGTCTATCCAATTGAGTGCAGAGTTTTTTTTTTACTGGTTCGGTTAAGACACGCCCCATAATTCAAGTGCAATGGAGCAGTATCAGACTCACATTCTGCCTAGAATATGAGTATGACGAAGTCAGGCTAACTTAACACTTTACGGATATAAATTTTACCAGTTTATTAAGCACCACCGAAAAGGCTTAAGGTCTTTATAGCCTATATTTGTTAACTGTTAGTTGTAACGAGTGTTTCTGTGTACTTCGCTATGTATGTTGATGATAATGCAAGGGAAAGAGAGAGAGAGAGAGAGATTATGGATAATATTTTAATGCACACTTGCACTGTGTTTTATTAAGCTCTTACAGAGATTTTCTAGCGTTAAAAAAGACGCTTCATCTTTTGTGTGAAGCACAATAAATGTTATAAAACTCATTGGTAAACTGGCTTGTACTAATATAGTGGATAAAAACATTGAAATATAATTTTCCTTCCCATCTTATATTTTTATCGCCAGACAGTCTGTGCATTAGTGGTGGGTAGCGTCTTTCTGCAGGTTACATCAGTATGCCAGTAGGTGGCGGCAATGGAGTGTTTATGAGGGAGTCATTTGATTCATTCACTCAACCAATTCGCTGAAACGTACTGATTCAGTCAGGAAAAAAAAACGTTCAGGTGTATTCACACGGGATGTCTTTTTTGACAAGGTCGCTTTTTTAGTAAAAAAAAAAACAAACGGGTTGCTTTTGGTTCCAAATAGCAGCCGAGGGCATTTTGTTGCTGTACAACAGCTAGCGTATAACGGCAAGCGTCGCCAAATCAGCTGGTTATGGTATTGATAACTGTTGCAGGTGAAGACACGCCCCATAATTCAAGTGCAATGGAGCAGTATCAGACTCACATTCTGCCTAGAATATGATTATGACGAAGTCAGGCTAACTTAACACTTTACAGATATAAAGTTTACCAGTTTATTAAGCACCACCGAAAAGGCTTAAGGTCTTTATAGCCTATATTTGTTAACTGTTAGTTGTAACGAGTGTTTCTGTGTACTTCGCTATGTATGTTGATGATAATGCAAGGGAAAGAGAGAGAGAGAGAGAGAGAGAGAGAGAGAGAGAGAGATTATGGATAATATTTTAATGCACACTTGCACTGTGTTTTATTAAGCTCTTACAGAGATTTTCTAGTGTTAAAACAGACGCTTCATCTTTTGTGTGAAGCACAATAAATGTTATAAAACTCATTGGTAAACTGGCTTGTACTAATATAGTGGATAAAAACAAAAAGATATACAATATATATCTTTTAAGTTATTAATCAACATCTTTCTGTTAAATGATTTGAATGGCTTCTTCAATGTATGTTAAAGCATTTATTTTCCTTTTCAAACCCTAGAAAATCATTTTTAATATTATCTGACCTCTCACTGAGAGAAAAGAACATGTTATCAGTATGTTTTGGTAAAGTTTCCTGCTCAGAACAGAGCTCAGATCAACTTCAACCTTGAAGACGCTGCGAATCATGTGTATCTGTGTATGTGCGCTAAGTGTTCTGGGCAGGTCCCTTTGTACTGGTGGACAACTGCCACTCTGCTTGAGACCAGCAGACGCCGTTTCATGACCCCAAAAGGACATCCAGTACCCTGGGTCCAGGGTCCCCTCGTCATCATCGTGACGAATGGAGATATGCTTCTGGCTATCCGTCCATGTGTGGAAGATTACCAAATTTGTCTATTTTTCTTAGCCAATCAGAATCATTCAACCTGAAGTAATGACGTAGTTAGTTGATTCTGTTATAAATGTTGAGTATAAATGTTGTGGAAATGTGAATGTACACAGAGCGGCCTACGAACTCCTTGTGAGAATTGAAGCTGGCTTCTGCTGATGAAACCGCAAACTATTCTTCAGTAAAATTTTCTTCAATTTATTATTTTTTTAAACTTTGACTGTGGGTATTTATTCATCATATCTGGTCTTTTGGGTCTTTAACTGTAAAATTCCCCTACAATAATATACAGCTATGAAAAAAAATAATTAAGAGACCACTCCAAGTTAAGTGTTAAATGTTAAGTGGTCTCTTAATTTTTTCCATAGCTGTAAGTTATAACTGTAATTTAACTAAACTATACGTGTTCTATCTCCATGCAGCATATATTCACTTTCTGACATTATAGTGCGTCCTGACTGAATCCTGACACCGGAGAATCAGCTGTTGAAACTCCGCCCTCTTAGGACGAGCACAGCAGCTCATTTGCATTTAAAGGGCACACACTGAAACGGCGCATTTTTGCTCAACCCCAAAAAGTGACAATTTTAACATGCTATAAATAATTATCTGTGGGGTATTTTGAGCTAAAACTTCACATACACACTCTGGGGACATCAGAGACTTATTTTACATCTTGTAAAAGGGGGCATAATAGGTCTAGGAGCAGCCAAAGGTTCAGTCAAAGGATTCAGCGGCACACGAGGACACCATTACCCCTGTAAGACCCATCCTCTTCAGTACCCGTAATACTGATCAATGACTCACCTGAAAGTGGTGGGCGCTGTTGATTGGCAGTATCTCCCTGTGCCAGAAGTTGCCTTGGTCACCATAGCGAACCCACAACAAGTTTCCCCGCCCACTGTTACGTGTGCGCATATACACAGCCAATCGGAATACATTCTGCCCAAACATGTGATAGTGGAATCTGAAAATGCACAGTGCTTTGGGTTCAGGACCTCGGTGAGGAGTTGGAAGAAAAGGCAGACTGATAAGAACGGCGGTGTCTTTGAACTTCTGTGGCTCTGAAGATTCGATATAGAGGAAGTGGCCATCCGCATTGGCATGTGTGTGGTCCTTCCATGGGCCTGTGTTGAAAGTGGGAGTGGGTGCTTGGATACGGGTCCAATCAAACATATCCACCTCATGTTCCTGAGTCCAGCTGCACAGGCCTTCCTCAAAGTCACACATTAGCTCTGGGGCTGATAGAAAAAGAAAAGATTATTGTAAACTGATTGACCAAAAAGAGCTAACGTCAAACAATAAACTGCTTTGATGACCATTTAAAACTCCACTAATACTGACAGCAGTTTTCCTCGTCTGTTCCATCTCCACAGTCATCGATCAGGTCACAGATCAGAGAATAGTTCACACATGCTTTGCTCTGGTGGCAGTGAAAGTGATACGGAGTAGGGCACATCTCCACAGCCTCGGGCAATGAGCAGTTATGGAACATAATATCATCTAGGGCAGAGACTCCCTCATACACAGCCAGGCTCAGTTTTGCAACTGAGATGTAGAAAGGCCTGGTCTGCCTGCCAATCTGGACAGTTACCGGGTGCCACTGGTTACCTTGGTTGTAAAGTGTTTGCCAAAGTAGAGTGATGCTGTCTAAGCCATCTATCAGCAGATGCATTTCAGCAGCACCAACAGAATGGCCAGAATTATAGTGCCTGTATGCAAAACAATCAACATTACTATTAAAATCTGAACACTTAATGTGAAGAAAAAAAAAAATAAAATACTGTAAAGCAGTGAAGAATATTTTGATTTGTTTTTTGCAAATATTAACATACATTTTTAACTATAATATTATTTTGATTAATTTTTAATTAATATATTTCACCAAGCTTAGAAAGAGGTAAGGTCTGAGCCTTCAGTCACTTCTTCATCACTTACCAGAAGGTCATGACGCAATCTGAATTTGCTTGCTGGAATGTAGGACTGCGCAGCAAAGCCTGCTGGGAAAACCTGCTGCTCTTCTTGAAAATAAACATGAAGTGGCCTTGAAGGGAGAGAATAAGAGACTTAAAAACAACTTTATAATAATGGCCTTGAAGCAAGGGCGTAGATTTGGTTTCAGCATTGGGGGGGTTGAGCGTTGGTATGTTGCCTGTTATTATTTTATTTTAATTTTCTATCTATCCTTATGGAATTTATCTATAACCATTCATCAAATTCTAATATAACGGAGTGATTCTAAAAAGAAATTGTTAAATATTGAAACCGCCAGTAGGTGGCAGCGATTTGACGTTTTAATGAGTGAGCTACTTAAATTTTTCATTCAAGCCAATTCATTCAAAACTCAGATTAATTAAGGAGGAAAAAAAACACCGAAGTGAATACTTTTGTCACTGATAACTATTGATAAATGAAGTAACAAAACAGACGGCTGTTTTGGTAACTGGTTACAGTTACACTGATAGTTATGGCTAAATTGCAATGGATTAGATAGCTAAAATATATGTGGAGTGTACCTAGCTATTACAATGTTTTCATACCTCCTTCTCAGTACATGCTTTATTCTTTTTAACGTCCCTCTTTGAACAGAAGTTTAATATAGTCGGCTGGGAAACTGTTCTCTTCATTTTTTGGAGCTACCCATGCTCTCCATTCAAACATAGAGCTCCACTCGCGTTGTTTTGTTGAAAGTGCGACGCGCATTGGTTGGGCGTTACCAATCGGTTCAATGGAAGGGGGGTACTTTTTTGACTAATTTATTATGACAAACTCATATTCGATTAGAAACAAAATTGTTACAAAATAAATGAATTATACATATGTTAGTATAGATCTACTGTGATTTTCATGTTGAAATACTGGGGGGGTTGTAACTGATGGTTTTGAATATTGGGGGGTTAATTTGTATGGAGATGGAGATTTAGTCTAATTCACACACAGTGTCTACACCCAGATGATTTGTAGATAAACATTATCAGTAAAATGATATGTTAAAAAAAAGATGTTTCAGTGCTATTGCAAACAAAGTAAAGGTTCTTCATAGAGAAACTGAAATGTTAAGATAAAATCAGTTGATTCAGTTTATAGGTCAGATCTACAATTTAGCATCTTTTGCAACTGTGAGACAAAGGCATATCATGTGTATTTATGTGAATGCTCTTGCCTGCACTTGTATTAGTCGAGTGGTCCTGGGGTGGTGTTTGGTCTAGATACTCTATGGAGACTCCATCAGCTGAGCCTCTTACCCATTCAAATCCATCTCCCTGGATGAGCTCATACCAGCCACAGGAGTCAGACTCGAAATCACACTGTGCCGCTGAAAGTCAAATAAACATTATGAAGGAATAATGAAATAATAATGGAAAGGATAAAACCACCCTTTCAAGGCAGTGTGGAGTTTTTAAACCAGTGCCTATGCAGAAACTTTGTCAATTGCTTATTGTAAAACCAGAAAAAATAGGGGTGTAGCAACTTATAATGCAATAACAAAGCATAATGTAATAACTGTACATAATGTAATAAGTATTGCATTATTTACGTAGTTGTAACGTATGGGACGGGACAACGGAGTTGGAGATCCACATGCAGGCTTTATTAATAAGAGCTTAGTTGTACAGGCAGTAGGTCAAACACCAGCAAACAGTAACAAGAAGGCAAGGCAAGAGAGTAATCCAAACACAGGCTATAATCAAGGCAGGCAGCAAACGATCAAACAAAGAAACAGTCCAGGGTCAAAAACACAGGAAAGGCAAGGAACACGGAGACGAGGTCAAAAACAAGGCTAAACAATACTCAGCAATGTGTGTGTGTGAGTGCAGCTCATAAAAGATCACTGATGGGAAAGAGGTGTGAGTGCATGATTGGTTCAGAGCTCCCCCTCAAAGAAGTGGCTTCCAGACACTCCTAAACAGTCCAGGACGGAGATGGAGCGGAGGCGGACCAGGGGTGGGATGGAGGGCCAGGTCCGTGGAGAGGAAGACGGCAGATGACCAGGGCGAAGAAGACTGGACAGATGGACAGGTAGACAGTTCAGGAACAATTTCTATGGTTATGTCAAGGCATACAGGAAACTCAGGTATGACCATGAAGCTGGATTCTAGGACTGGGATGAACACTGGACTGGACTCATAGACAGAGGTGGATTCAGGAATGGACTCATAGATTGAAGCAAGCTCAGGAGCAGATTCATGAACTGGAGCAGGCTCGGGCATCGATTCATGGACTGGAGCAGGCTCTGGGACTGGAGTCGATGTGTGCGCAGACCACACACCAAATGGCAGTGGCCATAATGGCCATCTCTGAGGGCTCAGGCATGGCAGCCATTTCGGCTGAGGGCTCAGGAAGCTCTGCTGAGCTTGGATTTTGCAAAATCCAAAAATTCAGCGAGTGACCCTCAGGGACCATAACTGATTAAATCTTGCAGTGGTTTGTTTAATCCATGACAGAAGAAATCAACTAGAGCAAAGTCAGGCAAGTCAGATGAATGTGCAATGTCCAGAAACTTTTGGATGTGGTCCTCAAGGGTACAATTACCTTGATGTAGGCGGACAAGACGTACTGCTGGATCCATGTCGTGGCTGGAAACGCTCATAAAAGCCGCTGGATCTTGGTGTGTCTGAGTATTCTGTAACGTATGGGACGGGACACGGAGTTGGAGATCCACGTGCAGGCTTTATTAATAAGAGCATAGTCGTACAGGCAGAGGGTCAAACACCAGCAAACAGTAACAAGAAGGCAAGGCAAGAGAGTAATCCAAACACAAGCTATGGTCAAAGCAGGCAGCAAATGATCATCAAACAAAGAAACAGTCCAGGGTCAAAAACACAGGAAAGGCAAGGAACAAGGAACACGAAGACAACGTCAAAACATGGCTAAACAATACTCAGCAATGTGTGTATGTGTGTGTGTGTGTGTGTGTGTGTGAGTGCAGCTTATAAAAGATCACTGATGGGAAACAGGCGTGAGTGCATGATTGGTTCCTAGGTGGGGGATTGTGAGAAATGAGTCCATATGAAGTAAATAGAACACGGACCCAGGGCACATGTAAATAATATAAAATGTTCATAATGAAATAATTTTCTCAAAATGTAAAAAAATCTTCTGCTCATAATGTAATAACAGTTTTTACATTATGAGCAATTTATTACATTATAAGCTCACCAAAAAACATTGTCATTTTGTCATGAATGTAATAGCTTTTTTATACATAAGAAATTGGTATAACCTTAGCAGTGCATTTTTAAAATTTAAATCCAGTCTTAAACTACCTATTCATGTAATTATTATTGTTATTAGAGGCCAAACAGCAAAGGTGCGAAGGCAGCTATTGTATCTGTTTTCTTCCTCTTCTTTTTCTTCCTCTGCTCTCGAGTCTATAGCAGCCAATTAAGGCCATGTCCACACTAATACGTTTTCATACGTATTTCATACGTTCATACGTATGTTTTCAATACGAAAACATATATTTTTTTCTCCGTTTTGGCCTTCCGTCCACACTGAGACGGCGTTTTAAGTCAACGAAAACATAGCTTTTGGAAAACGCTCTCCAAAGCGTATAAATTTGAAAATACCATCTTCGCGTCGTAGTGTGGACTGTGAAAACAGAGGCTTTTGAATACGATGATGCATTTTTAGTCATGTGATGCAGTCATATGAAAAATTCAGCCAAGACAAGTCTCCCAGTCTACATTCTCGCATTCTTTGGCCACTTTATACTCCTGTGTTACTCGCAGCAACAACTCCACCACACTGTTGGTCCATTTAAAAAACTCAGTGCCTTTCCTCGACATTTCCTAAAAGTTTCAAAGAGCCGGAAAGTAAATAAACGCCTAGCGGGAATGACGCAGGTCGAACTCTTTACTCATGCGCAGTAGGGGGATGTAAGCGTTTTCATGCGTTTCAGTGTGGATGAGCAACTTTTGGAAAACGTTTGAAAATGATAGTGTGGACGCGGAGCATTTTTAGATGAAAATTCAGTTTTCAAATATATCCGGATTAGTGTAGACGTAGCCTAAAATGTTGTGAAATTTGGCACACAGATCAAAATCTGTGCGAACGAATTTGACAAATAGCACGCCAAAATGAACGTGAGGCTATATATTCAGACCAAACTCGGTATATATCATCACAAGCATGACTTGAGAGTACTTGCACAATTTCAGCACAGCACCACCTACTGAACATGGCTATTTTTGCTTATAACTTCTGAACAGTTTGACCAAAAATTTGGGAGATTGGTCTCTTTAAATTTGGTACAGCATACTGAGTCAAATGATATCCAACATTTCCATGTTTGGGCATCTGTCATTTTGAATTTTGGCATAATATGCTATACCTTACGAATGCATAAGCATATCGTTATGAAACTCTGTATATGTCTTCGGAACAATGTCTTGTAGTTATTTAAAAAATTCTGGACACCAAAATATATTTTTACTACTATTATTACTACTAATTATATTTTTATTATTATTATTATTATTGATGTTGTTATTATATTATTATTATTGTACATTATTTATATATATAAGCCAGATCATCAGCCAATGAAGAACAGAATAGAAATAGTGAAATAGAATAGTGTTCTGTTTTCACATAATGCTGTTTAAAGAGTAGACACAGTATGATACAATTTTCAGTGATAAACCTACCCTTGAAATTACTGTTCTGTTAATAACCCTCTGTCGATCCGACTGTCCCAGGGCAAGATTACAAAAATGCGGAAGTATAATCTGTAGTTTTCATAAACACGTCATCTGACAGACTTTTGCTGATAAATAAACGTGAATTTCCAGGTCCAGGTTACAAGGAAAACAGGTATATGTTAATTTACATATTCCGACATTGTAACAATACAAAGCGGGTTGAAAATCTGTGAAGTTACACTTAAAAATGCATTTATGGGACAAAGTGACTCAAATGGAGCATGTCATAATAACAAAATTAGAATATTTTTTATGAAAAAGGTTGAATTCACAATGTAGCCTAATAAGTTTTTTTTTTTTTTGTTGTTGTTGTTGTTTTTTTTGTGTGTGTGTAATAGCTTTTTTACATAAAACTGATAAAACTGTTATTAATTGCATTTTGTGTCCAAATTTATTATACTGAAAGATAATTATTATATTGTAAACATTTCACCTATACATTGTGCTGGTATTACCTTATGAACAGTGATGACATTATAAGTTGCTATAGTGTTTTTATGATTGTAATATAATAACCTATTACATTATGTAAAAAAAAAAATCATTATTACATTATGAGCCATTTTGAACATTTATTATGAACATTTTATTACCTTAATAATGTAATCCTTATTACATTATGTGCAGTTATTACATTATGAGTTGCTGCAAGAGGTTTTGATATCAAAGTAGATGTTTCTTAAATAGTGACATGGCTCATATTCCAGTGGAATCATTTCACCTTCAAGCTGTTTTGATCTTCAAGTCTATACTTACAACAGTTGGCCTCGTCCTCTCCATTGAGGCAGTCAAAATAAAAGTCACATATTTTCATATTTGCCCCACAGTGAAAGTGAGCTGGAAGAGGTGCCTTGATGTCAGTCTCTGTAGAAAACAATAAAGCCAACATATTTGTCTCTCATGGAGTGGAGAGCTTCTGAGAGCTTCATCCTGCATTATCACTTTTAACCATGTCATGTGATGTAGATCTGAACATGGCCACATTATTATGATTAATTGGACTGTCCAAGGTACTGCTGAAATAATTCACAATAATGTGTTACCGTAACACCCATGCCGCACCCACACACATATTTACAACCAAACACGTTAACCTCACTTTGAGACACTTGTTAATAGAAAATTTACAGTCAACCTTGTTCGGTTCTGTGCAGGTCCAAATGTTGAAAAATAAATCATGTTTATGTTTTCTCGTAAAAAGCTAAGCATTTTTTTAATGATAAATGTATAAAATATAGTTAATCAAAGATTAAATCTCTAATGTAGAACTATAAAATCTTTAGAAGATAAAAAAAAAAAAACACTCCATGATTTTATTATTGCACTTGCATAAATTCTAAATGTAACTGATGTCTCTTGGTCCTTCTAACTTGGGCTGAACTGTAAATTAGAAAGTTGCTGAGGTTCCCTTTCTGCCTATCACTGTTATCCCCCTGGTGTCCCAGTTCATCCAGCAAAGGGCTGTAAATGTATTAGACCTTATTTACAGCTTTATATTCCTGCATCTCTTGAGCCCTCTGCACCTCACACCCTTCAGAAACCACACCAAAGTGAGCAGAGCCATCACATAACTTCTTTGTGCCTTTACAAACAGCAATATCATGACTCAAAAATGGACATCTGAAGGAGGAGCAATCATAGATACTGGATAACTCACTGAATAAATAAGTATAGATAAGATTATAAAAAGAAAAAATTCACCCAAAAATAATTTTTCTGTCATCATTTACTCACCCTAATGTCATATCAAACCTGAACAGAAAAGTTTTTTTTTTTTTACCTAACAATGAAAGTAAATTTCATTGACTTTCACCATATAGACAAAAGCAGTTGAAACATTTTTCAAAATATTTTATGTTTCAGTGAAGAAAGAAACTCATACAGGTTTGTAATTACATTATTATTAGTTATTCCAGAATTTTAGTTGAACTATCCTGTTAAACTTCCTGTTAAACAACTTGAAGTTGCTTTTTGGATTTAGACAGCCTAACTGGATTTGAAACTTGATTTGACTTATGAAAAGATATATTAGTGTTCACCCACCTGCTGCCACACATTCTCTGCTGAAGGACAGATCATCAATCGCAACAACTTCATATGGGTCACTGCTGTTGAAAATCAATCCTCTAATCACAACCTGTAGATTCACAGCAGTTATGTTTTACTGATTCAACTATATACCATACATCTGTAACAATTTATTTGTGTCCTTGTTACATGTTCAAGTTTCAAGTTTACTTTATTTACAGTATATAACACATTTAAAACCGCCACAAGATTTACCAAAGTGCTTCACAAAAGAAACAGCATCATAAGTGTAGTAAGAGCACACAAAACAGACTAAAACAAAGAACCAGAAAAAAATAAAACACAAATAGAAAATATAAGGAATATAAAACCTAATAGGCCAATAAAAACAGATGGGTTTTTAGAAGAGACTTAAAAATGGTCAGACTAGGGGCCATTCGGATCTCCACTAGCAAGTCATTCCAGAGGCGAGGACCAATTACAGAGAAGGCACGGTCACCTCTACGCTTAAGTCTGGAGTGAGGGATAAAAAGAAGGTTCTGGTCACCAGATCTTAGGCTTCTCGAGGGGATGTACTGATGCAGCAATTCAAATAGGTAGCCGGGTGCTTGATTGTGTAAAGATTTAAAAACAAACAGTAAGATTTTAAAATGTATTCTAAATTGAACAGCCCTTCAGAAAATATGAAAGCATTTAATTTTGACCTGGGATCCCTGTCGGCTTTTAGGTCTTCATACACAGCAAAATCCCCAGAGTTAAATAAACTCTGCTCAGATTACATATGGTTCCTCTCTATATCGTGTTAAAGTAACACTGAAGCAGAGTTAAAGTTAATGAGATAATTAACCGATTAAGTTATGATTGAGCATTAGTGATGAACACCTGCTGTTAACAAGCAGAATCACTGAAGAGAAACACAATAACTACAAAGGACTTCCAGCCACAGCCTTAGATGAAATCAACTGAAGATAAAAGACATTAAATCTCTCAAGATCTGATTAAACAACTCCACAAACAGTATATCATCTCATTAATTTTAGCTCTGTTTCAGTGTTATTTTAACTCTGTGTAGAGAGGGACCATATGTTCTCTGAGCAGAGTTGATTTAATTCTGGGGATTTTGCTGTGCAGGTACGGAATCTGGGTGTTATTTTAGATGACTCATTAAAATTCGATAAACAAATTTCCACTGTGGTTGGGTCCAGTTTTCATCAGCTCTGTATACTTGCAAAAATTAAACATTTCCTCACTGATAAGACTCTGGAGATGGCGGTGCATGCTTTTATTACATCACGTCTCGATTACTGTTACTCATTATGTGGCATTTCTAAAGCTCAAATTGCCCGTCTTCAACTGGTCCAAAATGCTGCCTCTAGATTTCTTTTAAAAAAGAAAAAAAAGGGATCATGCCACTCCACTTTTAAAGGCCGTCATTGGTTGGCCAAAAAACAATTACTTCAGTTCTCTCCTTATTTAAGAATGAAACATTTTGAGATAACCAGGATTTAACCTAAAAGAGCTGTCATGGCCAGTGGATAATTTTTCCTAAAAGGTAAATATATTTGAGTATCATCAGCATAAAAGTGAAACGACACTCAATGTATTCTAAAAATAGATCCCAGAGGTAACATATATAATGAAAATAGGGAGGGGGCCAAAATAGATCCTTGCGGAAGGCCACAGGGGAAAGAAGCAGTGGAAGATAAAAATTCTCCTAGCCTAACCACATATTTCCTGTCAGATAAAAATGACTGTAACCACTTTAGAACTGTACCAGAGAGACCCGCCCAAGATTTCAGTCTATTGATTAATACAGAATGGTTAATAGTGTCGAAAGCCGCTGATAAATCTAAGAGAATGAGAACCATAGAGTCACCCATATCAGTGGCTAAAAAGATGTCGTTTAACACTCTCAAAAGAGCAGATTCAGTACTGTGGGCAGCCTTAAAACCAGACTGAAAGTTCTCAAACAGATTATTTACAGCAAGGAAAGATTGAAGTTGGAAAAACACAATCTTTCCTTGGAAATAAATGGTAAAACAGAGATATATTAATTACTATAAACTGTGCAAAATTACATGCAACTAACCCTAAACCACACCCTAATCTTAAGCCTATAAGTACATGTAGTTAATTAATAATACTCAATACTTAAATGTGTAATTACACTGTAACACGAACACCTTAAAATAAAGTGTAACCACTACTTCTTTTTGTTCATGAGTTCAAACAATTATACCCAATCCCCCAAACACACATAACCCCTCATTCAGTACATCAACACCAACCTTAAACTCCTCTCTGCTGTTTAACACCACCACTGTTCGCATCCAGGGAAGAGTGTGTGGATAAGGATTGGAAGTGGACTGAAACAAGACCTCCTCCATCTCTCCTGAAGATTTGAATTGGATCAGAACCTGCAAAGCCCCTGTCAGCACCCCAATATGACGATAGAAAGTTAGCTGTTCAAAGGAAAAGACAACAAAGGGACACAAAATGTAAATTCCCCAAAAGAATGTTGAACAAAAGATTCAAGCGGTGCATTGCTCGCTTCATTACACATGTTGAGCTTTAAAGAAGAAACATTAAAGATATTCAGTGGTTAGCCAAATGAGACCAAATTAAAGCTGAAAGCATTTCATACTCAAAGCCATCTTCCTGCCAAGTTCAATGTCATCTTATTTTTATTTAAGCAGAGAAATGCTTAAAGTGAATTACTCCAAATCCAATAGCAGTGCATCTGTAACCATAGATCACAACGAGTTCATGCACTGCCCACTGTGTCACGGCTCTGACAGCCTATGCATAACTCTCTGCTGTCAATAAGAGCGTGTAGCCACGGCAGTTGATAAGTGCTCCAATCACTTAATCGGGTGCTTGAGCAAAGCATTTAACAAGATGCTGCTTGTGGCGGGCAGGACGAGGCAGAGAGCCATGGGAAAGAGTCTCACAGAAGGAGATCTGGATAAATAAAAGGAGGAGTGATGACAGTGCAAGACAAGAGAGGACCAGGCATGGACTTTACATTATGTTTTGCGGTGTATGCGGCAGTGTCCGTGAGGGGCTGCAGCTTTACTTCCATTTTGTATTTATTTTAATTAGTAGGCCTACAACAAAAAATGGATTTTATTCATTACATAATTTCATAAAATTATTTTTTAAATATTAAAGCCATAGATGAGATTCTTTCTCTGGCCAGAGTTACACTTACTTATACTGACACCTACCGGTGAGCATGCAGCATCTTGCAAAATTAACTTTTATTAACTGGTAATGTGTAGTGACCCATGATAGATTTATTTTGTGTCTTTCCTAGAATGGGCAGTTTGTGACTTTGTGTGATAAACAAGATACAATAGTACTGGCATTTCAAAACAAAATATTTCCGACTTAAATGCGTTTAATTGACATTTATTTTAAAATATCAGTGAATTGGGCTATTTATAGGATTTTGTCACAATTAGGTCACAGCTGCTCAGCTCATCTGCAGGTCACTACTGGAGGAGTCACAAAACCCACAACATACGGTGACATGTTTCACGAGGCAGTGTCAGTGTTCCACGATAATGTCACTGGCCCATCCCAATGAAGACCGAAAGTGCCACTTAGCAACATGTGCTATTGGCTTCTGTACGTCAGATCCCACTTAATGTTAAAACCACTACTGTATTTTCAATGGCGGAGCAAAAACAGACAAAGTAACTGACAATATTGTATCTAAAATGTAAGTCAATATTCATTTCTTGATTATTGAACAGTTGTATAAAAGCAATAACACACAATAAATGTTATGAAAATTAGCATTTTGATATATAGCTTGCTCAAAGCAGATGGTAGTTTAGCAAATAAGCTACTATTTTTATATGGCACCAGGATTTATAAATTCATTTAAAAATAGAATGAAATACAACACTAAAAGATGTTTAGTTAGAAACAGTGATAATGTTTTTCTATACCCAGCATGTCTGTGAAGGCTGGAAAAGAGGACTGTATATTTCAGCAGTGACTCCTTCTCCATTTTCGGATTGTATATAGAGGCAATGATCTGACAAAAAAGAATAAACAGTATCCTGAGTAGTCAGAAAAATAAATTCGAAATAGAATACAAATCTATTTTTCTTTTAAAATCGAACAGTTTTTTTTAATCTTTAGACAAAATATAAAAGACAATATAAAAAAAAGTTTGCATATGTGTTTGTATTATATATGGATTTTGTATCACATGAAGTTCACACTTGAGGAGGAAAAACTTCATTCTGAGGCCCAAACTGAGAAAAATAGATTTTCTTTATATATCAAAAAGATTAAATTGTGATAGTTTGTAATGTAAATCAATGATATTTTCACAACAGTGTAAAAGAATACTTACATAAAATGCACATAAAAATAATTTGTTACTCTATTTCTCCCAATAAAAAATCTTAGTAATATAACATTTAAATGCTTAGTTTTATGATCAACAACATATAATGCAATACAATGACTGAGAGATGTACATAAAAATATTCTTTAAAAGCCTCTTGTATCATATTTGATAAATACATTTTTTTTTTTTTTTTTTTTAATAAAAAAAGACACATGTACCATGACCCAGTGGTAGGCATTTTTAGATTTATCCTAAAAGTATGATATATATCATACTTTCGGTAACACTGTACAATAAGGTTCATTAGTTAACATTAGTTATGCACTGTGAACTAACATGAACAAACAATGAACAACTGTATTTTCATTAACTAACGTAAATACAGCAACAAATGTATTGCTCATGGTTAGTTCATGTTAGTTAACTAATGTTTAACTAATGAACCTTATTGTAAAGTGTTACTATACTTTCTAAAAAAGAATGCAGTTAATGTGTGAAACAGGATTTCAATAATTCGATAATTTAGAGGCTTTAGAAATTCATGTATCAAATACGATACAGTAGGCTTTTAAGTATTGTCCATACAGATGTAAGATTAACTGTTTTACTTACTAGTCAC
The DNA here is from genome assembly GCF_024489055.1 of Chanodichthys erythropterus. NCBI lineage: Eukaryota > Metazoa > Chordata > Actinopteri > Cypriniformes > Xenocyprididae > Chanodichthys > Chanodichthys erythropterus. Next base: position 25,420,261 of record NC_090231.1, on the reverse strand, counting down.
ATTTTCTCTATGGTCTGCCTCAGTACTGGGCCGACTCAAGCCTGAGCCTCTCATCCAAACATGATGTTCAAAACCACAGAAACCTTCCTGAAAGTCACATCTCACAAACTGGGAACCTACAATAGAGGAAACTCACAGCTATTTCAGGCCATTACAGTAGTAAATCAAACACTGGTGTCTTCTGATCATTTAAAATCTGTAACATTATGTTTTGTTTATGTGTGAGACCAATGAAAACATGTAACTCAACATGGAATCCATCACAACACATTTAATTTGCTTGACTGAAAATATGTTATCATACAATAGAGATTAGATATACTATAATATATAATAGGTATACAGAATAAATGTTCTGTTGGACATCAAAAATAATTTATCATCATCAAATTAACTTATCATCATTAAAAGGATGAATGTGCAAAACAAAAGCAATAGGGGTCCACCTTAATACATCAACCTCAGTTCCGTAATTTTCTGCCTAGTAAAACCCCCTGAGAGATTTAATCAATATTATAAAAGCACTGTTGTATCTCATCTGTAGACCTTCCAGTGTGCCACTTTATGAGTGCGTCATAAATCTCACTATATACACATGAGGCCTTTAGGAGCATTTAAAACCATATTGTCAACAGAGAGGGAAAAGAAAGGGCCATTACTTTCAAAGAGCTACCTGCGTAAGCACAGAAAACATACACAAGTAGAAGAGCCGAAAAAGAAGCTGAAGAGTGTAAATGAAAAAAATATGAAGTGTTTAAGAATAATACATACAGTTAGTCTCATCACTGCCATCTTCACAGTTTTCTCTGAAATCACATACATGCTCCTCAGACACGCAGCCTCCTTTCGCACAAGAAAACTGCTCAGGCAGACATGGAGTGGGTGATACACTCGCCAAGACACAGAGCAGAAATGAGGCCTGTACGCACACCCTCATTGAGCTCTCTCCGACAGACAGTTCACTAGCTCATTCAGTTCTTGATGTAAGCAAAAACACAAGCAGACACACTCACACAACAGTATCAAAAAAAATCCTTAAAATCCAGAGAGAGACAGCGTATAACCTCAACAGTCACGTCTCACAGAAGAACCACCTGCTCACACCAGCCCTAGCTCAAATGACTTTATGACTGTTACACAATAGGCCTGCTTTCTTTCATTATGTATCAGTGTGTGTGCATGATGTCAAAGTGTGCGTCAAACTTCTTGTTATTGGCTAGAGATAAAGTGACAATAAAATGTAATCTATTATTTTAAGACACAATCATCTGTGCAATAAGAACACAAGTTACAAGCTTAAGTTAAACAAACACAATTTGGTTAAGAAATATAAAGCAATTTAAACAAGTCTTAATAGGAATTGTCGTTACTTAAATTTTCCTTAATTTTCAGCTCGAAGAAACAGGACTGAATGAGCAAGAAGGCAGCAAAGTAATCAGTCATGTATTAGTTCCACCCTCTGTCCTGCACCGGCTTTACAAATGTTCATTCAGCCATAATTTTGTTTTTCATGAATCAGTGACTAAAATTCAAAATCATTCACAAGGTGTGCTACAAGAGAAGCTCTGTTGGAAATAATAATATCCAAATAACCTTCAAGCACAAATGAGAACAGCAAAGTTTTGTCATGTGCCATAGTGAATAAACACTCACGATGAGGAGGAATGCATAAAGGAAGACTTTAATAATCATCCAGGAAACAAGGGAAACACCATTAAACACAAATGTACAATACAGACGAGAACCAATCAGGACTGAGGGAGAACACAGGGAATATAAACAGGGCAAACAGAGGGGCAAACAAGGCTAATTAACAGGACACAGCTGGGACTAATGAACTCAAATCAGGGTAACCAAGGGAACAAACTTGTGGCGGGAAAACTAAGAACAAAGAACATGTGACAGAACATAAACAAAGAACCCTGACATTACTCCCCCCTCCCGGAAGGTGCGACCTCGTGCCTCAAAAGAGTCCAACTGGGGAGGGTGGGTGTGCACCCTGGAGGCCGTGGGCAGGAGCTCACTGGCTAGGATGCCTCCAGGGGGCCAGGGCGGCACTGACAGTTCAGGGGCCATAGAGGTGCAGGCAGTTCAAGGCACCATGGCGGTGTGGACTCCGTGGCCTCGGTCCTGACCCCAGGCTCAGCTACTATGGCCACAGGTATATGGCGCACCCCCAAAAAAATTATTGGGAGGAACTATGGGTCTCTGGGCTGGAGCGGGGTCTGGGGTGGGCTTGCAGGCTGGAGCGGAGTCTGTAGTGGACCCAGGGACTGGAGTGGAGTTTGGAGCTGGCTCGGGGACTGGAGCCATCAGTGGACGCTGGTCAGGGGCTGGTGCCAAGTTTGGAGCGGACTCCTGGACTTGAGCGGGCTCGTGGGCTGGAGCGGACTCCTGAGCGGGCTTGTAGGCTGGAGCGGACTCAGGGGTGAGATCCATCTCGGGACGAAGGAGAGAGTCGCCTCTGGACTCGGGACGAAGGAGGGAGTCACCTCTGGACTCGGTACGAAGGAGAGAGTCGCCGCCGGGCTCAGGACTAAGGAGAGAGTCACTGCCGGGCTCGGGACGAAGGAGAGAGTCGCCACCGGACTCGGGACGAGGAAGGGAGTCACCACCGGACTCAGGACGAGGAAGGGAGTCGCCGATGGACTCTGGTAGGGAATAGAAACCATCACAGGACTGAGGTCAGGGACTGGATCCTGGGTGAGGAAGATATACAGAGCCGTGGCGGCAGCCATCTTGACCGAGGGCTCAGGTGTGGCAGCGGCCATCTTGCGATGAGGCTCGGGAGTGGCTGCCATCTTGCGACGAGGTTCTGGAGTGGCGGCCATCAGGATCCCTGAACTAAGGACGTGGGGAAGTGCCGGAGGGCAGAAATGGACACATTCATTGAAAGGGTATGTGGAGGGAGCCGGAGTGAGCTGACCAGGCCACTTGTGTTTCTGATGGGGCTGGATGAGGACGATGTTGTTTTGGTTGGTTCTTCTGTCATGTGCCATGGTGGATTTGCAGAAAGGAAGACTTTAATAATAATCCAGGAAACAAGGGAAGCACCATCAAACACAAACGTACAATACAGATGAAAACCGACCAGGGGTGCGTAACCCAAAAGCATCGTTAGCCATCTATGGTCGTACATCCCATTGAACTCTATTGGTGACGACAGAACTTGCGACCATATTTCACTTTGGGAAATGCAGCCCAGGACTGAGGGAGAACACAGGGAATATAAACAGGGCACACAGAGGGGCAAACAAGGCTAATTAACAGGACACAGCTAGGACTAATGATCTCAAATCAGGGTAACCAAGGGAACAAACTCGAGGTGGGAAAACTAAGAACAAAGAACATGCGACAAAACATAAACACAGAACCCTGACAAGTTTTTTTATTTTCTTTTATATTCACAACTCTTCAAGGCAAATCCAAGATCTCTGTAAAGTCATGATCTTTGAAATTCAGCAGCGCAAATATAAAGACATCTTTTATTCTCAGGTGTCTAACCCTGATTTATTCATTAGGGTTTGTAGTACACATATGATAGTATGCCTTATGTAATGGTGAATAGAATGATATTCAGGGATGAATGATTTCTCATTCTCACTTAGAGCAGCACTCTCTGCCGTTATGGTTTGCAGTCGGAAAGAGTTTTTTTATGGTTTTGGAAGTCTTTTATGTTCACCAAGGCTGCATTTATTTGTTTAAAAATACAGTAAAACATTAATACTGTAAAATAATAGTAGTATTTAAAATAACTGTTTTCTATCTTAACATATTTAAAAATGTAATTTATTCCTGTGATGGCAAAGATTAATTTTCAGCATCATTATTCCAGTCTTCAGTGTCACATGAACAATCAGAAATAATTCTAATAGGCTGATTTGCTGCTAAAAAACAAAACACTTATTAGTGTTGAAAACTTCTTTTTCTTTTTTTATCAGCTCCACGTCATTACTGATGCATGTAACATCTCTCTACATTGTACATTACCTAGCTGGAATGGGCTATTGTAGGATAAACAGGTCAAATGAAAAGGTGAAAATACTAATACAGAAGGTGAATATAGTAATATTCCTCCAGTGAGTGATTATATCCAGAGACTGTGGGTAGTGATAATGGTGTCTTAAGACACACAAATCCATAATAGTCCAACTGAACTACAAGTCTTGTGTCACCGGGGAAGTCACTTTATGTCTCTGTGATTAGTTAGGCTTATTGATTGTCAGTGCCGGGAGATTTAAGTGGCTCTGTTCTCACTTAATAGACACTAATTATTATGTCAGTCCCAAAGACAGACAACACTACAGAACACAGACAGTGAATTAAGCTCATCGATATGTCTTTAAATAAGCTTTCAGGCATTTCAATATATCATACAACCCCAATTCCGGAAATGTTGGGACATTTTTTATATTTGAATAAAATGAAAACTAAAAGGCTTTCAAATCATATAGGTTTCCAGCAGCTGAAGAGTTTGTGTTCGTCTTTGTCAAATTTTCCTCTATAGGTGAAAGATCTGGAGCTCCCGGACTCTTCTACGATGAAGCCATGCTGTTGTAATAGCTGCAGTATGTGGTTTGTCATTGTCCTGCTGAAATACAGAAGGCCTCCCCTGAAATAGACGTCGTCTGGAGGGGAGCATATGTTGCTCTAAAACCTTTATTTACCTTTCAGCATTCACAGTGCCTTCCAAAACATGCAAGCTGCCCATACTCTATGCACTTATGCACCCCCATATCATCAGAGATGCTGGCTTTTGAACTGAACGCTGATAACACACTGGAAGGTCTCCCTCCTCTTTAGCCCGGAGGACACGGCGTCTGACCATAGAACACTTTTCCACTTTGAAACAGTCCATTTTAATTGAGCCTTGGCCCACAGGACACAAAGGCGTTGTTCACATATGGCTTCCTTTTTGCATGATTGAGCTTTAGTTGGCATCTGCAGATGGCACGGCAGATTGTGTTTACTGACAGTGGTTTCTGGAAGTATTCCTGGGCCCATTTAGTTATGTCATTGACACAATCATGCACAATCATGAATGATGCAGTGTCGTCTGAGGGCCCGAAGACCACAGGCATCCAATAAAGATCTTTTTACACACTCTTTCACAGCTCTGCCGATCTTTACTTCTGAGAGACTCTGCTAAGACATCCCTTTTATAGCCAATCATGTTACAGACCTGATATCAATTAACTTATTAGTTTGCTAGATGTTCTCCCAGCTGAATCTTTTCATTTTCAATCTTTTCTTGCTTTTTCAGCCATTTGTTGCCCCTGTGCCAGGCATCAAATTTGAAATTAGCTCATTTAGTGGATAAAAGTATCAAATGAATATACAATTTTTTTATGTTATCTACGTTCTATTGTGAATAAAATATTGGCTCTTGTGATTTGAAAGTCTTTTAGTTTCATTTTATTCAAATTTAAAAAATGTCCCAACATTTCTGGAATTCGGGTTGTATATCAGTATGGATATCATATATGGATATCATATCTGTAACATCAGGTGGTTCAGATACAACAGAGAGCAGAATCCAAATGCAGTTATACAACATTTATTAACAAAACATAACAAAAGTAAATCTAAGATTAAGGCAAAAACAGAAAATCCAGAAACCAAGAGAAATCAGGGTAAATCCAGAGAAAGGCGAGGTAAGCAAAACTGAACTAAACAACACGCAAACTATACAACCATAAAAGACAACAGCTGGGGCCCATACCATGACGGTAGTTGACTCAGGTTGGTAGTAAACTCAGACCAATCCAATGAGGTTAGGAGTTTAGGTGTGACATCAGTAGCGAACAGCCAATCACATGCTGTGGAACAGTAAAACTGCAATTCACTTCTCGTGAGAGAAGCAGCGCGATTCACTTCTCTCTTCTGCAGAATATTACGAGATTGAAAAATAATAAGAATTTAAATTTACACAGAAAAAAAGAAAAGAGCCGTCTATGAAAGGACAACTAAAAGAAAAAAATACTTGCTATATCAATGCAAGTAAAAGTTGTGAATTTAGTTTATATAGTTGACATAGGAAGATAACTGAATATTTAAGACAACATGTAGTAATTTTTAGCTTAATCTATTGATTCTAAAGCTTTTTTTTTTATTACCATTATAGATTTATATTAGTTTACATTAACTAAGTGCTCAATAATAATTGATAAACTATAATTGTATATGTATAATGGATTAAGGATATAATAATTACATAATAACTAATTCATACAACATTATTAATAATAAGCACTGTTAAAAGCCAGTCAATGTTGTCTGAAATTCTGTGCAATGTAGACCTAGTGATCTTTAATTTGGAGTAGAAACTGGGGGAGTGACTTTATTGCTTTAGACATGTATCACTTTTCTCACAGCTGGTCCAAATTCTGTTTGAAATCTCTTACATACCTGCCCCAGAGCAGGTTAGCCATAGAGCACAAGTTACTATGCCAATGAACACTACTAAAAGGCAAACCACTTTCATTGTGCCTAAAACCCAGAGTTGGTGCAAACTAAACTGAAACATACCTGGCTATCCACCTAAACTGACTTCATGGTTTATAGGCCCCAGACAAGGAACATAAGAAACACTGGGTATTTATACACAAGATAACAAGGGGCTAACAAGGAACAGGTGTTTGTCATTTGTAGCCATGGTAAAAAAACAAGGGTAGCTATGGAGACAAACAAGGGTAACTATGGGAACTAACAAGTTAGGCATGACAACAAGACGAACTGAACACAGGAACAATAGGAACTCTAGTTGCATCCCAAATGACGCACTATACACTATGCACTTATACACTATGTACTTATGCACTATGTACACATCCGTGTAGTGCGTGAATTGTAAAAGGTTATTTTGTCATTTAACTATGGAGTCTGATCCTCCTCCCCCTCCATTACTTAAAGTTGCGACAGTTAAGTGCATGAAGTGTCCAACATTCCACACTTTGTTTTTTCTGTTAATTTAGTGCATCATCAGTGTACATTTTCTTTTTGGAATTTTCAGTGTGAACACACTATTGCACTATTTGTACTCAAAAACATCATGGAATAGTGCATAAGTATGCAAATTGGGACGCACCAATAAAAAATATTTCAAAATAAAAGTCCAACACAAGACAGAGGAACACAGGCCAGGATCATAACAATATCAGTAAAAATGATGTCTGTGGCAGGTCATTCTACATTTTGTTTATCATCCTTATTTAAATAAATAAAGAGAATATTTGCAGATGGGTTCCTCAAATATTTGCCACATTTTCAGTTGGGTGAACAAATAGCATAGTTAGTCCCGCAATGCTATACATCAGAGAGACATATTTATAGTGTTAGGAGTAAACCTGCGAATGGTTGACCTATAACTGTGTCTGCATATTAAGAATGGTTTGGAGAAAGTATTAACTGACATGAAAAACAGAAAAAGATTACAAACCACCATTAATGGGATAGTTCACCCAAAAATATAATTAAGTTCTGTAACCATTTCCTCACCATCTCGTTGTTTCCCAACCTGGATTGCTTTCTTTCTTCTGTGGAACATAAAAATATATTTTGAGTAATGTCTCAAGAGATTTTTTTTGTCCATACAACAGAAGCCTGTGATCACCAAATTTGTTACCAGACAGTTTTTTTATCTTCTTTCGTGTTAGATTTATTCACTTATTCATAAAATAATATTAAATATAACCCATTAATGCTGACTGCTAACTAATGACTGTGCAAAGTCCTTTTTTTTTGTACATTGATTTTGTAGTTCTGACCTCAAATTCTCCTTAAAGATGTTGTGTTCATCTCAGACTCACAAAAGCTGTTGTTGACTCCTGAGAGTTTCATTCTCTTTTTGAATGGAATGCCATTTTGTGGCCTGTATGTTACCTGTCAGAGCTGTACTATTAGCCTGTACTGGCTGCTCCTTAGGTCATTCACCCATTTCATCATTCTCCCTCCCTACCAGCCCACAGCCTTCTGCAACACAGACCACCTCCCACCCTAACACGTCCTTAGCTCTGCATTCCTGCTTTCTACAAAACAATATTTGTCACACTATTTATTTCAGGCACTCTCCGAGCTTCTTCTTTATTTTTTTCTGGTGATTGTGTAATCTCAGAACTTGTCTTTTACTGGCAGGTCTGTCTAGTTATTTTGGAGAAATTGTTAAGACTATAACTATTTGTTCTCTGCTCAGTGTTCAAAATGAATTGTCTCAAGTTTTTAATTTAGGTCTTCCAGGGTTGTTCAAGCCAGTGCTGCAGATTAGGACTTTTAAAGGCCGACTGAAGTGCCTTGGAACGCGCAGCATTATTCAATGTGTTGACGTAAATTCAACTGAAACAGGAAGACAGGGCGGGACATATCGAACAGCTCCTCCCCTTTTTAAAAATAGCCAATAGTGTTTCGTTTATATCACAGCTAGGCCAGAGCTGCTGAGCTTGGTAAAACCTCAGAACCATTTCTCCTCCTCCTGCCATGAAAATCTGTGATCCATTTTAGTGGAAGTGAGAGACAGTTTTGAATGCTTATATCTCCTAATAGCGAATTTTGCCATTATTTTGGAACACACCAGCTTATTCAGTTTAGGCTAACATATTCATACTAAGTTATCAGTCTTGTATTTTTAGTCCTTAATACGGTTACGTTCACACACAATATGGGAAAAGACCAATTTACAGCCAAACGTATGGCTTCAAAGTACCGCGAGAGCGATTCGAGATCAGCCACCTAAGTCAGCCAGCGCAGTTTCTCAAGAGGAGCTGCATGAGCGCTATTTCATGATTGGCCGGATTCACCGCATGACAACGATCATGTGTATTTCGTGTTTATTGTCACGCCTTCAGCTCCACTAATGCTCAAAAATCTGTGTTTTTATAACAGTTAAAAGTGCCCTAGAATCAAAAATTGAATTTATATTGGCATAGTTAAAGAGTTCAGTACATGGAAAAGACATACATTGAGTTTCAAACCCCATTGCTTCCTCCTTCTTATATAAATCTCATTTGTTTAAAAGACTTCCGGAAAACACGCGGATCTCAACATAACACCGTTATTGTTACGTAACAGTCGGAATCATTAATATTTGCATATATGCCAGCCCATGTTCAAGGCATTAGACAAGGAAAGGCAGTATTAACGTCTGGATCTGTTCACAGACAAAGTATAGCCAGCAAGAACAACAGCGAAAAATGGCAGATGGAGCAATAATACCTGACATGATCCATGATAGCATGATATTTTTAGTGATATTTGTAAATTGTCTTTCTAAATGTTTCATTAGCATTTTGCTACCATCGTTTATTAGTGTATTCATGGAGACAAGAGAGCCGTCATTATTTTCATTATTAAACACTTGCAGTCTGTATAATTCATAAACACGACTTCATTTTTCTTAAATCTCTCCAACAGTGTAGCATTAGCCATTAGCCACGGAGCACAGCCTCAAACTCATACAGAATCAAACGTAAATACTTTACTCACATAATTCGAAGCATGCATACAGCATGCATGACGAACATCTTGTAAAGATCCATTTGAGGGTTATATTAGCTGTGTGAACTTTGTAAATGCACTGTAATATAGTCGAGAGCTCGGGGGGCAGGGAGAACACGATTTAAAGGGGTGGCGCTGCCAAAATCAGTGTATAGTTAATGATGCCCCAAATTAGGCAGTTAAAAAAAAAGTATGGGGTATTTTGAGCTGAAACTTCACAGACACATTCAGGAGACACCTTATGCTGCATTCACACCGAACGCATCTGGGGCGTCTGAGGCGTCTGATTTACATGTTAAGTCAATGTAAACGTGCGTCTAGGTGACCTGCGGCGCAAATCAAGCGTCTAGCGCGGCGCGAATCGAGCGTTCACGCGGCTGACACGCGAATTGAGCGTCTGACACCCAAACGCCCGAGTTGAAAAATCTGAACTTTGGCGTAAATTCACATGGAACCAATCAGCTGTGCCCTATAGATAATGATGTGATTATGAGCAGGTTGAGTTAAAGGACCTATTAGCTTGCGCCAGAGTTTCATGACAGAACTTTTGAAAACTAGTATTAATGTTTGCCAATTAGAGCAACATTTCCTATGAAAATATCTACATGCAGCTCATTTTCATTACTTGCAAACAACACCTGAACAGATTTCAAAAAGGCTTTGAGTGAAACCACGTTTTATTCCCTCTGTCAGCACAGTTGACCCTTATACTCACAGAGATGTGCGTCACTGTGTACAAGTCATCTAAATATAACTGTGCTTTGATCAAATTACCCAGGTTCTTTGTAGCAATGAGAGGTAGAAATTATAGGCATCTCAATAAACCACATTTAATTTTGAAGCAACCAAACTGTTTTGTAAATGAGCATGACTTTATTTCTTTAAATTAAGTATCACACTTGAACATTAATCAGTTACGAGATGACAAATATTTAATCTGAGCAACCTTATATTACTTGGATTAAAGAAGCTGTGGCACGTTTTGAAAATACTGATCAGAAAGAGTGCCTTGCTCGAACAGTGTCAAAATCGACCAACAATAGGTTGTCTTGTATTATCCAATATTCTGCTTTAAGTAATGAGTTTGCAAACATAGTACGTAAACACTGGCATATTTTAAGCTCTGACCATTTATTGAGTCAATGTTGTAAAGATCCTCCACAAATTGTCTATAAACGAGCCCCCAATATACGGCAAATGGTGGTGAGAGCTGGCCAAGGGTCGGAACGATCTAGTAATCCCTTTTCAGTCACGGAGTGCAATTATTATTTTATATAAATAATTTTACAACAAAACGTCACACTTTTAGTCATCCTCACTAAGGGAAACAGTTTAAGATTAAGGGAATAATTTCATGTAACACTAAAAATGTAATCCATATGATCAAATGTCCCTGTGGTTTGGCTTATATAGGAAAAACAAAGCATTGTTTAAAAACACGTATAGCCAAACACAGAAGTAATATACAGTTGAAGGACCAAAAAAATCCCATTTCCATGGATTTTGACACTTTCAAACATAATGACTCTTCATTATTTAGACATTGAACAAATAAAAGTACCTGGAAGGGGTGGTGATATTAATAAAATCTTATTCCAGAAGGAAGCTTTTTACATTTAAACATGAAATACTCTCTCTCCAAAAGGTTTAAATTTGGAATTTGATTTGAAATCTTTTTTTGTGATTTTTGAGTTGGTTTGTATATATTTGATTCTATTTGTTACTCGTGTTGATTTGGTTATTAGTTTAATGAATTGTATTAGGTGTGATTGACCATGTTGATAAAATGATAATAAATTGTCATCTTTTGATTATTCACTGTTTGTCTGACCTAACGAAGACCTTTTTGGCCAATACATTGTCTTTTTAATACATTTTGAGAGCAGCAGGGGCAGTGTGCCGATTTTAGTTTTTTGACATTCAAGTGTTTCTGATGATCGAGCACCTACTCTAAGTTGTTTTGGGATGTGTGAATACTACTTTGTTCTCAACCATATTACTGACAGAGATGGAAGAGTTGCATTGTGTTTAAATATGAGAATAGGGATTCAAAAAGCAAGACACACAGTAAGAGAAAGAGACTGACAGAATAAATTCAAATTTCAATTCAATTCACATTTATTTGTATAGCGCTTTTCACAATACATATCATTTTAAAGCAGCTTTACAGAGAATGCATGTACTCTGTGTTCGGGCCGATTACCGAGCTCGGAGCCCTCTCCCCGGACAGCACGCCAAATACGTTTACCAATTAATTTACCTGACTTATTGTAAGTGTGAACTCGTGAATTAGGATATATATAATTTGGGAATGTGCATGTTGATCCAGATGATTGCATCTTCTGAAGTCCTCGCAGGAGTTGGCGCCGTCTCTTCATAGGTGTTGGTCATTTGAGGTCTTCTTAAGAGGCTGGATCCAAACTGAAGCTGAAGTCCTCTCTAGTCACCTAGTCACCTCGGTGCAGGAAAAGCAAATGGAGAACAATTAGCGTAGCTGCTGTCCATAACATTAAGTAAAGATAGTCATGTGCAATTGATCTGATATGAGATGCATTATGTAAATGCTTTGCTAAAGAGATGAGTCTTTAATCTAGATTTAAACTGGGTGAGCGAGTCTGAGCCCCTAACATTGTCAGGAAGGCTATTCCAGAGTTTTAGGAGGGAAGGTCTAGCTGGCCTCTGTTTTGTTTGACAACACTTCGAACGTCAACAGGAAGTTACTCCGCCCAGGATCACTTAGAGCACCTTTAAATAAACAAAATTGTGACGGTCTGATAGGTACGACCTAAACCGACCTGGCCTTGTATACCAGTATAATATAAAATATAATTACAGTATTAAAAATATAAATATAAATATGTAATATGCAAATATGTAATATATATATAAATATATATGTAAATATAATTACAGTATTAAAATAAAATTATTCAGAATATTTATGCCAAATAGTGATACACCATGCAATCAACTTGCTGATGTCTGTATGGGTGATAATGATTGCTTGATTGCTTCCTCCCTTTGATCATCTGTTTTTTTAGACTAGACTGGTCCTGAGCATTTATTGCCTTTTCTCCCCTAGACGAGTTTAAACAAGATGCTTAATCTTTAAAAAGGATGCACGCTTTAAAAAGGATGAATTGCCTATATATTTAATGTATGTTTTATGTAAAGGCTGTATGTCTTTGCACAGCGGGGTCCATGCATGGTACATGTATGACATACAATAAGAAAATAAATCTCTCATCATGTGTTTTCATATTTTCATCTAAGTGCTGTTGAAGTCTGTTAGTTTTTTGAAAATCATTTAGAAAAAAATGCAAAAAGGAGACACCAGATATAGAACACAAATAGCAGGTTTGAAATAAAACTGAAATTTAATGAAAGAATTGGTTGTCTCATTTAAAAAACCACCTCATTTACATGAAGGTTCAAGGTTGGATATAATGATAAGCTCATCTGAATTCAAATGCCTGCTCAGTATTTCGATGAACTCTACACAAATTCTCAAAATGATCAGTAATGTTTGAGACAGTTGAGAAGTATGTAACATAATTGGGTTTAACAATATACCTTTGTCCACAAAATGCTGGTGCTCAATTTGGACTATGCAGAAATGTTCTTGTGTACAAGCCTGGAATTAAGCCTGGAATAACCTTCACAGCATTACGAAAAATAAATAAATTTAAAAAAAAAAAACTCCTTTATTTCAGTGTGTGTGTGTGTGTGTGTGTGTGTGTGTGTGTGTGCTGGAGTGGGTGCTTTTAAGGATGGCTAGCATACACTATGTAGTGATTCTCACAGATTCCTGAAATCAAAATAGACAACAGACACACAGACAGACGGACATTATTGGACCCAGAGTTGAATTAGAGACATGGAAACATGCACAGTGGTATTGGCTCTAATTACTTTAGCCAGAATTACATTTTCTCCAGGAAATTACATTGAGCCTTGGACTACGTTATAACAATGACCTAAAAGAGATTCATTAATGTTACTGATGTCACCAAAACTATGCAAATGAAGAAATGAAATGGACCTAAAGTCACAGAAATGTATTGACAGATATCAGGGGAAAATATTCAGTCAATTTATCCAACAACCTTATGCAGCACTGCCTTTACACCTCTACAGTTTCATCTAGGTACTTTGGGACAGAATACTTCCACTCTATTAACAGGGGAAATAAAATGATATTCCCGGCACTAGACCTTGTGTCCTTATTGGCATACATCAATTCTCCTACCTAGGGATCAAATGAAAGGGGGCACATTATATTTGATCCAGTCGTTTCATCCTCAGATTCCCCTGTCCTTCACCTCCATTCTTTTATGTCTATTACTCTCCTTCTCTTTGTTGGCAGAAATATTCTGTTTAACACAAAACTGAACCTAGGCCACAGAATAGACTGCAGTGGGGTTACCATGGATACACATCATTATGATGATGACAGAAGACCCAACGCCTCCCAAGTGATTTCTCAACTTCAGCAAACAGGTGTAGAGGATCTTCCCTCACAAAAGGAGTGTTGTAAGTGTAAACTGGACATCTAGGGGCCTAAGTATTAATAAGACATTAGATTACATTTTTTGTATGTAAATGTGAGTAATAATTGATAAGTCAGTTCAAGTTGCTTTCAGTTTAAACAGCTCAAACATGCATTTTAATCTAGGACAAGCTTAAGCCTCGTCTGTGGAACTGGGAGAAACAGATCTCTCTGGATCTCAGCATCTTCACTTATTACAAACCACTCTGACTTTATTTCTTTCATACAAAACTTCATAATGGCCTGGTTTCACAAATAGAGCTCAACTTAAGCTAGGATTAGGTCTTATAGGTTTTATAAAAATGCCATAGAATAAATCATTACTGGTGTGCGTCTTGAGACAAAACAATGGCACTGACGTATTTTAAGATATATCAGCGCAAGTTAGTTTTAGTTAAGGTGTGCAGGTTTCCTAATCACCCAGTCTCCTGTGAACAAAGCATTATTATGACAAATAGATTTCCACTGGATCCTAATACAATGTAAGCCATTACATCAGTTGGCTAAGTGTGCATTATCTTCACAGTCTAGAACTGTAATGATTAAGCGCAAAATGGATGACAAAAAATAAATAAATAAATAAATTTCACCTGTGGTTTTTGTATGACTAAATTACAATACTGTCTGATTGTGCGTAAGATTTTAATTCTCTGAAACCATTTGTAAGTTGCATATGAACATATAGCCTATAAACATGCTTTAGACATACAGAGGAAAAACAACTGAAAAAGATTTGGAATAACATAGAAATACTGCTTAAATAGATCCAATAAAAAAAAATCTACAAGAAGAAAACTTGCACTGTATAAATGACTGAAGTGGTATTGGACGATTACAGTCAACCAAATCTCAACATGCACATACAAGCAAATTTTACGTTTCAAAATGACCTGTTATTACACTTACACTTGTTCTGAATGCGGTTTGTGGGAATCCTGCGCTTGTGCTGCTCTGACACAGGACAATGCCTCACTCTAGTGGATAAAATATGCAATTGTAATTTATTTTTGTAATTTCAGTAAAAGCTATACATTTATGTTGACAAGTCGTTGCATCTGACACAGTCATAAATACAATTACTGAAATTGAAGTTCTGAAAAATTACCAAAAGCTTTCATTTGAAAATGAGGGGTTGAGCAGATCCATCATCTATGAGTACCTAAAAGCTCTTAGTAGCTACACAGATGACGGATCTGCTCAACCCCTCATTTTATAAAAGATGAAGTACTACGCACAATCTATTTAAAGGGTTAGTTCACCCCAAAATGAAAATTGTGTCATTAATTACTCACCCTCATGTCGTTCAACACCCGTAAGACCTTCGTTCATCTTCAGAACACAAATCAAGATCTTTTTGATGACACAATGGTGTCAGATTTCCTTCCATTGACTGCCTTTTTAACACCCTTTTTGACACTTCAAAAACTTAATAAAGAGATCAGGAAACGAATCCATATGGAGTGGTTTAGTCCAAATTTTCTGAAAAGAATCAATCGCTTGTTATGATGAACATATTTAATTTAGGCTTAGTCGCATGTAAACACTGATCAGCTAACATACGCAGAAGCTCAACCAAACCTGGCTGGGGCCTGTTCTTCGTACGTCGCTAACTCGGTTGGATTTGATTGATGACGATTTGGCATGATCTAGGATTGTTCGGTTCTTCGACGCTCATCCTGGACTTAGCAACAGGTCCGTAAACTTACCTGCTCGTGAGCAGGCTTATTTCATGTAATCAGAATTAGATTGCGTCTTTTTAAGTAGAATTGATACTTAAAATCTGTCCCAGCCACTGCTACTTTATTTCAAGAGTACTCTACTTATCCAGGGACAATAATTTAATTTACAAATTAATTTGAAAATAATATTATAAATGTTGTGTAGTCTGTACAATAGGCACAGCCAGTTTGACTCATTGAAAGATTTGTTCGTGATGAAATTACTTTACAGTTGTATTATGAGTCTTACCAAAGTCCCTTTAAGACAAGTCATTTCACTCGGCGGCCATCTTTGAAACGCCTCTAGGGCATCCTGGGCATGCAAACATCAAATTCTCCAAAACTGTTCGCCAACCTTACGATTAAATTTCATATTTGAAATCACCAATGAAATCTAACAACAATTTAGTTTCTAAACGCTCGAATCCTGACAAAAAAAAATATTTTAAATGTATTTTTCAGGCTGGATCAAACTAATGCGCATGCGCAGACCTAAATGCGCGTCTCTTCTGAGGCTCACGTCCTGACTGTTTCTATAGAAACCGGTGATGGATTCTAACGGCCGCTGAAGTGACGCGATGACTTTACCAGTCGGCGATTGGCTCTTATTTAGAAGGCGGGACTTATTCCGCCATATTGCGCGTTACACTTTCTCCCATTCAAAACAATACGAGTGACACGTCTTGTGTTATTCTATAGTCTTTGGTCACACTTTTACACACATGCTGTACAGTACTGAGCCGTGCATTAATTTGAATGGTGACACTATTATAGTGGCTTGATGCAGCGCAGGAGATGCAGATAACGATCTTGACATTAATACATTTTTAATTAATGCTGTCACGTTACAAATCTGCTTCAAAGATAATGAATGTATGACTGTGATTCTAAATAATTGGGAACCATGTAAAAAAAAAGTGCACATTTCATTTATCTATTATAACATTTATGTCGTAATATCATTGTGTTCGCTTGGCTGTTTCATTATAAAGGTCCAGAAATTCTTCAAGTTTATCGTCAGGTGTCTTTTCTAATTATATGATGTCATTACGTTGCTGTCTTGCCGCCAGCCAATCGCTGCATTTCTGATCGTGGTTTCGAGTATCGATACATCTGCCCTTTTCAAGGAACTCGAGAACGCGCAGTGATCTCAGACAACTAAATCCTGATATTTTAATCCATTCCACAAATTCGTTTAAAGAACCAAATTAGCCAGAGATCAGTTATCACGATTAGAAGATCTAGCATCTGTCAAATCATCTCAGAAGTATTTAGCGAGATACGAAGAAAGGACCCCAGCTTCACGTGCGAGAACAAACCTCTTCTGGAAGCTCAAACGTGCTGCATAACCATGCCAGATTGGAAATGTCCAATTATTGTACCAGAAGCTCAAAATTATCATATTTGGAAGAAAATTATTGTACATGACTTTTTAGTATAGGTAAATGAACTAAATTAATAACTAATGATTTTTATAACGGAAAGAACTAACTTAAGCTGGACAATCACACTATTTTAGCTGCTGTACAACCAAAATTATGTTCCCTCTACCTCTGTAAAGCTATACTTTGACACAGTCTGCATTGTATAAATAAATAAAGGTGACATGACGAGTCAAACGTACAGAATACAGCTATTATAGACCAACAACTTTTTGACATGACCTGTAAATTACCACAATACATAAATAATTAGGCGTACCTTAGTGAGAAACAACTGACCTAAGCGCCGCAGCAGGAACGTTAACTTGTGCTCCTGAGAGAGAGTCATTCTCCACGATTATTGGCAGAGAAGACGTAACATGAGGTGAGATGGAAGACATGCCTAACAACGTTCACGTTCTCCTTACAGTCATGACGTTGAGGATCCACACAGCTAGATCAATGAACAGATTATAACGACCATCATTTGAAGTGTCACAAAATAATGAAATTATCGTACATTATGGGATTTTTTTCATTATTGATTGTACATCGTACAGAGGTCAAAATTATCGTACAAATATGATAATTATCGTACGTCTGGCAACATTGTGCATAACACACGAGAATGAACCTCATTGGTTACGCAGCATGTTTGAGCTTCCAGAAGAGGTTTGTTCTTGTGCTTTATTCAGGTTAGGTTGAATGGTGACCAATGATTTATGGAAAAACAATTTATAGAATAAATGGTGGAAATGATTTATGGATAAACGATTTATAGAATAAATGGTGGAAATGATTTATGGAAAAATGTTTTATAGAATAAATGGTGGAAATGATTTATGAAAAAATGACAAAATATGGAATTACGAGGTTTCTGTCCGATATTTTAAATTTTGTTATTTTAGATAGTAATTGTCCTACAGTGTTTCACCATTAGAGTGAAATAATAATTTAAAAATATATATATCATTTCTCCTCTGTAATTGGAAAAAAAACATCTGCCACAAGTGGAATGACTATCTGGGCCACATGTGGTGTGGAACTTGGGCGGACCGCTAATGTTTGCCAGATCTGAGCCACAAGCAGGCCATAGCAATTCCACATGTCAGCCAAGAGCAAAGAAATAAACCAGAACTGGACCTTATCTGAGCCACAAAATCTTTATATATTATTTATAGAATCATCTTAGCATTAACAAGCCTGTTAACAAGCAGAATAACTGAAGGAAAGAAGAGAACAGAGAAAAGAGACAAACAGAAACACTAGAGCTACAACTATTATTATATAATTATTGTCTCATACCATTAATACATTTTAATGACAAACCCTGTTTTACTGCAGCATGAGAACAAACAATAGTACAGAAATCAGTTAAAAGATTGAAAAGAAAAAAATATATATTAAAAAAAAAACCTTGAGCAGAAAACAGTAAACTACAATGACAAACACAGATATGAGCAATCAGCACATGAATCTCGACTATGTTGACAACGAAATATTCAGACAATCAGATCAACTCTGGACATCACAAAAAGCTACTAAAAGACCAAAAACCACAGCAAAAAAATAAAAGCTTACAGTTGGAGTTAAAGAAAATAATTCAGCTGCATAATTTATTCATGATGTGATGCATGCTGGGAGTTTTATATTATTGTTCCCAGCATGCATTGCGGCATGACACTTTTGATTGTCACCTTTGTTGCGAAATTTCAGTGATGGTTTGTTTTGTTCCCTTAGGCCTGGACACAAGAATTTAAAATCTTAAAGGATTAGTTCACTTTCAAATGAAAATTTCCTGATAATTTTCTCACTCCCATGTCATCCAAGATGTTCATGTCTTTCTTTCTTCAGTCGAAAAGAAGGATTTTTCTCCTAATAGTGGACTTCAGTGGCCTCCAGACGGTTGAAGGTCAAAATTACAGTTTCAGTGCAGCTTCAAAGCATTCTATGTGATCCCAGACAAGAAATAAGGGTCTTATCTAGAGAAACCATCATTCATTTTCTAAAAAAAAAAATTTAAAATGTGTAAGTTTTAACCATAAATGCTCATCTTGAACTAGCTCTCTTCTTCTTCTCTATTTGAATTCCAGCAGTGTAGACACTGCTAAATGAATTACTGCCATCCTCAGGTCAAAGTTTGAACTAAATTGTCATACACAATATGCTAGTGCAAGTATATAACAATTAGTTCAAACTTTGACCTGTGGAGGGCAGTAATACACTTAGCAGTGTCTACATTGCTAGAATTCTAACAGAGAAGAAGAAGAAGAGAGCTAGTTCAAGATGAGCATTTATGGTTAAAATGTATAAAATTAAAAAAAAAAAAATTAGAAAATGAGTGATGATTTCTCTAGATAAGACCCTTGTTTCTGGTCTGGGATTGTGTAGAACGTTTTGAAGCTGCAGTGAAACTGTAATTTTGACCTTCAACCGTTTAGATGCCATTGAAGTCCACTATATGGAGAATAATCCTGGAATGTTTTCATCAAAAACCTTAATTTCTTTTCGACTGAAGAGAGAAGGACATTGACATCTTGGATAACATGGGGGTGAGTAAATTATCAGGAAAGTTTAATTTGAAAGTCAACTAATCCTTTAACCGATTGTAAAACTGTGGGAGACCACAGACATAATGACACTGAACACCTGACGATTCGATTTGAGATCAGGGACATGCCGTCTTGACTGGGAGAAGGTAAATAATTGTAATGATACCACACAATAGAGGATTTTTTCAACATTTCGGCATTTCAACAACGACATTTCAACAATAGTCGTTTTTGTTTCATTACGAGATTTCAGTGATGGTCTATTTTGTTCCTTTACAAGATTTCAAAGATGGTCCATTTTTTTCTATTACGAGATTTAAATTACCCTAGGTTTTGTTCCTTCATGTGATTTCAATGACGGTCGGTTGTCACAGACCCGCCAGGCTCCACCATCAAACAATCACGGCACACTCCCTCACCAGAATACTGATCACACACACCTGTATCCCATCAGCACCTTAATCACCAGACTACTTAAGCACGCCACTCACCTCAGTCTGGTCTCGTTCATACGTTAAGGATTTCTCTTTGACATTCTCCAAGCCTGTCAATCGACTTACCTGTTCTACTCCAGCGTGTTCCCTTGGTCTTCGTGCTTGTACGTCTGTGTGTGTCTACATACCTCCATCCTGTGTGCACTCCATCAATGATCATCCATCTATCCACAAACTCATCATCTGCAAGACAAAGGACAGTATCAGTATCACGTTACCATTCCTTCAAGTTCTTATTACCAGTTCACTTACCTGCATCACTGTTATTTACCTGCTGTCTGTCAATAATCATCACCTACATGTACCTCTGTGTCTCCTGTGTGTCTGTCTGTAACATCAGTTTTGCTGGGGTATGAAATTTCAATGATGGTCAGTTTTGTTGCATTACGAAATTTTATTGATGGTTGATTTTAGTCCTTTACTAGATCTCAGTGACAGTCAGTTATGTTCCTTTATAGAATTTAACTGATGGTCGGTTTTGTTCGGTTATGAGATCTCAATGACAGTTGGTTTGGTTCCATTAAACATTTTAATGCCGCTTGGTTTTGTTTCCTGACAAGATTTTAATGACCGTCGGCTTTGTTCCTTAATAAGATTTTAATGACAGCTTTTGTTTCATTGCGAGATTTCAGTGACGGTCAGTTTTGTTCCTTTAGGAGATCTCAAAGACTGTCGGTTTTGTTCCTTTACAAGATTTCAGTGACGGTTGGTTTTAGTCATTGAAATCTCATAACTGAATATCAGTTTTCAATGAAGGTCGTTTTTTCTTCTGTTAGGAGATTTTAAAGACCGTCAGTTTTGTTCCTTTATGAGATTCCAATGACGGTCTGTTTTGTTCTATTAGGACATTTCAACAATGGTCGGTTTCGTTTTGTTATGAGATTTCAAAGATGGTCGTTTTTTTTCTTGATGATCAGTTTTGTTTCTTCATGCGATCTTAATGACGGTGAGTTTTATTCGATTATGAGATTTCAATGATGGTTGGTTTTGTTCCATTCTAAGATTCCAATCACAGTCAATTTTGTTTCTTTACAAGATTTAAATACTTTAAATACCATTACGAGATTTCAATGCAGCTTGGTTTTATTTCCTGACAGGATTTGAATGACGGTCGGCTTTGTTCCTAATGACAAGTGGTTTTGTTCCGTTACAAGATTCATATGATCGTCAGTTTTGTTCGGTTACGAGATCTCAATGATGGTCATTTTTGTTCAATTGCTAGTTCTCAATGACAATCGGTTTTGTTCAATTGTGAGATCTCAGTGACGGTTGGTTTTGTTCCATTAAGATATCTCGATGGTCAGTTTTATTTCATTATGAGATTTCATTGACAGGCGAGTTCGAAACGTTTCAAACTGTTGGTTTTGTTTTGTTGATTGCAGGAACAATTTCACAAGGCTCGTTTGAGATGCGCCTTGCCTGAAATGTAGGCGAGAGTAGGCAGCTGTAGTGAGGGGAGGAATGAAAAAAGTGCAGGCAAGACGGACAGTTCTCTCTTCTCGTAGTGAATCAGACACCTACGAGATCATAGGCGGATATTGGTGGATTCACACTCATGCGCTGTGTTGCTGATAAACAGAATTTAAGTTCTGTTGCTTTTTATATAAAAACGAATGCAATAAACAAGACACCCAAAGTATTTGTTATTTATTTACATAAGAAAAACATGTTTATCAATTATTTTTACTTTAATTACAGATGTTATATTTCAGATGTCATATATTTTAGAAATATGACAACAATCACATAAAGATATGGCACTGTCAGAGAAACATGATATCAGAGTTATAAAATCAAACATTTTAAAATGGAACAATACATCACAGTTGTTGAAACCAAGTAGCATTAAGCTGTTTCTTCAGCAAGTCGTTTCCCCTCGTGCTTTTGATCAGAGCAGTGGAGCAACCGCGCCTGACTGCAGAATCCGATCCGGCCACCTCACTGTTGAGAGATTTTTTTGACACACGTCGGCATGACATCTGGGCAAGTCAGTCCACACTCGAATACATTTCTAACCGGCATGCTTATGAAATCATCAACAATGAGCAACCAAATCCATTTGATCAGATTTTTTTTCTCACATTTTTTTTTGTAATAAATGTGCTTTAGAAACACACAGTTACAAGTAAGGGGAAAAAAATAAAGTTAAAATGTCAAGGGTCAGGAGCCCAACTAAAACAAGTCACCTCCATAGTGGTGACTTCAAACTTTATTATTTTCAACAAAACATCAACACCTCATTAAGAAGATTTGAATGAAAGAAATAAAGAGTGGTTTGTAATAAGTGAAGATTCTGAGATCTAGAGAAATCTGTTAGTGTTTAATGTTGTTTCTGTTATCTGAGTTTTGTGAGGTTACCATTGTGCTGGAGAGTAGAGTCTGTGCTTC
This sequence comes from Chanodichthys erythropterus, assembly GCF_024489055.1. Lineage (NCBI taxonomy): Eukaryota > Metazoa > Chordata > Actinopteri > Cypriniformes > Xenocyprididae > Chanodichthys > Chanodichthys erythropterus. The sequence goes on along the minus strand of NC_090231.1, from coordinate 25,397,650 downwards.
AGTCAGTGATGATCCAGAAACACAGATGTTCTGCTGCATGTTGCTTTATTTAAAGACAGTAACTGTGTAGTTGCTGATGCAGTGATACAGCAGTTATATTAGCTCATGCATATTCTGTTGTCAGCAAATGACTTACTGCAAGTGATTTACATTTTAAAGAAAAGGTTTCATAATAATTATTATGAATTATTATAATAACTTTTTTTTGTGTAAGACATTTAAGAAAAAATAGTTTTTGTTTGAACAGCCACGTTTGTTAGTCAATTCAGCTCTAATTTTCAATTCAATTTTTTGACAAGGGCAGCAGGGATGTTCTGAGAACATTTCCAAATAAAATATGGTTCCCTAAATGTTCAGAGAACTGAATGTTCTGTGAAGGTCCACCAATTATCGTCCCCCAAACCTTAAAAGAACTCCACATCGTGACCGTCTGTGAATGTACTGGGAACATTACTAGACAACGTCCTTAACACCAGTGGGGACATTCTGAGAATGTTCTGGGAAAGTAAAATTTTAGCGGGTTGTTGCTCTCAGAACGAGGGCAATGATTGGACAAACATTCTCATGATACACAGGAAATTAAATACATTTAGACCATTTAACATAGTGATTGCTATCAGAAGAGACTTTCAACCAGCATAACAAAAAAAATTCTTTAATCAAATCATCTACCCTGCCTTTGGGCATGGCTCACAACCTGAGCAACTTCAAAGAAATAGACATAGTTAAAATTCAGTTTATTATAGGGAAAGGTCACCTTCTTCAACGTTTGAGTGTTTAAAATGAGGGTGTCTGGCTCTTACTTTGTCCGTAATGGTGCTGCAGCAAGGAGTCACATGGGATGGAGACAGACACGTTCAACTCAAGTGCGAAAATATTTCACACATCATCTGTCTTACAATTATCTTGCAATTATCATCTGGCGAACTATTCTCAGCATGGCTAATTCCCCATCCATATGATCTATAAAAAATCTGAGGCATTTAATGTACTAATGATCCCTTAATTTCATGTCTTGATAGCATAATTTTGTTTGTTTTTAGCATTTTAAGTAAGATTATGTTACAGTTTTCAGCACAAAATCAAATCTTCAAACTACATTCACAATACCATTTACTCTTCTGGCAAAATAAAACAATTGCCTCCAAACCATTTCACCTGTTCTGAAAACCAAACAAATCTTTCAAATTAAAAACACACCAGTCAATATATAAACACTACAGATCATTCAAGACACTATGGAGAACACAGCATACAGAGCATGTAGTTACAGAAAAAAAATGTATATTCTATACATTAAAGACATTTCCCCCCAAAAACAAAAGCGGTGTAATCGCAACTTAAGGTGAATATATTGTACACTATATGTACTGCAAGTATCATATTGAATAATGTATTGAATTTCTGTATATTCAGCACTTGCATACTGTAAAAATGCAGTAGTCCAACTGCAAAAGGCCAAAAGGTCAAAGAAAATTTTAATGAAAAACACTTACATTATTACAATACACTCAAAAATCACCAAAACTGCAAAATCAAGGTTTATGAGAGATTCATTCTGCAGCATCACATCTTTGTGCTGAATCCAGCCTGAGGACTTGGTCCACATCACAGGCAATGATGTTCCTTGCCAGGCAAAGGGAAAAACTGGTGTGCCAGGTCCAGCCTTGACAACTCTCTCCAGACCTTGCTCTTTCTCGTCCTTATCCTCTTCCTCCTCGTCCACCACCTCTTACACATACTCTTCCTCCTCTCCCTCTCTGATTGTCTCTGTCCATTGCATCAACATTCAATGCACCTGTTTTCCTGGCTTATATATTGTACAGTTGGTTTGATCACATCAAAACAAATTAATAATTTTGAACCCCATTTGAACCCATATCCAGAGTGATACTGGATACGGCAGTAATGAAGGTGAGGGCACTTTATTACAGTTCATCTGAGTTGATTTACGGATATAAAGTTTACCAGTTTATTAAGCACCACCCGAAAAGGCATAAGGTCTTTATATATTTGTTTACTGTTAGTTATTTGTAAATCTTCCGAAATTCGTTTATGTCTGTGCGAATCATTTCACACCGGACTGCTTTCTGAACGAATGTCAATACAAAGGGACAATGAGGTTGTGCTAAAAATGTGTTACTCAAGGATAGATCAGTAATCTGTTTGTGATCCAGCTTACAGTCTCCAGAGTGATACTGGATACAGCAGTAATGAAGGGGAGAGCACATTATTACAGTTCATCGGAGTTGATTTACGGATATAAAGTTTACCAATTTATTAAGCACCACCCGAAAAGGCATAAGGTCTTTATATATTTGTTTACTGTTAGTTGTAACGATAAAGCAAAGGAGAGAGAGAGAGTTTATGGATAATATTTTAAAGCACACTTACACTGTGTTTTATTAAGCTCTTACAGAGATTTTCTAGAGTAAAAACAGAAGCTGCAGTTTGTAAGTTTTGCCTCTTTGACGCCATCTCTGTTTGAAACCTGCAATTGCAGTGATTTGCGGAATTATCATCTTTACGTGGGATGTGTATCAGCAAGGCTCCTCCGCTAGGATGAATCTAATGTTTTGAGGTGCAGCTGTGTGTGAGGGCTGTCAGTCAACGCACCAGTGTGGATCTTCACTGTACATCGTAATTACAGATGTCTTGTATGCATGTCCAAAATAAGAAGTTGCACTGGAAAATGTCATCTGAAGTAGTAAGTAACGTCATCCACTTTTGTTCTGACCAAATGAAAAAAGTTTTACAATAAATCGTGCAAAAAGTGGTGCAAATTATTGTTATAGCCTACTTTGTTCTCAAATTGTTAATGTTAAAAACAATGTGCAAAACGTGAGCTACTGTTACACAGTGAACCATTGAAATGTCTTACCTGTCCAGCAGAAAAATAGCCAATCTCAGCATCCGTTTTTAGGTCATGCCACCTTTCAAAAGCCCTGCCGACATTTATTCTTGTTTTCGCACAGGCCCGTTCGCTTTCTCTTTTTAACTGTAGGCTTTCTCCAGTCCGAAGTCTTTCACTTTTTACCACAGTTGTTGATGATGATTGTTGTTTTGAACTTTCTGGATTACAAGCCACCATCTCAAGTTTAAATACATTCCATCTGCTGTAAGAAGAAGCTACAAATGATGCGCCACCAGCAGCATCCACACACACGATACAGCCTACTAGCCAGGACTCCTTCTTTCGGTCTACAGACGTGATGTAATGACGCAAAGACAAGTAGACTTGTTGTATTTCCTACGAAATCCTACCAGTACCAGTCAGATTATAAAACATTATTACAAGTTCACTGTTGTGAATCGAGCTAAGGTAAGGAGATAGTTTTGAACACTGATTGGTTATGTACTTGCTCAGTAATTGACTTTGGATCCTTTTTAACCAAAAGAAGTTAGACAGCAGCTTTAAAATTATTTTAAGACTTATTAATTGTTGACACTGAATTGGAGAACAAAGTTATTTCTTTTTAAAGAGTAACAACACATCAACACACAGTAAAGTGATGTATAGGACAATTATAGTGAACAGCCAATAAAAGAACTGCAAAGCTGAAGTCACAAATCAACATTTTAAATGTTTTATAATAGAAACAAGCGGGTAAGCAAATGGGGAAATCAGCAGCTTTGAAGCTTCTGGGGACTATATTAAAAATAAATATACAACATAAGACATAACAGCTGTTGGCAGAATCAGTTTCTTTTACAGTTGAAAGCATTTTCTGTCATCAACTATGAAGCAAATTTTGATAGATTCAAACAAAACTGAAGCATGGACAATTTTGAAATGGATACACAAGACTAATCCAAGGATGTGGAGGCTGTTTTTTTTTTTCTGAAAATACAAATGGCTTTATAAAACTCACTCTCTCTCTCTCATATATATATAAAATATATATTATACACACACACACACACACACACACACACACACACACACACACACACACACACACACACACACACACACACACACACACACACACACACGACCCAATAATGCAACACTAACACAATTCAGATTTCAAAATAAAAGCTTTTATTATAAAACTATAAGAATTAGGAAAGTTGCTACAGATTTCACCTGCTCATTTAGAAATGGCACATTTTAGAACCAAATGGTTTGACCATGAACTTCAGCAATGAAATATAATATTACACTCCTCAGAATGGGAATGATGGGTTGCTGCAAATGTTTCAGAGTAAGCCACATTTAAAAAGCTTTGTCCAAAGACCTCCATTCAAAATAGTATAATACAACAAACTCATATCAGGTTTGTAATGATGCATATTAACACACACTGATACACATACGCCTTAAGATTGGGAAAAGAAAAGATTTACATATATCTGAAGCCTTTAATGCTTATAGTCACAACTGTCAATCTTATTTCTTCTTTCACCAGAAGACTTCATGTGAAATTTTACTATTGTGGTATGAAAGTTAAACAGGACATCCACAACAGTGAGATAATGACCCCAAAGAGCCACCACATAAAACCCCTGCAAAACAGAGAATTACAGATCCATGGGACTGATCTGCCTAGATCAGCAGCCTATAATAATAATGCAAAAAGATTTCATTGCTGGCAGGGAAATGTCAGTGAGAGCACCAATTTGTAGTCACTGCATCAAAGTCTTGCAAGAGTTTCCCTTAATCAGACAAAGAGGATGGAAAAATGTGAAAACACAGAACAGAACAGTTTCAGCTTGAACAATAAAGCATACTGGCAAAATCAACATGCAAAAAATAAGCACGGTGCTCATGCGCACATGTACCATACAACCTGAAAACAGTGAAGATGTAATAAAAAAAAATAAAATAAATGATGAAATGTCTGGAGCTGAACAAATCTGAATAAAACAGTAATCACTTATATAGCAACAGACACAAATATTATGGCTAGTTGACCTATGAAGATCATCTGCAGTTAAATATTTGCACCAACAAAAAAAAAAAAAAAAAAATCATAATACATTTTTTATACTTTTAAACATTATGTCCTTATGATAACTGAATGACCTTTATGCTATAACCACACTCGAGCAAGGAGCATAGTTACTTAAACACACACAAAGACAAAAACATGTTAGTTCACCTGCAGTGATGTTGATTGGACATTCTCACATTCAAAGCACGTGCACACACACAACTGTAACAAGCAATTAAAAACACCAAATATGCATGAAAAACCACTTGTCTTACAGCGGTGATCATTCCTGGCGACCTTTAAATTGCATCTCTTATAAATGACATTTCAAGTCTGTATTGGCCACGTTTGAAATAGTAACCGCACCCTCTACTGTGACTAATGATTGAGGTAATGTGTACTGAGTGATATGATATGCTCAGGTGCTTTCATGATATGTAGTGGTAATGTTGGGTACCTATGTCACTTTAAACATTTGATACCCAAAAACTTTAAACAAAAACATACAGTTGACCAATGACGACAATTGACCCAAAGATCCCCCATCTGAAAAGTAACATTTCGACCATTCAAATAATTTCTTCCCAGCAGATTTAAAAAAAAAAAAAACCATACATGATTAGCTTAATGAACCTATCCAAATAACTTTTTCCCCACTGCCAGTGTGCTAAAAACAAAGTCCCTCTTCACAAACACATACCAGCACTATAGTGCCTCTATTTAAGTTGAAATACTTCAGACTTTGAACATCATCTGATATACACCCAGTAAAAAAACTCCAGTCTCTCCTGATACATTACTGATCGACAAGTCTGTCGAACCAGATTCACGTAACAGTTAAATCCCAGCTGAGGTAGGTGTCCAGAGAGTTCAGCTGCAATGTGTCAATTCTGATGAAGAGATTTAAAATAAAATATAAGCAGCCAATAGGATGAGTCTGCGATGCCACCGAAGGAGGTGGGAATCACTGTCAATAAGTCCAACATGAAGAATCAGAGGCTATCTGAGCCCAGCCCTTGAGGTCATCCACTCTAAACCCTGACACAGCCTGAAACAAACACACACACACAGTATTCAATAGGGATGCACTAGTAAAATTCAGTCTTAATTATAATAAACTGTATATACATAATAAACTGTATATTTTTTATATATATATATATATATATATATATATATATATATATATATATATATATATATATATATATATATATATATATATATATATATATATATATATAAATAAAATTATACACGATTGCCTATAAAATTCAAAAACAGCAACAGCAAAATTAAGAAAAAAAGGTTTTAAAGTGAACATGCAAAGAATTATAATGTAGTGTATGAAAAATTAATATTAATTTTGATTTGCTATAGATTACATTAAACAGTGTTGTTGAATTATATTTAAAAAGATTAATGTTAAGTGAGCGTTACATGATGGCAAAGCTAATCTAAATGTCAAAATACAGAAAGAGCACGAACATGAAACGTCGACCAATTTTGATTGATACTGCACATTTAAAATGATGCGTATTATTAGTCAAACTATAATACAGATACATCTGGAGAGAGACAATATTTCTGGAGAGAGATTTATGCATTAATTTAATCTACCAGCAAAAGCGTCTGACAAAGCAAGGGATACAGAGCGTTAATAAGCACAAACCCCGCCCTGCAGCTGATTCTAAAGGATTCATTGGTCATGTTAAACTCAGTGCTGATTGCATACAAAAACACTGAAAAAAATACTAAACCCTTTACTTAAATGTGTAAAATTTTGGAGGATCTACTGACATAACTGCAATATAATATACATAACTATATTTTCAGTGGTGTATAAAGACCTTACATGATGAACCGTTATGTTTGTATTACTGAAAGAGCCATTTCTATCTCATACACCACGGGTCCCTCCTCCATGTAAAGTCGTCGTTTTCCGCCGGCATGTTTCTACAGCAGCGCTAAACGGACAAACTGCTCTACAGAGCGCGTTTATGTTGTTGTTCTTCTAAATGGTTCATGTTTTTAGAGGCAGCTTGCATCAACACTAAGTTAAATACGCACAAAGTAGTAGTAGTACTTAGTCGTCTGGTTTATTAAAAGCAGAGACCATTCTTTGTTAGAAGTAAGAATAAAACTCATTGCTTCACTGGCTATTGTACTCTCTGCTGTCTCAGATGATCATCTTTGTCTTGTGTGACTGTCGTCACACCGTAGCTTCTCCAAAAGGGAGGGGTGTAATTTGTAGTTCTAAATTTTGCCATCATTAATCTATTACGCCAAGCAACAACTACAAGCTAAAAGAGTTAATTTTCCGAGATAATCTTTGTGTCTGTACTGCAGGTCTTACCCTTCTCCAGTGAGCGCACAGCAGGACTGGATGTGCCAGGGATGATCCTTGATGGAGCTGAGGGTCAGGTATTTGGAAATCTCTGCTGCAGACATACAGCCCTTCATGTCTTGCTTATTAGCAAAGATTAACACCGCAGCTTTGCGCAGATCCTGAGAGAATGAAGAGAAAAAACAACTGAAAAACAGACAACATTTTGCGAGAATGGGGGGGTTTGGAGCTTTATATATAATATATTATATGACATTATACTTCAGAGATGAATGTGTGTGGTGTGAATGTTAAAGCATTACCTCGTGTGCTAGCATTCTGTAGAGCTCTTCTTTAGAAATGGCTAGTCTCTCTCTGTCAGTACTGTCCACTACCAATATGATGAACTAAAAGAGAAAACACACACACACACAAAGCATTATCATCAGATGTCAGGCAACATACTATTGCACTTGCATTCAGAGGTGGTTTCTAAGTTTAGCAAGGCCACAGAGTTGTTTGTTGCCCAGAATCTTTGGCAGAAATCGTTTATCTATTGTCTGTAAGAGCAAGTGCTCCTGAATAAAGCTTGACAGCAGGGCCCCACCACAAATCTCATATGCACACTTTCTGAATGAAAGGCAGGGGTCTCGCTATTCAAACCTCTTTGTGTAACCCTGAACTTTGAACTCCGAGTCAGACACCAGCTGCTAAGGTCTGGCGGAATTACCGCTGTGCACAACTGTCATCCAAACTATTGTTCACAGCAGACTGGACACACAGCTGTTCTCACCATACTATCTTTACAGATGCTATTAGTTTGTGCATGTGTTGTTAGTTACTGGTACAAAAAAATACCCATTTAAAGATATGTCTGTATGAGCACATTCTAGACAAAAATTGGTTTTTGATATTGAAAACATAAAAGTGGAAACACTTTACCATAAGGTTCTATATGTTAAGACTTCTTTAAATAACTGGACAATACGTGTAATGCATTCATTAATCTTGTATTGTTACATATACCAATACCTTTGTGACATTTCAGGTTGTAGAAAATGACGTAAGTTAATGTATTATGAACAAACATGAATTAAAGGATTCGTTCATTTCAGAATTAAAATTTCCTGATCATTTTATCACCCCCATGTCATCCAAGATGCTTATGTCTTATGTCTCTTTCTTCAGTCAAAAAGAAATTAAGGTTTTTGAGGAAAACATTCAAGGATTTTTCTCCATATAGTGGATTTCAACGGCTACCAATGGGTTGAAGGTCCAAATTGCAGTTTAAATGCAGCTTCAAAGGGCTCTACACAATCCCAGCAGAGGAATAAGGGTCTTATCTAACAAAATTCTAACAAAGCACTGTGAAAAGACTAAGTCATACGGCCTTTAAACGGCCTTAAAAAAAAAGGTAAAACAACAATGTCGGACAATTTCGAATTTGGAGGAGAATATGAGATGGAGTTTTTTGCCAGACTGCGGTAGATTTCTTGTCGACTGAAGAAAGAAAGACAAACATCTTGGATGACAAGGGGGTGAGTAAATTATTAGGAAATTTTAATTCTCAAGTGAATGAATCCTTTAAAATATATTTATAAATTAACATTAACCTAGATTATTAAAACGTAAAATTATTAAAAATATATTGTCCTAATTAAAATATTTCAGAAGACTTTTCCAATAGACTAAGTTTGCCCACTGAAATAGGGAGTTGCAGAACCCAACATTGTTGAAGATGTGGTGAAGCACATACTCTCTTACAGTTCAAGGTTTGTGGTCAGTAACATTTTAAGAAATTAATAATTTATTCTGCAAGAATGCATTAAGTTCTAAAGTCAGTATAGTAAATACATTTATAATGTTGCAAAAGATGTATTCAAATAATCCTGGAAAAAAAAAAATGCATCACTGTTTCTACAAAAATATTCAACTGCACAAGCACAACTGCTTTCAACACTGATTATAATAAGAAATGTTTCCTGTGCAGCAAATCAGCATATCAGAATGATTTCTGAAGGATCATGTGACACTGAAGACTGAAGAAATGATGCTGACAATTCAGCTTTGCTGTCACAGGAATAGATTACATTTTAATATATATCCAAATAGAAAACAGTTCATTTAACTTGATAATTGTCACTATTGTTTTTACAGTTCAAATAAATGCATCCTTGAGCATAAGAGACTTCTTTAAGAAGAGATGCGGATTCAAATTATGCGTCATGTTCCAAAGCCATTACATCTTTCTCTGCCAATGATTTCCTGTCTACTCCATGAGGTCTCCCTGAATACAAAAACAGGCCTAAAACAAGACTCAGGAAATTCATCCTCGGTCTGTTTATCACAGTGACCTAAACATTTGTTTTTTCTCTTCCAACTGGTGAAGTCACATTTACAATTTCTGTGAACAGCAGCACCAACCACAAACAGTCTGTAAAATCACTCAGAACCTTTATACGCTTCAATTTCATCCGTCAAACATTTTTAAAAAATCAATTATGTAATCCACTCTTGTGTGAAGTTTTCAATTCTGTTAATACAATCATCCCTTATCAAACGGGCTCAGCCTCCAGCAATGTAGTGTATAAGTGCATTACCTCAGTGTTGGAGTAGTATGTGTTCCAAGAGGCACGGAGACTCTCCTGACCACCGATATCCCACATCAGGAAGTGGGTTTTCTTCACCACTATTTCTTCCACATTGCTGCCAATCGTAGGAGACGTGTGCACCACCTCATTCATTAAACTGCACAACAAAATGGGTTCAGATAAAACAAACTACAGATCTGCAGTCTATACTTCACGTTACTTGCCACACTGAAACCTCCTTTACCTATCTGTCCTTTCAGTATCTCAATCTATTGTTTTACTGTAGACTGCACATTGCATGATGAATAAATTGTAATGTTTGTTATGTCTTGTATGTCCACACATTGTCTTGTGACCTAAAAACCTTTAACAATTTCAGCTGGCCCAGGCATGTGGCAATAAAGACTCTATTCTATTATTATATGAATTAGACTCTTTACTAATATAAATGAAGATCAATAAAGATTCTAATCAAGTAAATAAAATATCTATTACTCACAATTGATAAAGTATAGTGGTCTTTCCAGCATTGTCCAGCCCCACAATTATCACCTTGTGTTCTGCATAACAGAAAAAAAATATATATTATGGATTAAAAGAATGGTCAGATTAATATTACAAGAACTTAAGCAAACTTCAAATAGGAAAATATGTGAATGCCATAAAACGTAAAAATAAATAAATAATTGGGGGTTTATTCATTGCATTAACTGCTCTTTCCTTCAGAGCTACTTTGTTTCTGTTCTCAGTTCTAGTAACTCCCAGATAATTGGTCCAGAAATCCCATACAAACTCACAGCTCAGCCACACGGGAAGCACACTTGCGTAACAGAGGAAGACGTGATTAGATAAATCAGTGATCCGTACTTTATCAGAGTTCAATGTGAGGAAATTCTGACAGTCTGTGTGTGTGTATCTGAGAGAGAGGAAGAGAGAGAGGGGTCACATTTTTATATTTTTCACCTTTAAACTCTGATGTGAACTACAGGAAGCAGGAATGATATCTCTGGCAGCTCCACAAAGACACAGACTATTTCACGCCTATTACTTCCTCCAGAAGGACCGACCCCTATTTTACTTCTGTATGCTTCCAGCAAAAAATGTCACAGGACAAACTGAAGCCATAAAGAGACTGTCTCAAGACTTTAACACCACCCACAGCTTTTGGTAGAACTTTTCATAAACTCAAGGACAAATTTAGCTTGGCTCTAGTTTACTAGTGCTACTGCTCAACATTTTATCCAAAGAACAAAACCTATGAACATTTAAGTGAGTGATTAATGATTTACAGGACCAATATTAGGTATTTTTTTATTTAATAGGTGCTTTAATTAGACTAATGAATATTGATACTGAATTCAGGAAGTCAATTTTGTGAACGACTGCAGGAATGTTTGTGTATTAGAGAGCGACGCTCAGTGTAATGTTCATGGGTTAAAGTGACTGGTCCTCTTCAGGACAGTAATCCAGGGAATTAAGAAAGAGAATGAGATTACAAATCCAACAGGCAGAATTCCTTCTATGTCTAGAGAAGTAGGCCAAAGAGCTATCCTACTTTCTCCTGGGACCTCCATTTGGACCTAGAGCAAGACTCTGCATTTAGCCCACAGGAGTGGCTAGCTCATTTGTAACAAACGTATCTAGCACACACAAGAAATCATATTTTAACAACAATTAACAGATTGATTGAAGTTCATCATTCTGATTGAATGATTGAAAGTGCACAAAATATCAACAGCGTCCATTCCAGTGTTAAAGGAACATCTGTCCAATATTACAGCAATCTGGATCTGGGCAGAGTTTCCCAAAAGCATTGTAAGCTTAAGTTGATCGTAGCTACATTGCCACCAATGGAGCTACGATCAACTTAGGCTTACAATGCTTTTGGGAAACTCTGCCCAGGTTAGGAATGTTTGTCAAGGGACAAAACTGTAAAAAAATAAATAAAACAACAACAACAAAATTAGCCAGGAAATACCATTTGGTTATTTGCTCACTTAGTCAAAACTCAACTTTGTAATTGTGTCTCAAAGTTACACTTCTAGCTGTATTTTACCTTGAATGCATATTTTTACAATCTACTACACAAGTTAACATCACTGCAGCTTTCGTGCACATGTCCTGCACTGTGTGTCCTGAAGGCTGGATCACTCTGGGCTGAACTGACCGCTGAAACAGGCAAACAATGTAAGAGGAAAACCGTTTTCTCATGCCGCTTTTGTTTGCCAGGTGCTTGTGGCGTCTGTTTCTCAACACAAAAGAATTTTCAATTCAGATCAGTTCCTTTTATTGTCATTGCACAAGTTGGAGCTGATGTCTGAACCCTTTGTCCTCTGGACCTACATCATGAGAGACACATCTGTCACAGCAGCAGTGAAGACATACAACCATATGTCAGAGATAAAATAGAGAGCTGGAGAATAACTGTGAGCTTCATGATAGTTGTAGGCAGCAAAATCCACTATGAAAAAAACATTGTTTTGTTTTTTTTCTTTATTTTTCATGCACTGGTCAATTGAGATTTTGGGCTAACATGTCTTCTTTAAGACTACTAGTGGAAAGAAAACACACAAAATACACTTTTAATTTTTAGCAATATCTATTTGTGTCTGTAGATTCATTTTTTTTCTCTCATGCACTGCAATAAATCTACACTTCAGTAACTTTTTGGTACTTTTTCTAAAATTTTTTGAATTTTTTAGTGATAAAAAAAAAAAAAAATATCCAGAAACCTATCTGTAAAAACCTTTAACTCCATGTAAACACAATGAAACTAAAATGTTGGATGAGGCTTTATCCAGTGTTCAGATTTCTGTTCTGGAATTGTATGCAAATGTGTATATTTAATTAGAAAATTCATTACTTGCATATTTATACATTTCAGAAAATGTAATCAAAACAATTGCCTTAATGTACTGTGATTAATCAACGGGTAATTTGATATATTATTATTATTTTTTGTTTGTTTAATCTATTCACCTGTGGTGTCTTGCCTTATGGTATTCAGTACCATGTTATTTATCAAAGCACCTGATAACACCACTGTACCGTGACGCTACAACACTACCTTCTGATTAAAAAACATGGGTAGGGTTTGAGCTAGACATTATCCCTTAGGCTTGTATTTTACGTATGTCACTACGTTACCTACAATCTTCAGAAAGCACGTTATCGCTTCAACAAGTGTACAATACCCAGTTTCGGTGCACATCATTTAGGAGATATTTAAAACTGACCCATCTGTTACCTTCACCACTAACATCAAGACCATCTGTGTTTGAGCTACCGGGACAAGGTAACAGACCAGCTAACCGACAAACAAACCACTATAATTACAAGGTGAAAAGACGGTCTGGTCTGTTTAAAATATAAGCACAAATAGCGTAAATGTCTCAATGGGAGACTATGGTTTTGATAGGTTAACATTAGCACAACGCAGCAGATTTAAACGAGCTCACTAGCATTAACATTAGCTCAGTTCCGCTGGATATCACCCCGAGGCGGACAACAGTCAAAAACACTCGCTACAAACCTGTCAGAACACCATCTCTTACCTTGATTGCAAAAGAAACTCCATAGTTTGGCGAAAATAAGACCCATTTCTCCTGGTGGGCGAGAGAGCTTGTCTAGCGAGTGGGAGTTTAGCGAGAGGCCTACAGCAGCTGTCCGTGGAGCCGTTATTTCTTTATAAACCCGCTCGCCCCATGCGGATACGATAACTCAGCACATGCCTCCGTATGTGTGTGTGTGTGTGTCCACGGTGTGTTCACAAAGGTGAGCAGCTCCCGAGCTCTTCTTTTGTGTGGTCAGATCAAGTGTGCGACAGATGCGAGCGCGGCGGACACATCGCTGTCCAAACACAAACCTCTTCACTTGCCAGATCGCTCTGACTTCATCCACATTTTCCTCATGGACAAAAACGCACATCAACTCGCTCCCTTTGTCTGTCTACACACGTGTAAGTGCACGGGAAGAACTCAAGGGAGACAAACTTGAGGCACACAGAGTTCACAGCAGCGCGTGTGTGTTCGTGTGCTGCTGGATAAATAACAAGCACTCACTCTTTCTTGTGTTGTACACACACACAAAACACACACCATCCCCCATCAGTGTTAGGTTACACGTGTGAGGATCATGACGTGCACACATCCAAGTGTCACATCCAGGGGTAAAATAAAGAGTTCGACATTAACCCTTGTTTTGTGCTTGTCCTTAGGACAACTAAATTGGTCATTTACTTGTCAGAGTAAAAAAGTAGCTTGCCTGAAAAAAAAAACAAAAAAAAAAAGATTTTTTTTGTGTTTTGTAAATATATTTTTTTCTGAAACAAGCAACATTCTCATTAGTGTTTTATCAGCAGTGACATATTTAAATATGCATATTTATGTTATTTACCCTGGAGTAAAAAAATGATATATATATATATATATATATATACACATATATACACACACACACACACACATATTACTTTGGACATATCCTAAGCAGCTAGATAGGCAGGCCGCAGGCAGGCACATGAGAGGTAGGTAGACAGACAGACAGAAAGACAGATATATTCTTTTACTCACTTGAATCAAAACTAGGGTATGACCAAAAACTTCTGCACTGATTTTGACCACTGAGAAGGAACTGGTTACTCATATATGTCTTTTTTTTCTCTGTGTAGCCTGAAAGTTCCTCCCTTCCTGCAGCAGAGTTGTTTGCACAATAGTGTGAAATCTCTGAGAAAAACAGAAATGCACCTTTATGCAAGTATTGTGCCTGCTAAGAACTATATAAGAAATGAAATAATCAAAACATCTAAAGATTTTGCATACTGAATTTGCATATTACTATTTCAGATTATCAACTGGTATGCCATAATATGTCCAAACACTTAACAACTTCTTTATCATTCATCAGAAATCTGATAGGTGTCACACTTCAAGGAATATTCCAGGTTACTTACAACTTAAGTTAAAATCAGAACTTTAATGCTCAGCATTTATGACATGCTGTAGATAACCACACATGAAATAATAAGTGTGTATAGACAATTGGTAAAGGTGTTTACAATATTCCACTAAGATGTGAAGTGAAAGTGACGTGAAGGCAAAGCAACCTATACTGCGTTTAACCCATCCAAGTTAGAGCAGTGAGTAGTGAACACACACCTAGAGTAACTCCACCAACATTTAGGCATCTTGCTACCAGACTCATCTTCCAAGCATTAGTAGTCCCACTGGTGGGTATATCTATGTTTGCGTTGAAGCCGCTTCTTTGAGCCCCTCCACTGTGGACAGCAAGCCAAATATGTTTAAACTTAATATCTTAAAGATTACATGGAAAAACAAGCTCATACATTAAAGTGGTTTTACCGTTTACTGCACTTTTGAAATTGGAAGTCTCACGCATTCACCGAAAATAGCTCACTTCCGCATTGAAAAATAAGGTGGATAGATTAAGGCTACATTCGAAATTGCATACTTCCCTACTATATAGTGGGTGAAAAACATGTGATATTTTTTGTATGTGACAAAAGAAGTATGTCCAAATTCACAGTACTCATAAAAGTGTAGGCAACAAGTACCCGGATGACCTACTGGCAAGATTCTGAATTGTGCATTTGATGGACACTTTACTAGGATTTATGAATGGCAGTGAAGCGACTCAACTCATCATGGTGAATGTAGTTCATACTACACAATTTAATACTTTATAGAATGTACTTTTTTAGTGGTCATGAAGTAATTACTTATTCAAAATAAGTACCTACTCAAGAGAGTGTGATTTCAGACACAGCCTTAGCCTAACAATGTTCCTGTGGGTGGAGTCTGCTTCATGTGAAGTCTGATGTAAACACTAGCATACTGCCATACTAGTTGCAAACTATGTTTTTTGTATTCATACAGTACAGTTTGATGAGACCAGCAAAAATAAAAAAATGTTACAATATCAAATAAAACATAACAAAAATAAATGTGGGTCTGCTACGAGATGTGAACAGGCCACTTGTTGAACCAAACATGCAACATGGGAACAATACTACAATTGAATTTAGTATTGTTACAGCCACCAGCTGGAATGCCCTTGAGTGCCTGTACTATCTCATCACAAACTTCATTTCCCATAACCCATTGCCCAGACTCATTATGTGTGATTAGATTCAGCGGTGTCTTATTATCCTTGTAAACCCTGCCTAATGCTGCATTCCAGGCAGGTTTTTGAGCCCGTAAGACACGACTTCAAATCACGACTCACGACTTTGTAGCGTTACGTAACAGTCGGGGTGAACGCCCCAATATTTGCATATTCCAGCCTATGTTCCCAACATTATGAAAGGCATTAGACAAGGGCAGCCAGTAACGTCTGGATCTGCACAGGTGAATCATCAGACTAGGTAAGCAAGCAAGAACAATAGCGAAAAATGGCAGATGGAGCAATAATAATGGACATGATCCATGATAACATGATATTTTTAGTGGTATTTGTAAATTGTCTTTCTAAATGTTTCGTTAGCATGTTGCTAATGTACTGATAAATGTGGTTAAAGTTACCATCATTTCTTACTGTATTCACGGAGACAAGAGCCGTCGCTATTTGCATTATTAAACACTTGCAGACTGTATAATTCATAAACACAACTTCATTCTTTATAAATCTCTCCAACAGTGTAGCATTAGCCGATAGCCACGGAGCACAGCCTCAAATTCATTCAGAATCAAATGTAAACAATATAACATAATATACAATGCTCACATAATCTGCCGCATGCATGACGAACACTTTGTAAAGATCCATCTGAGGGTTATAATAGCTGTGTAAACTTTGTTTATGCACTGTTCAAGGCAAGCACGAGCTCTGTGGGCGTGGAGCAGGAGAATTAAAGGGCCAGTAGCCCTGAATCGGCTCATTAATGATGCCCCAAAATAGGCAGTTAAAAAAATGAATTTAAAAAAAATCTATGGGGTATTTTGAGCAGAAACTTCACAGACACATTCAGGGGACACCTTAGACTTATATTACATCTTTTTAAAAAAGTTCTAGGGCACCTTTAACAATTATTTCTATCGCCAAAAGTGCTTACTCAAGGCCTTATTCAGAGACTTCACGAGACTGCTTCAACTGCAAAGGCATTGCAAGTATCATATATTTATCTAAACAGAGGCTTAGACCTCTTCTTTCATATGGTTAAATGACTCTTTTCCATAGCTTCATTTCCTGTTTTTGTTTCCGATTCAATTCAATTCACTTTCACTCTTCCACTTCCCATTCACGTATGCATGCTTTGTGCGTATGTGTTTGTTTATATTAGTTATGTGTTCATGATTTAGATTTACTTTGTGTACAATTCATATGAGTTCCCTGGTTCTAATTATGCCTGCACATTAATGTCACTTAAACGATTCCTGATTTTGCTACATGCTCTAACCACTGTACATGCCAAGAAAGAATTATTTTTTTGTGACCACGAAAAATATAATTTCTGAGAATTGATAGACTATTAATACTGAGTGTTCACTGGACAAAGTGATTAATTGATTGTACTGTTAATTCAACTACATCAAGTTAATCCGATTAACTGATCAAAATATTTATAATTAATTAATACAAGTTATGATTAATTATTAATATTTCCCCTTTGAGGTAATTTGCTAAACCAGAATGTTCTTATGCAAAAAACTGACTTTAAACATTGGCATTCTTGCCAATAGAATAGAAAACATCAGTTTAGCAAACCAGGCTTAATGGTACAAATGAATAATGAAGACCTGAAACTTTTTTTTTTTTTCTTTTTTTTTTGCATATTTCTCATTTCTCATAAAAGAATTTAAGATTTTTTTTTTAAGAATAATTTAAGAATTTAAAAGGAAATTCATTTAATCTATGACAAAGGCAAACTCTCTTTCCACTCAACTCTCACTGTGTTCATTCCACTCACTGACATTGAGCCAGTAGCCAGGGTCACATGCAATCTTAGAGATAAGTGGAGAAACCTAGAATTTTATATATATCTCCTTTATATATATATATCTCCTTTTATAATATATATATTCATGGCAAGGAAAAGGACAGATGGTGTGGCGACAATGTTCTTTATCGTTTTTGTCACATTCTTGAAGAATGCAGACAAATATCACACTTAATGTGAGAACACAGTGGTGAAATATATAAAATCCATAACACATCTTTATTTGTCCATGGGTACAATTAACTGACATATTATTTTGCTAAATAGAAAATGATACAGTACAGTAAATCATTGAGAAGGATACTTCAAATGAATTTTAATAATAAAATATGAAATCCCAGCCTTCTAGTGCACTGTGAAGGCTTTTATAAAGGTCAAAGCAACTGCTGGCTTTTAAGCGTATATTTTCAGGTTATTTCCAGGGCTCCATGAGTGGGCTGCTTTGACAATGATGAATCCACATTTATCCACATCTGGTAAGTTGCATACTGGCAAGAAATTCAAAGCATAATACCCCTCATCCTCTCCTTGGGTCATTTTGACCAGAAATTCATTTTAAAAAATATGAGTGTTCATCTGAGTGGTCCAAGATCTGAGGACTTTTGTCACACTTCAACTTACACAAAAAAGACGACTGGATTCGAGTTAATGTGGTTATATTAATAATAATAATAAAAAAAATTAACAAATCCTTCCCCTTGTGGGCCAATCTGACCTCCATATGAATTAATGGGAAATGGGGATTTGACCAAAAAAAAAAAAAAAAACTGGCACAATCCAGAACAAACACACACAAATGAAGGCATGAGACACACACATGTACATTCACACATGTATGCACACACACCTAGGAATTCCCCTCAAAAGGAATATGGGGCTTTTTTGTCTTCCTCTTCTTTTTTTCCCAGATAAAAATAAATCAGTCACCGTGTAGACTGCATACAAAAATGAAGTGGTTCGATTTGAACACATTTACAATGCAAAACAACACCCCGCCCATCCCCAGCACAACCCTACCACCCCACACAAATGCAAAATAAGTGGTGTACTTATAACAGCATTGTTTTTAAGCTGTAACAGATTTGTTTAATTCTGAATTAAAATCAGCATTTTCAAATAAGTATTCTTCAAGGTTTTACTTGTTTTTTTGTTTTCCCCCTGCTGTTACTAACTTGAAATATTACAAAATCTGACACTTCAGTATATACAAACCTAAAAAAAGCTCAAAATGAAACTAAAAATGCTAAAAATTTTCCCAAAAAAATGTTTATAAAAAGATGATTATAATGATTGTCTAAATATATACCTGAATGCATAATGAAGAAAATATATTATAAAATTATTATATTTATTTTTTTATTTTAGAAATTTAGAGGTAAATAAAATAAAATAAATACAACATATCTAAAAAAAACTGCATTAAAAATAAAAAAAAAATAGAAAAAAAAGATTATAAAAATGAATTAATATAAGCTTTTTTTTATTATTAATATCCTGGACATGATTAATAATCTTCATTCTCCCTCTGTACAGTATTTATTTATGTATGTCGGCAGAATATTGTAGAACACAAAAATGTACTGTGTACATACAAACTGCTGCTTATTTTATTTTATTTTGCAATGCTGGTTTGATTTTGATGTTACTTCGCTGTCAGACGCTAGGTGGCGCAGGACCTTTTCAGATGAACAAGCTCGTGCTCTATATAGACTAGAGCTGTGTGTACACTAAAAAAAACTATATAATAGTAGTAAGCACAATAAAGAATAATAGGCCTACTATAATCTTAATCATGATGGCATAATTGTAGCATTTATCATTATTTTCACTTGACTTTAGTGGTGGTTTTGAAAGCAACATACAAAATTTAAACACAGTCAAGCTCCATACTTTAGACAGTTTGAACTTTCACCAATACCTTTCAAAATACAAGTATTTTTACAAACCATTATACTATAAACTCTTTGTGGACTCTCTCTATGAAGTCACGAGATGGCAGTGATGAGAAAGACATGAAAGAGTGAAAAAACAAATTTAAGGGCTAGTTCATCCAAAAATGAAAATTCTGTCTTCATTTACTCACCCTCATGTCGTTCCAAACATTGTATGACACTGTATGAAACCCTCCATTGAAAGTCTAGGTAACTAAAAATTGAAAATTCGAAAGGTTACAAAGTCGTAAAACAAATCCTTATGAATCAAGCGGATTGTTCTCGCGCATGCATCACGCACGCACATTTGAGCTTCCATGTTTACCAAATATGATGTGCCCTATGTATGTGTCCTTCATTGTTTAGATGTAAACAAATGCCTAAATTAAATCTGCTCATCATACCATATATTTATCTTTTCACAAGACTTGATTCATATGGATTCATTTTACGATGTTATTTTTCGATGAGACAGAAACCTCTTTGATTAAAAAATATCTTAATTTGTTTCTCATTGATTCAACAAAGTCTAAAGGGTTTGGAAAGAATTTGTGAGCTTCCCAGACTGAGATAAGGAAAAAAGAAAAGAAAAAGAAAAAAAAGAAGAAGGAAAGGACCGCTCTCAGTGGTGTGAGTCAGAGTCCCTGCAGAGGCAGAGAATGAACACATGTTAGCTCTATCTGACACTAGTCACGATCATCATCACTTCTTAAAAGCAAAGTCCCTTTCAAGGAAAGTCAGTTCACTCTGCGACCATATTTGTAATGCCTCCGGGCAGCTATTTCGGGCATCCAAGACCAAGTCCTCTCTATTTGAACAACAATGGCTCTGCACCACTATACCTAAACTCACTACTTCAGACTTATGCGCCCTCCAGAAACTTGTGTTATGCAAGTGAACGGCGCCATGTGGTGCCATCCCAAAGGGGCATAAAATCACTTTCACTGACCTTCTCCTGGTTTGTTTCCTGCTGATGGAATGACCTGCCACACTCTATCCGAGCAGCTGAGTCTTTAGCCGTTTTCAAAAAGCTGCTAAAGACCTCTTTTTCGTCAACACTTGACCCAGTAATATCAGCACTTACTTTTTATTTATATTTTACTTTTCTCTTTCTCCATCTATTTGTAAGCTATGTAAAAAAAAAAAAAACCTTGCTACGAGCACTTTGCTGATTAAACTGTGACTTGACACGGCACTTATACTCTTGTAGCTACTCATGTTGATTTGATTGCTTCTACTATTCTCATTTGTAAGTCAATTTGGAGAAAAGCATCTGCTAAATGACTAAATGTAGCTAAATGTAAATGTATTTGAATGGGGAAATCCTGAAATCTGCTTGGCAAACTCCCAATTAAATGACATATTTCAAACTCCAAATAAGCAACAAAATCTGACATGAACCGTCCCATAAATGTTGTTTCTTATGCTAAAATAGCATTAAAAAAAGCTTATTTTTTCAGGCTAGATAAGCCAATGTGCATGTGCAGTCAGAGTATACCCAAGAGGTGACACACTGATACTTTTTGGGCAACAGCCACTACATGGCGCTCCGGTAGCGCGGCCGCCATTATGGGGTGAAAATACTAACTGGACCATAGAATCCTTCACATCTCACATCGGCGAATTTCACTGCCAAATCAGAAGCGCAATAGTGATAGTCACGTGATTAAGGAACGACTCAAAACCCGAAAGACTCATGAAATGAACTAATCAATTGAATCAACAGGTGAACTACTGCCCGAGAGACATTTCAAAGATGGCCGCCGAGTGAAATGACTCGTCTTAAAGGGACTTTGATTACAAACCCACAAACCTGTAAACTGCGAGAGTTCAGTCATACTTGCTAAGGAAGGTTGCACTACACTTTTATTACAGTTCTAATGCTTATTATTGTAAAAATAATAATATTTTAGCCCACTGAGTCAGACTGGTTAGTGATATCTTCTCTAAATAATGCTGCTTGCTAATAACTTAAACTTAAAATTTTGCTTTTAATTGCTTGAAGGGTCTGAACTCTTGCACATGTTTTCCTCCCATAAAGAAAAAGACAGTGCCATTAAAAGACCAAACTTATAAAATTTTTCTGTGTATTACGCTTTATTAGTATAGTGTTTAGTAAACACTATACTAATGAAGCATAATACACAGAAAAATGTGATCTTTTAATATCACTTAGTAGGCTACATTAAGCAACGTTTCTCAACAGTTTTCTACGTGACGAAAACGCTCGTGAATTCAAACACATTATGGGCTAACTGCTTTACTTTATTAATATGATGTTTACTGAGTTTGGTCTGTTATCACTGTCTTTCTAAGTACATTAAGCCACATTAAGCTTTTTCTAATACCGGTTTTCTATGGAGGAAAAGGCTTAACATGTTAATATCACTTTAGTACATTAAGTCACGTTAAGAGTTTTAGAATGTCCCTTGGCGACGCTTGGCGGTGTTATTTAGTCTCTCCCGACAGAGCCCCTTTCCTTTCGCTTCGTCATTATCCATTTCTTTCCAAGAAACTGCGGCATATCGCAAAATTGCAAACAAATATCATGCTATTTCTCTCGGTCTGACGGTATCACTGTCAAAGTAACCATGGCAACGGATAGCATATCCTTCTAATAGAGAATACGAATCTGACGTCACGCTGCATTGAGTTCTGGGTAACTTCTTTGTTTATCCGCCATCTTAACAGGATCACGCAGCCTTTCCGTTATTGAGTTTAGGGAAGCAATTTGTTTTCTATCATGATTGTGAAAAATGTCACCATTGTATGTCATTAATGCTGCATCGATAATTGTGATAGTAACTCAGATCATCGTTCTGAGAGAAAACAAGACAGTGAAAAACGTTTTTTCGCCTTTTCTACATGTAAAAACACCAAGGGAAAGCAGGTCGAGGAGATGACGAGAAGACGCCGGATGGCAAATCTATTATTAATGGCACTGATTAAACCCACTGCTTATCACTCAATAAAAGAATGAAATTGCTAAGTGTTTTTGAATGTTTTGATTTCGTTTGGTTTAATAATTAACATTACCTTTGCAAGTCTGACTCTCACTGCGCTCGTGAATAAGCAGAACTTGACGGGGACATTCATATGATTAACAAGAAAAACGCTTCATGTGACAAACAAACAATTCTGTACATATTTATTAAAGCATACTGTGTGGAGATCTGCAAATGAGCCAAAAATATGAACGCAACACATTTAAACTTTCAGTATGACTTAAAATGCAAGCATTTTATACATTTTCTTCATAACGGTTTTATAAAGGTAGGAAATTGCTTAGTGTGGCTGTCATTTGTTAAAATAAATATATAAATACATTGTGTTCGTGTCCGTCTGTCTGCTGAATTTGACCAATAATCTCTGATTCTCCTCATCTGTGATCATGGAAAAGGGGAATTACAATGGCAAGTTGTAGGCTTAACTGTTACTCAATATGCTCGTTTAAGCATCATTTAAACGTTTCCAACAAATAAATGAATCAACTTTCTCAGTGTGTTGATCACATAGATTTATTTGGATATTCATACGATGGCTGAAGCAGCGGTGAGGGCGTCCAGCGTGTGATACGGTAAACAGATCAACATTGTAAACGAAATTCTACAAAACTTAAGTGAAAAAAATAAAAATAAATGATCATGCAATGCGAAATAATAGCTTCTATTCCTTGCAAACGATACCATTAAAAATGTTAACATTCCACTTAATGGAGAAACAAAACAAAAGGTAAGCAAGAATCCGTATTAATTTCAGTACGAGTAATAGAGGGCGATCCTGTCAAAATGGCGGCGCCGACCCGGCATGCAACGAGGCGTGACGTCGGTTCGTATTCTCTATATGGCGATGCCTTCCCTAAATGCAACGCGAGTCAAAACGCTGTGACGCAATATTCTCATTCTCTATACTTGAACTTCAAAGAATTTTAACCCAAACTGACTGAGTTTCTAGAGAGCAAAGGTTTTGTGAAAAGTGGAAGATTTAAACACAGTCTGTAAAATAAACTGTTAAAAGGATTTGATGATCATGATAGTAATTTATTCTGTGTTTTCATCATTCAGGTTGTATTTCAGCTTTAATGTACATTTTGTTTTAACAAAGCAGCTGATATTGCCATAGAAACTAGTGGACTGCCGACTCGCTTTCACCAAAAAATGGCCTAAACGTAGGGCTGCTGCTGGGCGCCGGTGTTTTTTCATGGAACATTCTATTGACTGTCGCTTCTTGTTAGTGTATAGGTTTCTATGGGAACCGGAGCCTCTAACAGCAGCTACAATGACGCAATTACTTTATCAATCAGCCATTGGCTCTTTTAAGGTGGGACGATTTCCATATTGCAACTGAAAATTCACTTTATTTTAACTTTACTGAACTAAATTTACTGAAAAAACACTTTATTTCTGTGTCATGTAGAGTGAGACCTTGAATGGGAGCGTTTTCTATTATATTGGCCAACTGCTTGATATACAGTGGGTACGGAAAGTATTCAGACCCCCTTACATTTTTCATTCTTTGATATATTGCAGCCATTTGCTAAAATCATTTAAGTTAATTTTTTTTCCTCATTAATGTACACCCAGCACCCCATACTGACTGAAAAACACAGAATTGTTGACATTTTTGCAGATTTATTAAAAAAGAAAAACTGAAATATCAAATGGTCCTAAGTATTCAGACCCTGTGCTCAGTATTTAGTAGAAGCACCCTTTTGATCTAATACAGCCATGAGTCTTTTTGGGAAAGATGCAACACACCTGGATTTGGGGATCCTCTGCCATTTCTCCTTGCAGATCCTCTCCAGTTCTGTCAGGTTGGATGGTAAACATTGGTGGACAGCCATTTTTAGGTCTCTCCAGAGATGCTCAATTGGGTTTAAGTCAGGGCTCTGGCTGGGCCATTGAAGAACAGTTACGGAGTTGTTGTGAAGCCACTCCTTCGTTATTTTAGCTGTGTGCTTAGGGTCATTGTCTTGTTGGAAGGTAAACCTTCGGCCCAGTCTGAGGTCCTGAGCACTCTGGAGAAGGTTTTCGTCCAGGATATCCCTGTACTTGGCCACATTCATCTTTCCCTCGATTGCAACCAGTCGTCCTGTCCCTGCAGCTGAAAAACACCCCCCAGCATGATGCTGCCACCACCATGCTTCACTGTTGAGACTGTATTGGACAGTTGATTAGTAGTGCCTGGTTTTCTCCACACATACCGCTTAGAATTAAGGCCAAAATGTTCTATCTTGGTCTCATCAGACCAGAGAATCTTATTTCTCACTATCTTGGAGTCCTTCAGGCGGGCTTTCATATGTCTTGCACTGAGGAGTGGCTTCCGTCGGGCCACTCTGTCATAAAGCCAAGACTGGTGGAGGGCTGCAGTGATGGTTGACTTTCTACAACTTTCTCTCATCTCCTGACTGCATCTCTGGAGCTCAGCCACAGTGATCTTTGGGTTCTTCTTTACCTCTCTCACCAAGGCTCTTCTCCCCCGATAGCTCAGTTTGGCCAGACGGCCAGCTCTAGGAAGGGTTCTGGTCGTCCCAAACATCTTCCATTTAAGGATTATGGAGGCCACGGTGCTCTTATGAACCTTAAGTGCAGCAGAAATTGTTTTGTAACCTTGGCCAGATCTGTGCCTTGCCACAATTCTGTCTCTGAGCTCTTCAGGCAGTTCCTTTGACCTCATGATTCTCATTTGCTCTGACATGCACTGTGAGCTGTAAGGTCTTATATAGACAGGTGTGTGGCTTTCCTAATCAAGTCCAATCGGTATAATCAAACACAGCTGGACTCAAATGAAGGTGTAGAACCATCTCAAGGATGATCAGAAGAAATGGATAGCACCTGAGTTAAATATATGAGTGTCACAGCAAAGGGTCTGAATACTTAGGACCATATGATATTTCAGTTTTTCTTTTTTAATAAATCTGCAAAAATGTCAACAATTCTGTGTTTTTCTGTCAATATGGGGTGCTGTGTGTACATTAATGAGGAAAAAAAATTAACTTAAATGATTTTAGCAAATGGCTGCAATATAACAAAGAGTGAAAGATTTAAGAGAGTCTGAATACTCTCCGTACCCACTGTATATGTTAAAGAGGGTGGGGCTTAAACTGCAGCCCTGTCTCACTCCACACCCCGGGGTAAAAATTCGGTTCTTGTGTTTCCAATTTTAACAGCACATTGGCTGGCTGTGTACGTTGATTTAATCAAATCATAGAATTTTCCTCCTATTACACTATCAATAAGTTTTAGGTATAATCCTTCATGCCAGATTGAATCAAATGCTTTTTTGAGATCAATGAAACAAGCAAAAATTTGTCTTTTGTTTTGATGTACATATTTATCAATTAGTGTTTGTAATGTAAAAATGTGATCAGATGTGTGACATTTTGGAAGAAAGCCAATTTGACATTTACTCAAGACATTGTGCTTCATAAGGAAGTCTAGGAGTCTCTTGTTTAAGATGCTGCAGAAAACCTTCTCCAGGTTACTGTTCACACAGATGCCTCGGTAGTTGTTGGGGTCTAATTTGTCACCGTTCTTGTGGATGGGGCTGATGAGGCCTTTGTTCCAGATCTCCGGGAAAAACCCGACATTCAGAACATCATTGAATAGTTTTAGCATTGCCAGTTTGAATCTTTGGTCTGTGTGTTTCAGCATCTCATTCAGGATGCTATCAACACCACAGACCTTCTTGGACTCAAGGACATGCAATTTGTCTTCCAATTTCTTTATTGTTATGGGGAACTCTAAGGGGTTTGGATTTGCTTTAACTGATCTTTCCAAATTGTCTAGTTTATTAATTATTTCATTTTGATTAGAATTTAGAATTTCAGTTGTGAATGGCGCATTGCAATTTCTCCCGTTCATAACTAATAGGAGTGAACTTTCTTTCTATATATAGTCTTTGTTAAAAGTCACCACAAGTGACTGTAAATTGATGCTTGATAGTCAAGGAATAAGGTGAATTTTTTTCTGCATTTCTTCCCATTAAGAAAATGGTGCACAAACTCACATAATAACTAGCCTTTTCTTTCCTTGCCAACTGTAGCCTATTATATGGCACACTTAGAGACCATAAACTCTTAACAAAGCATAAGAGCAGAGTAGATGCTTTCTCCCTTGAAAAAATGGTCAGAATGATTTTAAAAGCACTGACTGTGAAATGAGCACAAACATCAGAGTAAGTGGGGATGGAATTTTGAAAGATTCAGTAATTCTTTGCAGTAGGATCTCCATCCATGCTAACTAGGCTATATACATATTACATGCTAATATATTTATCTACATTGTTAAAAAATAAAATAATAATAATTATGTTGATGGATCCGAAATGGTCAATATTCATATTCATGCATTTCTATTAATATTTATTTAACATATAACATAATCCCTGGTGGACAGCTTGAAATGTTATCTATGGTAGAGATTTTTAGTAAGTGTTAATGGAAATAACTTTTGCATTGTGTTGAATAAGAACGAGATTGAGTGACTAAGTTAAAATTAAATTGATTTAGGTAAAGAAAGAAAAGTTTCATTTTATTTTGTTTTGTTTGATTTTGATGTATTTGTGAGTATTATTTATATGTTCAGATCATTTAAAATATAGTTTACTTTGCTCTTTTCTGCATTTTGCAAAGAAGAAATTGTTTGCTCTATTTTCTGCAAAGAAGAACTTGCTTTATTAAAATAAAATACAGAACAGCTGTTGTCAATTGGATGAGACTCTTAAAATAAGTAAAAGCAGAGCAGATTGCTCATTTTCGGTTGTGATGACAATTTGTGTGAGGTCAATTTGATTTCTGCCATTCTCTGAGTGTTCAATTTCCAGAAGAAGATGTCCCAACACAAACAAAAGCGAATGGACTGTGCATGCCACAAATATAGGCACCTGGTTGATGGGCCTCCAGCCCAGTCCCTGAAAAAGGAAGCTGAAACTTCTGGGGGCTGATGACGAAAAGACTGAGTTAATGCAGAAACAACAACGGAAACATCCTGCCATGATGCAGAGAGAGAAAGACGGCTGCATTCAAAGTCAACCTCATGTTCCAACTGGTCCTAATGACAGACTGAGAGACCCAACATACTGGATGAAGAAGGACACTAAAACTGCCAAACAGGCTCAACTGACTAACTGACCATACGAGTGGGGCATATGGTCTCATAGCAGTTCTTTATTTTGTTAATCTACTACACTTTTCTGTTAATACGCACCAGTCCAACCCTTTATGAAATGGAAGTTGAGTGTTGGCTTGACTGATGTTCAGTTAAACTGGGTTTGGACTTAGTTAGAAAATGTTGTGTAATGAAGAGAGTTTAGAGACTGCTCTCAGGACAGACGTGTGTTACAGAATTCTCTTAAATAGAATATAGATGGAAGAGATATGTTATTAGTCACTCCATCTTGGCTAATAGATATTTGTTCTTTATTATAAGGGAAAAAAATTATTCCAAAACTAAAATCAAAATATATATATATATATATATATATATATATAAGAAATGCTGTCATCACAGATCATGATTATGGTTAACCATGGATCCAAAATTATGAGATCTCCAGTTTTTTTTCATAATTAGAATAGCTCATGAGCAATTGTAGAAAGGATACTCTTGTTATTACACATATGAATTGTTATTATATATATTTAAGAAATTTGTGTTCTTAACTGTGGCATGCCTAGGCTTTCTTTATATTTCTTTAAAATTGGTGCCTGACGTCATCTGACTAAATCTTTTCAACTTAAAAAAAAAAAAAAAAAAAACCTAGACACTGTTTCACGTGGAATGCCACAGTGCCTATGTTTCATCATTTCCAATATCGTCGAAAGAGTTTTATTCGATTGGACTCTGTGGTATTCCACCCTTAACAATATCTATTCCCCATTCAGTTCACTATTTGCATATGCAGTGACAAAACAAAAACATTTTTGATACTCTGGCCAGAGACATAAAAGTGTGAAAGTATGTGTGTGTGTGTGTGAGTAATGGTGCACCATGGTGAAGAAAAATGCCATAAACAGCTGTATTCAAATTTTCTAAAATGGGCACATTATGAATTATGCCTAATGAAATGATGGTCATGGATGAATTTGGCTAATAATCCTGACATGGGTTATTGTGGCAGAATGAAACAATGCCACATTGCTTCCACCACATTGCAGGTTAATAACTTTGGGAAAGCAGAACAAGCAATCTTGTCCTGTTTACCCCACATCTAATTTCCTTTTCTTTTCAGCATGTCATGATGAGTTCCACTGAATGAACGGATTCTGTTCTGAATGTATAATGTAATTTTTTGTGATTGTTAACATGTTGAAGGTGGGATGAGTGTAATCCAGGTAGAGGAATTTATATTACTGGGTAAAAATAAGAAATGATTTGCTTATTTAAACAACAAAGGAAATAATATAACAATTAAGTTAAATCATGTATGATATTGCCAGATAAAGGAATATCATGGTCTAAACAGCCCTGGATAACCCTCACACCAAATGAATTTCCACAGGTTTTGTTACCCCAAGGAGGACTGGACGGGGTGATGTGTAAATATATGTTGTTGTCACAGACACGTCAGGTTCCACCTCACTCCCTTACCCACGCACTCAATCACCAGCCTACTAATCAACGCCACCTGAAGATCATCATCACCATCAGCACTTAAGCTCCACACTCACACACACTCACTGTCTGGTCTCGTTTGCACTACAACCATTTGTATGCTTACCTCAAGGACTCCAAACGCTATACTTACCCGTCTCCATCGTCTCCATACCTGCCTGTGTGAGTGTCCCAGTCATCAGTCTCCAGCATCTCCTTCCATCACCATCTGCAACACAACAAAGGACAGTATTACTTCTCATTCTTCTCCAAGACCATCATACTCACCATTCACTTAACTGTTGCTCTGCTGATCACCTCAATAAACATATATATATATATACTGTGTTTATCTCTCTCTCTCTCTCCGGTGTCTCTGTTGTAAAAGTTGTCTCTAACAAAAACATTACAGGGTCTTCATTCACAGGTTAAAGCCGTGCTGTTGATTGCTGAAATTCATCCTACTAATCCAAGTGCTAATGTATTATCAATCATGTAAAAAACGACAATGTTGTCTTGTTTTGTTGTTTTGTTTTCTTCGTGTCCGTTATATCTTCTCCATGTTTAGGTTCAGTATGAGTAGATGTAATCAGGAGATTATGTGTGGTATATTCATCGAACAAGTTCTTTTTCCTGTTTGACGCCTGATTGTGACCTCTGGAAAGGAAGTGTCCATTGTCCATTAGGAGGGTCAACAAAGAGAATGAGTAAACTCAACTGGTGGCTTAAAAGCCCAATGTTTGCTCCAATTGATAAAGTGTCCCAGAACCATGGAAGGATAGAAGGATCGACGAACACACACCTCAGTGCTTAGCAACGCAAGGGGAAGTCCACAGAGAGACTGAAACTGATTACATCATCCTACTGCTGCAGCACCGAATGGAGAGATTGAGACTTTGAAGGATTGTGTTGTTTAGGGTTATCAAATGAGATATATATATATATATATATATATAATTATATAATGTGTTTAATTTGTCTATTTGTGTGATACATCTGATGGTTGTTATTTTATTTAGTTTTTATTTGGGTCTAGTTGATATTGAATTCACAACTTATTATGGCAAATTAATTTGATTCTTTACTAAAACTGGCTAACAGTTTAAGACTAATGGAAGAAATTTTATCCGCCTGATAGTTGCGGCAAGTCCTCAACCCAGCAAAAGTCTAGGGGACATTCGGGGTCGGGTTTTTCTAGCAGCCCTCGTCGGACCAGCCTGGTGAAGGCTTCCAGTCAATATTCTATACAGTTAGCTGAGGTTAGAGAGGTACCCACAGCTTCATTTAGATGTGATATTCAATTTATTCGGTATCCATTTTGTATCTTTTGTCAATTTTGTAATGTGGGGGGACTGATGGATCCAAAATGGTCAATATTCATATTCATGCATTTCTATTAATATTTATTTTAATCATTTATTATGATTTATCAGTTTCACTTTTGATTTCCTATATTTATGTACTTCTTTACATATTAATTCACATCATATTTTCAAGTATTCACTTGTGATTGTACCTTTTATGGTTATTCTTATTTTATATTTAAGAGTATGCTTGTTATGTTCAATTGTTCTTGAAGTGTTCCAGTGTGACAGGTCACGCTGACACGTTTGTGGTTAGACATTGGACGCCTGCCAAGTATTGTATAAGTGACGTTTTTCAGAATTAACCATTTGAATTTGAAATCTGATCAAAATATGTCTGTTTTTATTCCTGATGACATTTAAAAGGGTAAGATTTGCAAAATTCCCAAAGGGGGTCAAAACAACTCATATCTATTTTTGACACATGGGTAAAACCATTTAACCTTTTCTTTTAACAAAAACATCCGTTTGTGTGGCATGTAAATTTCCCTGTATGCTCATGGTATAAAGCTGACCGGGTCATTGATAATTCAGCTTTCTTCTCTCCTTTGCTCTCCTTGGCTTCTGCTTCTTCTTTCTTATCTGCAAATGTCTTAATTATTGCTCTCTTTGATCATCTATTAGATACAATACTCTGGATTTTACAATACTTTAAATTTTATTATTAACTAGGGATGTCCCGATCACGTTTTTTTGCCCTCGAGTCCGAGTCATTTGATTTTGAGTATCTGCCGATACCGAGTCCCGATCCGATACTTCTATAATACATGAAAAAGAGTAAAGAAGAGCGAAAAAACAGATCCAGGAACAGTGCTTTTCAGGTTTTTCAGGTATCTAACAGTCGTTTAAATGGATAAAGTAATCAAATATAAAATATCACTGCATATCTTTACTGTATAAAATAAATAAAGATTAATCATTATTGAAGTTACAACTATTCAGTCAAGAGCAGAAAGTGATTTCTTTGTTATTTGTTATTTTATTTAACATTAAAAACAGGCAGCAGGAGTAGTTTTTCTCCCTTTAAGACCTGCACAATCCAGTACATACCTATACTGTTCCACATGCGCTGTCTTTCTCGACTAATATACGTTCACTTAAGACATAACCGACTATGTTTGCTAGGATACTCGCTAGGACGGGCATTTTTAAATAATTTTTGTATGAATTTGTCCGCTGAAGCGCAAGACGTGAAAGAGAACTCAGTATTTGCGCTTGACTGGAATAAGCGTGTGCGCGCTTCGGATGAGCGCACACAAATCTTCTCACAGCGCGTGCGAGTTCTTTTTCGCGTCTTTTTCTTGAAGGTTTAAATCAGCAAGGCTTAAATGAGTTAGTTTAAACACAGATAGCAACGTGTGCTGTTCAGGTCTCACCTGTATCAACACCCGGGTGATGACGGTGTAAATGACTGGACATGAGAGCAGACGGCACTCGCAGTTAACAGTTTACAAAGAGTTACTGTTTTGTCCACGCTCTTTGATTATCGTTGTTGTAACGTTTTGCGCATCCATCGACTGAAACGTACATTATTTGAACTCTGTCTGTCTGTTTTCAACGTTGCTATTTTAAACAAACCATACGGTACGGTTCGATTTTTTTACCGAGAACCGTTGCACCCCTAATACATATATATCCGAGTCCTGATCGGGAGGTAATGTCCGATTCCGATCGAGTCTGAAACCACGTGATCGGCCCGATTTCCGATCACATGATCGGATCTGGACATCCCTATTACTAACTATTGACTGCTTCTTTATGGTTGTTATTTTACCTTTTGGTTTTATTAAATATTTTCATTATCGATTAAAGTTTGTGTGTGAGGCTAAATTTAATTGTAATGAATAAATAATTTTCCATCAACTTTATCTACTGCCTGGATCTCATTTTCCCAAGTTTTTGCATCAATGTTGAATTATATGCAACTACCCAAAATAAATACATATTCTCCCGGTTTCACAGACAGGGCTTAAGCTAGTCCTAGACTAAAATGCATGTTTGAGCTGATTTAACTGAAAGAAATTTGTACTGACAGCAATAATTTAGATAGAGTGAAAATTCACAATCCTCTATTCCAGGGGTTCCCAAACACATTCCTGCAGCCTCCCCAACACTGCACATTTTGCATGTCTCCTTTGTCTGACACACCCATTTCAGGTCTTGGAGTCTCTACTAAGGAGCTGATGATCTGAATCAGGTGTGCTTGAATAAGGCGACATGCAAAAAATTCAGCATTCTAGGAACATCATACTAACCTTTAAATAACATTCTATTAACATTAAGGAAACTGATTATTTTTATATTCTTGGAATGTTACAAATCAATGTTCCTAGAATGTTGAATTTTCAATCAAAATTAAGTTAAAAGAATGTTTGAAGAATATCATACCTTATAAAAGACATTCCTCTAACGTCAAGAAAACGACATTTGGAGAACAAATATTCTTATAACAAAATTCTGTTAGCTGGGGAACAACTGTAGTCACATCAACTTTTTTTTAACAAATTAACCACTTTTCCACCATCAAGCCGAACGGTTCTTAGAATGGTAAGGAACGGTTCCAGTTGTTTCCACTGGAGCCTGGTAGGGCATTGCACGATTACAAACTGTTCTTGGCTGGAATTCTGGGCATGGTTGTCTAACCATGCTGAATTGTGCTGGTAGAATGCGTGTAGTGACATAGGCACATAGGATTGGTCACTTGTCTATTGCCTGGCAACCAGTTTCTCCATAACTGGCTAAGTGTTCATTTTGAGTGACGTAAACACAAATTAATAATAAAATTAAAAGAAATATCTGATCATCCTCCAAAACACGGTCATTATTTACATCTCATATCATCAGTAGCCATTTGGTAACCATTGCTTTACCAAGGCAAAGACTGATGCTTTAGTACTGCATTCCAAAGAGCGGTTGTTATCAGCCCCACAGTGGAAAATGAAACCATAACCATACCAGCTGGTCCAGATTGACACAGAATGGAATGGTTACACAATCTGAACCATTCAGCCCAATGGTGGAAAATTGGCAAATGTCTTTAGTACTTTTCTGGACCTTAAAAGCAATGGTTAAATTGCTGTCTATAGAGGAGTCGGAGAGCTCTCAGATTTTCATCAAAAGTATTTTAATTTGTGTTCCAAAAATGAACAAAAGTCTTATGGCTGTGGAACGACATGAGGGTGAGTAATTAATGACAGAATGCTAATTTTTGGGTGAACTAACCATTTAAGAGTTAGACAAGAACCGGCTGCAAGAGAATAAAGTGAAGTATGAGGTAGCATGAGAGTAGAGATAGAGAACCTAGAAATGACTAACATTCAATAGGTTCAGCCTGAGCCCTGTTGTAATTCACCACCCCACTTCTCTACAACCACTCACCACCCCTGCAGGTGCAATTACCCTACACCTCCATCTGCCCAGAAGTATGGTTGCCTATAGCTACAGCCCCTAAGAGCAAATCAGTCCTTCGACCCACATAGCTGCCGATCTCCAACACCTCCCCCATAAGTACCAGCAGCACTGAAATCTCCCAAGGCAGATTGAACATAATGACCTCAAGTTGCTGAATAATGCTGTTATCTGCAGGTTACAAAAAATTGAGGGAGAATGCAGAGGACTTTGAGAAATAATGGAAAGTGAATCACCAACAAATCAACATGCTATAAACAAATGAACTAGTGGATTTCATGATGAAAAGGGTCCAAACTATCCTTCAGTATATACATAGGAATAATGTACATTTGCATTCAGTCATTTCACAGATGCTTTCATTCGAAGTGACTATAACAAATGAGGAATATCAAAAGCAATTTATTTTACTAATGTAGTGATAAAATGTTTCCATTAAAGTAAGTGAAATGTAGGGATGCGCGATATTATCAGCAAGACATCGGAATCAGCCGATAAAGGCTTAAAATATAATAATCGGCATCGGCCGACATATACAAGTGCTGGTCATATAATTAGAATATCATCAAAAAGTTTATTTATTTCACTAATTCCATTCAAAAAGTGAAACGTATATTATATTCATTCATTACACACAGACTGATATATGTCAAATATTTATTTCTTTTAATTTTGATGATTATAACTGACAACTAAGGAAAATCCCAAATTCAGTATCTCAGAAAATTAGAATATTGTGAAAAGGTTCAATATTGAAGACACCTGGTTCCACACTCTAATCAGCTAATTAACTCAAAACACCTGCAAAGGCCTTTAAATGGTCTCTCAGTCTAGTTCTGTAGGCTACACAATCATGGGGAACACTGCTGACTTGACAGTTGTCCAAAAGACGACCATTGACACCTTGCACAAGTAGGTCAAGACACAAAAGGTCATTGCAAAAGAGGCTGTTCACAGAGCTCTGTGTCCATGCACATTAATAGAGATGCGAAGGGAAGGAAAAGATGTGGTAGAAAAAAAAGTGTACAAGCAATAGGGATAACCGCACCCTGGAGAGGATTGTGAAACAAAACCCATTCAAAAATGTGGGGGAGATTCACAAAGAGTGGACTGCAGCTGGAGTCAGTGCTTCAAGAACCACTACGCACAGACGTATGCAAGACATGGGTTTCAGCTGTCGCATTTCTTGTGTCAAGTCACTCTTGAACAACAGACAGTGTCAGAAGCGTCTCACCTGGGCTAAAGACAAAAAGGACTGGACTGCTGCTGAGTGGTCCAAAGTTATGTTCTCTGATGAAAGTAAATTTTGCAAGTCAGGGTCCCAGAGTCTGGAGGAAGAGAGGAGAGGCACACAATCCACATTGCTTGAGGTCCAGTGTAAAGTTTTCACAGTCAGTGATGGTTTGGGGTGCCATGTCATCTGATGGTGCTGGTCCACTGTGTTTTCTGAGGTCCAAGGTCAACGCAGCCATATACCAGGAAGTTTTAGAGCACTTCATGCTTCCTGCTGCTGACCAACTTTATGGAGATGCAGATTTCATTTTCCAACAGGACTTGGCACCTGCAGACAGTGCCAAAGCTACCAGTACCTGGTTTAAGGACCATGGTATCCCTGTTCTTAATTGGCCAGCAAACTCGCCTGACCTTACGCATTGCCGCATCACCGCATTGCTGCAGTAATTCAGGCAAAAGGAGCCCCAACTAAGTATTGAGTGCTGTACATGCTCATACTTTTCATGTTCATACTTTTCAGTTGGCCAACATTTCTAAAAAAATCTGGAAATTCCAGATATTAATCCGAATATAATGTAAATGACATGTTGAAGTTTCTAAAATTATTAATTCTGAGCCGTTTTGAGTGGGCTGCGTGCACACAGCGCGAGATGAACAGATTAGCACATGGGCTAAAGCTAACACGAGTAAACATGATAATCATGTCATGAAATGAGATAAAGAGTTATATATTAGTGTCACTGTGTTTAATAACTGCCTTTTAATGTTTAATTTGATTTGTTGAAATATCTGAATCAAAAGATAATTGTTGTGTTTTGCAAGGCCTGTCTTTCTTTCTGTGTGTGAACGTGATAATTATAGTTTATTCTGGTCAATAAACCTAAATTTAACTTTCACTTTACAACAGGGGGTCAAATTTCGTTACACACTTAGCAATTTATAAATAAAACCAGTACTTATTAAACATAGTTACTAGCTTCTTATTGTTCAGTCTATTTAATTGGTAAAGTACATTACTACTCAAAAATAATATGGTTTGCTAAATAACGGCTAATATGCCCTCTTTAAGAGCCCTATGCTCTTAAAGATGACAGTGGATTAACAGATATTTGGAGACAGGTTAATCCACGGGAACGGGAATATACATTCTTCTCAAATTGAATTGATTATTTTCTGATCTCCAACTCTTTAATTGACTCTGTTGCTGATTGTCTAATTGGAGTAATAGGGTTGACATCATGTACGTGTGGAATTAAAATTAGAAGTGAATGTAGATTTTAAGAAACGGGGGAGGTGGAGACTAAATACCTTTATGCTGGAGGATAAGGTCTTTGTAGATTCATTGCAGGCTGACATAAAGATGTTTTTTGAACTTAATATTGGGTCAACTCAGAGATTAGCAACAGTATGGGATGCCTGTAAAGCATTTATCAGGGGAAAATGTATTGCTTATGCAATTAGAAAAAAAAAGAAAGTGTAGGAAAAGTGAAACTTTTAGAGAAACAAATCAGTGTCCAAAAAAGGACCTGCATCATTTTACAGATTTGAAATTTAAACAGCTTTGTCAATATAAGGTTGATCTCCATGAATTCTTTAATAAAAAGGCAGAATATGCATTATTTAGATTGAAGACCAAGTATTATGAGAGTGGGGAAAAAGCTGGGAAACTCCTTGCTAGACAGATAAAGCAACATGATGCATGTCATGTCATACCTGCAATTAAGGAAGGCAATAAGGTGCTCACCTCGAACAAAGAAATAATAGGGTTTTCAACCCTACTATTCAAAACTGTACACATCAGAAAACATTGACAGTCAGAAGGAGTTAAATGACTTTCTAGCTAATGTTACTTTGCCCACTTTAACCCCTGATGAACGAGCCTCAATAGATGGACCTATAACTAAAGAGGAGGTCCGAACAATTATAATGTCTTTGAAACCTGGAAAATCACCAGGCTCTGACGGATTTCCAGTAGAATATTATAAGTTTGTTGATGAGTTGACCCCAATATTAACTGAGGTATATGCAGAGGGACTTGAGAATGACATGTTGCCTGACAGTTTTAATGAAGCCTTAATATCACTCATACCAAAACTGGATAGAGATACGATGGATCCTGCTAATTACCATCCCATAAGTTTATTAAATGTAGATTGTAAACTGTTAACAAGATTATTAACCTCACGATTAGAAAGTATTTTTCCTAAAATTATACACAGAGATCAGGTAGGCTTTATTAAAAATAGATCTTCGTCTGACAATATGAGAAGGTTATACCTCTCATGTGGATGAATCATTCTAATCTAGATCCCATTGCTGCAATATCGCTTGATGCCGAAAATGCTTTTGATAGGGTGGAGTGGGGGTTTATTTTCTTGGCATTAGAAAAATATGGCTTTGGTTCAGGTTTTGTGAAGTGGGTTAAAATTCTTTACTCCAATCCTAAAGCAGCTGTAATAACTAATGGAACAATATCATCCTTTTTTAATCTATCTAGGTCTACCCGCCAAGGATGTCCTCTTAGTACGCTACTTTTTACATTAGTTTTGGAACCGCTTGCTTCAATGATTAGAGAGGAACCAAGAATGTATTTGCAGGGGAAAGAGAACATAAATTACTGTTATATGCCAATGACATACTGCTAATAGTTAAGGATTCTGAATGTTCCTTATCAGTACTCCTTAAAGGGTAAGTTCACCCAAAAATGAAAATTACCCTCATGCCGTTCCACACCTGTAAGACCTTTGTTAATCTTCGGAACACAAATTAAGATATTTTAGTTGAAATCAAATGGCTCAGTGAGGCCTCCATAGGGAGCGATGACATTTCCTCTCTCAAGATCCATTAATGTACTAAAAACATATTTAAATCAGTTAAGGTGAGCACAGTGGTTCAATATTAATATTATAAAGCGACAAGAATATTTTTGGTGCACCAAAAAACAAAACAAAATAACAACTTATTTAGTGATGGCCGATTTCAAAACAATGCTTCAGGAAGCATCGGAGCATAAATGAATCAGTGTATTCATTCAAAAAGCTCTTTATGGGTAATTCCTAGATTAATATTATGAAACCTTTTCTTTAAAATGCAAATCTCTTGCAGTAAGACATTAGCTGACAACAGAACATGCACAAGCTAATGTAACTACTGTATCACTGCATCAGCAACTACACTGTTACTGTCTTCAAATAAAGCAACATGCAGCAGAACATCAGTGTTTCTGGATCATCACTGACTGAAGCACAGACTCTACTCTCCAGCACAATGGTAACCTCACAAAACTCAGATAACAGAAACAACATTAAACATTAACAGATCTCTCTAGATCTCAGCATCTTCATTATTACAAACCACTCTGACTTTCATACAGTCTGTTTCTTTCATACAAATCTTCTTAATGAAGTGTTGATGTTTTATCAAAATTTATAAATGTCAGTTATGGAGGTAAGCACTTGCTTTAGTTGGGCTCCTGTCCTGACCCTTGACTTTACTTTTTCTCCAATTGTAACTGTGTTTCTAGAGCAATCAGATCAAATGGATTTGGTTGCTCGTTGTTGATGATTTTATCATCATACAGTAGCCTTAGTAATTTTCAGATAAACAGATTAACTCTGAGCATCACAAAACAAGGAACTATCTAAAGCAAATGCTCACCTCCATAACGGTGACTTCAGACTTTATTATTTTCTATAAAACACCCAAGTTCTCTAAAGGTGATGGAAAATTCTGAACCTTTACAGAACATTCGGGACGTTTCTAAAACGTCGTCTTTTGGTAGTGAAAGTGGTGCAGTTTTAAGGTTCCTTATATGACTTTAGGGATACATTCCATTTTGGTTAATTTTATGTTCACATAATGTTACAAAGAGGATATTTGGGAAGATATATAAGAACGTCCTATAGTAATAGTCCCCTAAACATTCCCGGAACATACTAAATGTTCCCTGAAGGCCCACCAAACCATAAAAGAACTCCACATCTTGACCGTCTCTGACTGTTCTGAGAATGTTACTAGACAATGTCCTTAATACCAGTGGGGACGTTCTGAGAATGTTCTGGGAACATAAAATTTATGACAAGGATAACATGTCACCTTGAAACGTTCCCAGAACGTTCAGAGATGGTCATGATGTGGAGTTCTTTTAAGGTTTGGTGGGCCTTCAGGGAACATTTAGGATGTTCTGGAAATGTTTAGGGGACTATTACTATGGGACATTCTGTTAACTTCCCAAATGTCCTTTTTAGAACCAAAATAGAACGTCCCTGTAAACTCATATTGGGAATGTTATTAAATGACCAACAGAGGACCATGTGGGAACGTTCTGTTAATGTCCTAAATGTCCTCTTTGTAACGTTCTTTTTTGACCATAAAATAACCAAAATGGAATGTCCCCCTAAAGTCATATATAGGAACCTTAAACTGCAGCACTTTCATTACCAAAAGAGGATGTTTTTGGAACGTCCTGAATGTTCTGTAAAGGTTCGGAATTTTCGTCACATTTAGAGAACTTTTAGGGAACGTTGCGCAAGGTCCTGAGAATGTCGCATTCTACGTGGGTATAATCCCACCCACTTTGAAGCGATACTAAACTGCAGTGGAAAAGCCATCTGAGCCAAGTAAAGCAAACTGAGCCATGCCATGCCAAGCCGAGCACCCACAATGAGAAACATATACAAACGGCGAGAGTGGGATGACAGAGAGAGCAGGATGACCCTCTGCCTTTCTTCAAACATGGCATGATTAGCATAGAGAACTGCCACATTTAACTCTAACCACACTGCCTCGCTGCTATGTGAGTTCCCAAATGGACTCCCTTAATTGTAATTGGCAAGTACATATCTTCAGGGATGCCTCTGAACGGGTCTATGGGTCCATTGCATATTGCACACAGAGGATCCAAGGAGAGGTGTTGAGGTGTTTTTTCTCACAGCCAGGCCAAGAGTAGCCGCTAAATGCCAGTTATCTGTGCCTACATTGGAACTGTGTGCAGCTCTCACTGGTGCGCAGTTAGTTTCATTATTAGAGCTCACCCTAAACATTGAAGCCTTTGTACTCTGAACTGACTCCACTACAGTCCTGACATGGCTTCAGTCGGAATCCTGGTGCTACAAAGTATTTGTGGGGACCAGTATTGGTGAAATACAAGAACTCACTAGTGCTCACACCTGGCGTTATGTGGAATCAAACAATAATCCGGCCGACTACATTACTCATGGGAAGAATCTAAAAGAGCTAGACACAGACAAAATATGGAGACAAAGATCAGAATATCTCTGGCACACACTCTGCTGGCCCATTATCCCCAAAATAAGTACAAATGCGAATCCTGCTGAACTGAAGAAGCCTACTTTCTGTAGTCACATAACATTTGCTGATGTTCAGTCTTTACCTGACCCACAGCAGTTTTAAAGCCTTAGTTGAAGCTGCAGCACTTCTACACCATGGGGCAGCAGGTAAAGAAGGGGATCCCTCAGTTGAGGATCATCAATTAGCAGAAAGAGACATTTTGAGGAAAGTTCAATGTGATAGCTTCCCTAACAAACAGCAAATACAATTCAGATTTAATCCTCCTAGTAGTCCCCATTTTGGAGCAGTTTAGGAACGTGAGATCAGATCCATTAAGTCTGCCCTGTATGCCAGTTTACAAGGGCAAAGTATGACTGAGAAGGTCCTGAACACTGTTCTCACTGAAATAGAATTCTGAATTCTAAACCTTTAAGTTACATCTCCACAGATTCCTAAGCTTCTTCTCATGGGGTGGCTTGATCCATCATTCCCACAGACCGCGTTTTATGAAACAGAACTCTAAAGTACTACCTGCCCAACCTACAAACCTGTGATCTTATTTTACTTGTTGTTTATGGGTTATCGCCATAATTATGTTTGTTACATTAAATAGGACTAATAAATGTCGCCTATATGGCCGATCATCCTGCCTATATTATCTTATAGAACCACACACCCCCAATAAATCCTCAATGAAACCTATGAGCATCTTTGTTGCATCCTGACCAGGGGCCTGTACCATGAAGCCAGATTAGCTGGCTAGCCAGGTAAGTTTCAGATTAGATTGTGCCAGTCCTGGGTTTTAGGTACCATTAAAGTAACTTGACTTTTAGCGGTGTTCATCGCCATGGTAACTTACGCTCCAAGGTTAACCTGCTCCGGGGCAGGTTATGTTCTGGTTCAGAGATCTCAAACCGAATTTGGGCCAATCGGATGTGAGCAAAGTGACACTGACACATCCAACGCAATAAAGTCACTCCCCCAGTTTCTCTTCCTCCAAATTAAAGGTCACTATATAGTAAAAAAATATTTAACAATGAAATTGTCTGGCTTTAATGATAATTACTTTTTTATGATTTATATATGATTTATATAATAATTAAATGATATATATTATTATTAATCCATTACACAAGCGATTTTAGTTTAACAGTTATTATTTAATTTCAATGAATATTAATATATACAGATCATATGTAATATAAATAAGCTGTAAATAAACTTTAAATATGACTACATGCAACCTTACATGTCTAAGTCTCTATCACTATGTATTATAAACTAAATAAACTAACTTCACAAGTTTCACTTGCACTGGCAGAGCAAGATAATTTCTTTTATTTTCATCAGTGTAAATGAGTTTAAATACTTCATTTTCTTCAATCTCCTAATCTTCAGCAAAAGAGTTTTGAATCATGCTGACTCTCTTGTGAGAAGTGGATCAGAGTTTCTCTCTGTTGCAAGGCATGTGATTGGCTGTTCACCACTGATGTCATGCATTCATGTGCACACACTCCACAAACTCAAGCCTGAGCCTGATCAAGCCTGATCAAAGCCTGAGTTTACAAAGAAAGTTGATGATCAGCGTCATGGTACAAACAAAGCCGGATTGGAGTGGTTTGGTTTTGTCAACTGGAAACTAATCCTATAGTTTGTTCAACTACCATCATGATACAGGCCTCAGATGTACCACAGTGATTAATATAAACCGAGCCACACTAGTTAGTAAATAACAGGGCCAGAGCATACTTTATTCTGCTATCAAACTCAAAACAAGATTTTCATTGAATGCACACTCAAAATAACAAAAGTTATTTAAAAAAGAGCCCAATGTACTGTGTTAATATGAAGTAATTTTCCATATTGATTTAAAAAAAAAGAAAGAAAAAAAGGAATGTCCCTGAACTTAAAGGTAATAGAGAGGATTTTTTCATCGACTGAGAAATCAAAGACTGTTAGTGAGTTTTTAAAATGAGCGCATGAGTAAGAACAGCCCCCCTCCTTCACAGCTCATTTCAAAGGAACGCCTCCCAAAACTCGTGCATGAGTATTGGAACACGAATGTTTACCACCGGCATTTGCTGTGTTGTGTTAGTGGATTCATTATGTCGGACTCACCACAGGTAACTCATAATCTGCAGTTGTTACTCCTGTCTCCTGACAAAAACATTGCATGCGGCGCCTGTGGAGTGTGGAAAGGTACTGGAGCCGCGCTAGTCTCTCACAAGGAACGTCATGGCAGTGATTGACAAGCCAAGAGGCTGATGTTTTTAAGGCCCTACCTCGTGCACAGATGATGTATATTAATATTATTACTTTCAGTGCACCTAATACATAGTCTTTTATCAGTTAGTAAAGACAGTTTCAAGTAATATTGCAAAAATGTATAAAAAACATCCTCTTTAGCACCTTTAAAGGGGGCTATAATGCTATTTCATGTATTCAGACTTATTTACACTGTTAAAGAGATGGATTCTCATGCTAAACATGGCCAAAGTTTCCAAACATGAGTTGGATGTATGACAGAGTATTTCTGTGCCAAAAATCCTCTTCCAAATCCTCATAAACTTTGCTGTCTTTTTTTTTTCAGTATGGGCCTGTGTGACGTCGATGGGGTCGGAATTCCTTGTACGGGCACTTCTCCCTAATTCTGAAACCCATTTCAGATGATTTCATAAATGTGCAAAGTTTGCAGAGTTTTCAAGCATGTTTAGGCCCTCAAAAATGCGTTTCATTTTGGAGAAGAAGAATTACAATAGGGTCCTCACACCATTGGTGCTCGGGTCCTAATAAAAACAGGAGTAGAAATGGATTTTTCACTTCTGACAAAGCCATCTTTCTCCCTTTTGTGGGAAAGATGCCTGCTTCCTGTGAGGAAATATGTGAAAGCCAGAGAAACTGATGAACAGGAAGACCAAAAACTTCAGCCTATAATTATGTGCTGCTTCCAAAACCGTCATTCATGTGATATGCCTATGGCCCCCACTTCTTGTAATTAACATGAATTAGTTAGTGTTTGTGAATGAGGTGAGCAGAGAGAGAGAGAGAGATAAAGAGAGCGAGTCTATGATGATGTTAGTGGGTGGGGAGAGAACACATCTGTTACTGTTTGGCATAACACAAGCACCATGATTATGATTATCTATTTTGGTAAATTCAAGTAGGTTTTGTACCATCTTGTTATTGTCTATATTCCCTTCATATCCAGATGTTTCAAGTACTGTCCAATAGCTGACTGATAAAAGTTATTAACGTTTTGAACATTAAGTTTTGCATCATTTCAGTTTCTTTTGTGTACCATCTCTCAGCACATCTGTACACATTAATGTGCTTTGTGCATGAATCTCTCTCACTCACTGAAAGTCCACAAGGTGTTCGTCATATATGCCTTTGTGCTGGCGAAAACTACGATAATATGACCCAGCTCTACAAATAAGATGCTCAATCACAAAAGATTAAATGCTCTCTA
This sequence comes from Chanodichthys erythropterus, assembly GCF_024489055.1. Lineage (NCBI taxonomy): Eukaryota > Metazoa > Chordata > Actinopteri > Cypriniformes > Xenocyprididae > Chanodichthys > Chanodichthys erythropterus. Next base: position 25,353,555 of record NC_090231.1, on the reverse strand, counting down.
TTTCAGTCCAGTGGTCAGTCAATTCATTCACCACAGACCACATTTACTCTGACTCTCTGCCTGCTATTCTCTGACCTGTAATATGACTTCAGAGTCAGGTAGGACTCAGATTGAATGATTATGCTCTATTCAGACAGACACTCTGACTTTGTGCATTATTTCAATACAAAAGCTAAATGCTTTATTATACAAAATTATTTATGCAATGAATCATTATGCACATAGGCAAAAGTACACTGTTGTGTTTTGTAAAAAAAAAAAAGAAAGAAAGAGAGGCTGTGTATTTGCTCATTAGTCCTGGTGTGGCTTTCATGTCTCTCTTAGTAGGTTCTCAAGAGATGTGACATTTAAATTATTATTATTTATTTTTTTTTAACCTTGGTAGTCATTTTAATTCTTTGCATTCATTTCAGGCACAGTGTTTATAATTATGACAGAACTCAACCTGTCAAACATCACATTTTAGGTTAGTGGTCCAAGGAGACATTAAATGTCATCTGCTTTTTCAGACCCCTTTAGGCAAGAATATGGCAAGGTAATCTCTGAAAGTAAATAATGATATTCACAGGAAAAGTTGCTATTTACTCTGCTATTGTATTTGAAATAAGATAACGGTATGATTTTACTTCCCTGTCTGAGGATCATCTCTAAAATACAATGACATAAACAGGCTTACACTAATACAAATAATGACCTGTTAGAATCAGTGTTAAGATAATCAGTGAAAGGTTCGGTCTATGAATGCAATAATACGTTTTTTGTAGGGATGCACGATATTGGATTTTGGCCGATATTCGATATGCCGATATTTTCAAAATAATTTTGGCCGATGCCGATACCGATATATATACAAATTTTTCGCCTGATATATTTAAACTTTAATTTTACTGAAGATAAATCCATGTATCTCTTCTGTACTGATTCTACCATAAATGCATTATTTTACAAATGTAGACAGACATTCACACCTGAAAAACAGGTAACCTGAGACAGGACACCGTCATTCACCGCCAGTTGCAGTGAGTGTGCCATGCACGTTAGACTTGTCACACCAAACTCCATCATAGCTTTAGCCATGTTACGGGCATTGTCACGTAGCACGACATGCACTCGTTCTATTTTCCATTTCCCAAACATACTTTCAAATGCGGACGCAATTGCAGCTGCTGTGTGAGAACCGGAGCATTCCTGTGAGTGTAGGACAGCTTTTTTAAGGGTGAAATCTTCATCTATCCACTGGGCAGTGAGGCTCAACATGCTTACAGGACTCACGCTTGATGTCCAAATGTCCGTGGTGAAGCTAATGTGTCACGCGCCGGCAAAGAGCTTTTCAATTTGACTGGCAACAACACTCTGGAGTTCAGGTAAGGCCACGTCAGAAAAATAGCGCCGGCTGGGCATAGCATACCGCGGCTCTAGATGCATCATTAGCCTCCTGAAGCCAACATCTTCCACCACGCTAAACGGACTTCGGTAAAGTTGGTTTTATATTCGCACATTCGGACTTCTGGTAAATTCAGACTTTCCAATAAATGCAATAAATTAATGTTTGCGAATTTTAAGCAGCGACATGATAGGCAAGTATTGTTTTAATGGCATATTTTCTTGTGAATGTCCACTGAATGTCCAATGCAGTGTGATTAACAAGGCTATTGAATACGGATGTCCGAATGTGCGAATATAAAACCAACTTTACCGAAGTGCTAAACGGCTGGTTATCAAGAGCAATAAATTCAATTATTTTGTCGTTAAGATCTTTTACCTTTGGGTGGTCGCTGCTGTATTTTCTAGCTTTGTCAAAGGACTGAAGTAGAGGCTGCTGATGGGTTTTTGCCGGCATTTTTTCCTTCTTACTTTTTAAAAAGTCTTGGTGCTGCTCAGGATGACGGCTGTTAAGATGTGTAATCATATTTGTAGTGTTGAAAGACTATTGTTTTACGCCTCCTCGCATCACTTGTGCTTTACAAATATTGCAAATAGCAACTTTGTTATCTGTTTGACAGATCTCGAAATGCCTCCACACAGCTGACATGTTGTAAGTTTAAGTTTTTGGCGCTCAAGCTACGTTCATGGTCGTCGCGCGCGCACATGAAACACGCCCCCCTATCGGTTTGGCTCATCGGCAGAAATATTCATATTGGCCGATGCCGATGATGGTCATTTTAAGCTTTTATCGGCCGATACCGATGTTGTGCCGATATTATCGTGCATCCCTAGTTTTTTGTTTATTTTATTTTATTTTTTTGGGTACAATGAAGTGGTTATTCTGCTCAGTACTCACTTCAACCATTGAACATTAAAAGGAAATTTTAAAAGTGAAAAGCATTAACAAGAAGAGTTTGGTTCCAAAACGCAGTAACTTTTTTATTAATTTGAGTAAAAAGGTGTTTTCTTTATCAAGAAAGTGACAAGATGAAAACCACTATTTTCTGTTTCAAACTTTCACATAGCATCTTTTGGTTATAAAAACATTAAAAATTCAAAACTACATTTTGATTTTTAAAAGTTTATTATAAAAACTTATTATTTCCCCCCCAAAATGCAATAAATCCATGTTACTTTTTTTTCTCAAAATGCATTTAACCCATCAATATACAAATAATTTTTCAAATTGAAAATACACAACAAAGTAAGTTGATTCACATATATGACAGAGTCTAAACTTTGCCAATATTTATCTTATATACAGGCATTTTAAAAATACATTCAGCCGTCACTCCTAAAATGAATTCAACGGGTCATCTTGTTAATGTTATAAATTATTTGTCATTACCGATTAAAGAGTATCTGGTTAAATAAACACATTTGCTGAGTAGACATTGGTATTAAAAACGGCTTTTTAAAAAGCCTTCAATGTTTACATTGGGTGGAATGGTGAGCTGTGATTGGTTGAGCGAATATATCGTGTTCTGCAGAAAAAGGAGACTGGCGTTTGTCGTGTTTTTGGAAAGAAAGGGAGAAAACATGACGGATATCGCATTTTGCGCAAAATTAATAAATGACTTTTCAATACCGACCAGATACAATACTGATTTTGGCGGAAACTCAGTTTTTTTTTTAAATGGCGTCTATCGCGTTTTGGAACTAAACTCTTCAGTGAATAACACCAAAAGCTCGATTACTTCCGCAGCAATATCACGGATGTGTTAAATTTCACTGTAGTAATAATTGTCTACTTTGCCTTAATCAAAAATGTTCATTAACTTGTGAAATGGGGAAACAATTACATTTTAAAGCATCCGTGTGAAAACAAACCTAGAAGGAGTAAATGAGATCGTCCTCACTGCAGAACACGAGATCCAGGGGGCTGGATCGAGATCAACTCCTCCCACTTTCCATAACCCTAAACCTACCAGTCTCCAAACCTTGATACCCAAACCTACCCATCTCCCCCCCTAGATCTGGATCTCATGTTCTGCAGTGAGGAGCTAATGGGATTTGGAGAGAAAAATGAAATTCCAGGGAGTTATTAATGGGATATATCCAGGCCATTGGACCCTTCGCTAAGCCACGCCTGAAAACCGCCACAGGCCAATCGTGGTTTAGCAACCGTTACTAGGCGCAGGAGGTCTGTCAAGCTTTCGAGCGAGGGAACATGCAGTGCCCAAGGAAGTCGACCGGAAGTTGAAGTCGGCCGCGTGCCGCCATCTTGTAGCAGAACTTCACTTGCGTTAGCATCCCATTGACTCCCATTCATTTTGGCGTCACTTTGACAGTAAACGCCTCAGATGTAAAGTTATTCAAAGACTCCATTTGTCCATTATTTATTTCTAAAGATACACGACAATGTATAAAGGGCTCCATTACCTTCTATGTTACATTATGGCCCCATAGAAACAGTTTTTGTAAAAATAGGTTAACGATTGCGTCATAACCACACGAATCTCTGTCACACAGTAGAGAAATTACCGTACAGACAGGAGGAGAAGCTCGCAGGCAATAGTATGCATTAACTTAATATGGCGTACTGGCGTTACATTTTAAAATATACAAACTAATTAATCAGAATACTTACTCCTGCTCACTCACACTAAAGAACTCCCCACTCAAGCTCGCCGTCTCTGCAAGATTAACGATGGCAGTTTGCACGCACTGCTACTAGAAGATTTACATCTGTCAGACAGGTTGCTGACGTCATCAAGCTTAGTTTGAGTCTGCGCGTCAGAAACTGAAGTGCTAAAAATCGCTAAAAATGGGCTTCACTTGTCTCAATTGAGTTCCAATGGGGTCGCTGTGTCCATTTCTTTTACTGTCTATGGGAACATGCCGAAGCGTTATGGATTGTGTTAATCTGATACCCAGTATCCTAACAGTTTAGATGGGGTGGTGGAATTTTTTTCCCCTTCTCGAAACCTAAAAACCAAGGGGAGAAATGCTGGTGTTCTGACAATTTGTGCTACCCTGTCAGATTTTACTACCTCCCATTGAAACAGTGGGTAACGTTAGCAAAATCTGAAAAATGTTAATGTTACCTATCAGATTGTGCTTCCAGCGTGATATTAACGTGGTTTATGGCTTTATTAAAGGGCACCTATTATGCAAAATTCACTTTTACACGTTTGACCATAAATGTGTGTTGGCAGTGTTTGAGCAAAACCACCCTAGAATGAGAAAAATCCACCCAGTGTTTTTTTTACAATCTCGATAATTCATAAGCACTGTCTCAGAACGCCCTGTTCTAAGATTGCTCTCACTGTGACGTAGAATTGCGCTAAGCCCCACCCACGTGGTTTGATTGACAATCTGGTTTTGGCATAGACCCCGCCGTCGGTGATCTGTCAACCATCCTCCATTGTTTCAACGACAGCCGGTAATGTCTCCTAAGAAACAAAAGTGTTCTGTTGTGAGATGTAATAATGAACATAGTAGTTTTCACTTACTTCCGACATCAGAGCCACTGAAAACACAGTGGATGGATTTTATTTACGAAGGAAAGGCGCCACTCAAAATTCCAAGATACGTTTATGTTTGCGCGAATCATTTTTTGACTGACTGTTTTGAGAACGAGGGTCAATTCAAAGCAGGTCTTGCTTCAAAGTTAATCCTCAAGTGTGGATCGTTGCCTACTAGTTATGTGTCGTTCTTGAACGATTCGTTCATTTTGAACAAATCTTTAATGTGACTCGGGAAGAACGAGTCGTCTCGGGGGGTGATTCGTTCAGTCGCGCATGTGCAATATTCTACAGTTTCTGTACTGCTAGTAGTAGTTCACCTGATGATTCAATTGATTAGTTCATTTCATGAGTCTTTCGGGTTTTTGAGTCCTTCCTTAATCACGTGACAGACCCATACGCTATGCTGTGTGACCCAAGCACATTATTTTTATTAGTAAATAACGTTAACTCTCCAGTTTTGTTTGAGTTTGTGTTACAACTGTTAAAGCTGAAGTTATCATAACTTTGATGTCTTAAACTAACATTAATAATTCAAAATCAAAATGTTATTTGCTTTCAATTTATGTCATTATGTCCTTTTTGAGCAATCTTTTTATACAAATATTAGACTAATATGTCAAGTCTGACTAGGAAAAGCAATTATTATAACAGCAAACTCAAAATTGGAGTAAAAATGAACAAATTAGGCTATAAATACTTTGTATTGTAGGCTTGGATTATTATATTATTATATAGCCTAGTGTTTATTTACAGATAGACAGTCAAAAAGATAAATTAATCAATACTTTATTTATAACAGGGCTTTATTTATTTATAATAACACACCACAGATCCTCAAGAAACAGTAACAAAAACAGTGACAGAAATGTCAGAAATAGCGTATGGGTCTGTCGACTCAAAAACCCGAAAGACTCGAGATGAACTAATCAATTCTCTTACCGGCTCAGAATGCATTGGTTTAGCATGGGACTGCCTGTCGCGTCATTAAGGAATGACTTAAACCCGAAGACTTGTCAGACAAGAGGTGAGGTGAGCTTAATCAGCTTGTCATAAACTGAAGACCCAGGTAATGAATCAATCATTTCTGAATCAGCATTGTAGTTTTGTATTGTTTGTAGTGGGATCAACGTTTGCATAAGTAGTAGATGTGTTGGGGAAGTAACACGTAACATTTTAATTACATTTTGCTAAAATGAACGAAATGACTCGAAAAAAGATTCGTTCATTTTGTTGAACGAGACTCAAAAGTCCGAGTCAGTAAAATGATCCGAACTTCAGTTCCCATCACTATTGCCTACTGTTCGCAATCCAACGTGCACCTCCAGAAGAAGTAAGTGTATTTCATGTTTTTTGAGCAAATAGTCATTTCAGTCGATGTCAGTCAATTCAATAACAAATGCGTCTAAAGTTGTTGTCGTCGTCGTAGAATGTCTGCAGGGCTCTCAAGTTTTGAACTGAGTTCAGAGTGAGATTTCGGCGGCAGCGACGGGGTTTGGGTGGGGATGGGGGTTATGAAAAATGACACATTCGTACAAATAAAAAAATATTTATTTAATTCAGCATTTTAGTGTGTATGTGAGTGAGTGAGTGAGAGAGATAGAGAGATAATGGTAATATAATCATACACATTTTATTTTATTTTTTTCCTCAACATTATAATGTGAAACAATTTAACACTAGAAGTCCCAGAGATTTGTAACCCTCCTTTAGCCAAGTGGATGCTAACTGGCTAGTCTTTTGGCTATCATTAGCATCAATTCATGTGTAAATATGGTCATTACCTGAGCAATCTGCAGGGGGGTTGGGGGTGTGTGTGTGAATGGTTGCTGGTGGCTTGTTTGTATGTGTGGGGGAGGGAGGGCTGCTATAAGCAGAGAACTTGATTGACCATGGGCCGGTTTCAGAAAGGAGGTTAAGTGAAAACTCTGAGTATGTTAACCCTGAAATGAGGGAGTGCAAGTGATGTTTAAAAAGTTAACTCACTCATTCACACTGCAAAAATGCTTTTCATACTAAGTATTTTTTTTACCCTATTTCAAGTTAATTTAAAAAAAAAAAAAATCTTAAATCAAGATGGATTTTCTATATGAGAAAATTATATATGATATTTAGTCTTGTTTCCTGGGGGGGATCTAAATTAAGTGCATTTTACTTAAGTAAAATGATCAATATCTGCCAGTGTGGTAATAAAAATAATCTTAATGCAAACGGAAAGTGTTGGAGTGTCTACCCAGGTGAAAAAAAAGTGCAGTAAAATACACTTTATTTTAGTACACTTTTACACTTCCATAATGTACAGTGCTCTATTTCCGTGCACTTATTTTGTACTTAATATACTAAAAGCTCTTCTTTAGTACTTCTTAAGATAATCTTAAGAACATCTAAGTGTACTCAACTGTGCTATTTTGAGACATCATGAATTTGAACTAAAATGTGCTTTTAACATACTATCTCTGTATAGAAAAATGTATTTAGTTACCACTTGTAGTACACTTGAACCCATCTTTCAAACACTTTTAAAAATGGACTTAAGATGTATTTCAAATATAAGATTAATATATAATGAATATATACAAAATGTATTTATAATATATTGCCAGGCAGTGCCAGGGTGGTGAGTGATTTCTGGAACGTACTCACTCACTTTTTAACATTATTTGTAAATATGTGTACAAATGGTTGGTTTCTTTATTTTATTTTGTACTATTTTTATCAATAGATCTCAGCAACAAAGGAAAAAAAAAACATGTGTGTTGATTTCTCCCTAAGATGGCAAAGTGAAACAAGTTTCCTTGAAGTGGCTCAGCATGGCCCCACATTGTTTACATAACAAAAGCAACTGTTCACAGCTGATTAAGGATATTAGCCTAAAAGCTTCCAGCCCATCGGCTGTCCTGCGGGTTTTATAGGTAGAAAAGCCAAATGGCTGCTCTCTGGGACTTCTAGTGATAAACATGGTAACCATATTCTGATTCTAGTGTACATTATATATACATTACGTTCTGCAGTGTTTTTCCCGGTCACTGCTTGAGCTTATAATGCTTGTTCTTTAGGCTTAAACCTGTTTTGTATATTACCTAATAAGTTTGTTCAGAAATGGCGATGACAACTTGAATAAAAAAATGTTTAAAAACAAAATTCTCATTTTCTCAAAATAATCGTAATTTAAAGCTGCTGTCCGCGATTTTTGGCCCTCTAGCGATTAATAAACAGAACAGCACACGTCTTGCGGAGGAACATTCTAGCCGGAGCTACTTTTCTCCGTGTATGTCTATGGCGAGTCACGCAGGTACTGTGATACTCTGTGGCGTGTCCTACCAGTCAGGTCTGAAATAGTCTGAATATAAACACTTATTATAAGTGTACCATAATGATTCAGGATAAGACAAAAACACGGTTTGGAAAATGGATTCATGTTGTATATTCTCATTATATAATTTTTGTAAATTTTTAACACAAAGTTGCAGACTGCAGCTTTAAATACATGAATATTCGTTTTTTTATTAGCCCAAATATTCGAATACAATATTTTGGAAAAATGCCCATCCCTACTAGCTAGGAAAGTTCACGTAAAGTACTCTGGACAAACTGATAACTAACCTACCAGCTGCCTGGACACAAAGATGACTTACTGTACTCATAGGATATGGTCCCATATCAATCACGATCAGTCTGTAGCCAGATGTGAATCAATGTGACTGACAGATGTCCTCTTCTAACTACTTAAGCGAGCATCTGAATCAGTGAGCGAGCCCGTGAATCACAGAATGTGTCGTTCAAGTATCGTTGGAATTGTGGCGGGAATATCTAAATCTTACCCGGATACAGCAATTCTATTTTCTGATTGGCTGTCCGGTAGCTATTTTGTTATTAGATTAACTGGTGCGTGGCAGGGCCTTCTGAACTCTATGGGGAACTCGCTTGATTGATTCATCTAATAGCGGCGCAACTTGTGCGTTATCCTGGAGATTTCTCTGCGTGAGAAATACAAGGTGTGGCGTGTGAGCGGGTTGAAATGCGTGTGTCTCACGCCCAATGCATGAGACTTGAGAGCCCTGGTGACTGTCTGTGTATATAATTTAAACCTTGTTTGTATAGTGTGTATCTAACGTACTTAGCAAACGTTATCACAGTATTCCTGTTTGTAGTTTCAAAAAATTGCGCGAACGTTATCACAGTGTGTGTGTGTGTGTGTTGCACATCCATAATTGCAAAAGGGGCGCGATTAAAACTCTATAAGTAACGTTACATAAATGTATCAAATAACCTTTCAGAGACGTCCTGCTCCATTCTCAATTGTGTTTCTACTGCCGGAGTCTCTTCATCATCTGGGTCTGATTCCGGTTCAAACATGTACGGCTGAATGCCATACAAAACAGCGGGTCTCTCACTCTCAGCCATTCTGCTTCACCGACTGGTTATTGCCATAGGTATGCAAGTTACGCCCTCATCCAAAGGCAGGGCGGGGATATGCAACTCATTTATATTTAAGGTGGTACACACCAAAACAGCTCTTTTTAAAACAGGCCCCAAAAATGACATTTTCAAATGGTTATAATAAATTAACTGTGGGGTATTTTGTGCTGAAACTTCACAAATACATTCTGGGGACACCCAAGACCAATATTACATCTTGTAAAAAGGGGCATAATAGGTGCCCTTTAACATCTACACTTTCCCCAGCCCTAAACCTACCCTTAACAATAATGCAAGTACAGTAATTGTGTGTTATTTATCATAACGACAATGATGTAATATTGATGTGTGCATATGCAGTAAGTCCGGGTAGGTTAGCTAGCTAGCTAACTCAGCACATCGTTGCTTGGAAATAATGACGGTTCTTTGTTCATAATGCATATAGCGTATTTTAACGTGAAATAATATGATTAAAGGCAAGACGGAGTAACGTTAGCCTGGCGTGCTAAAATTATAAGCGGGAGAATGTTATCATTGCAAAGTGGTCAGGCTAACGTCTTCCACAAGACTTATGGATAAGCTGTTTGATTTATAATTATTAGGTTATTTTCACAAATTTCACTATTTTACCTGTTCGCCAAAAATGACTAATTATCTCCTTGAAAATGTCTGACACCGGTGCATACACACTGTAAATGACTTGCCTGGCTCGAAAGCTTGACAGGCGTAGCAACAGTAACTAAGGAGGGCGGGGCTTAGCGAAGGGTCCAAGCCTAGGGCCTCAGGCATATAATCATAACATCCCCTTTACGCTAAAGTCCACCAATCAAGATGAGTAGCAAAATACTCTTTGTCCATTGCATATAGTTGAATTATCACTCACCTGCAATGAAACCAATTAATGTGACACAAATTACAATATCACTGTTGCTGGAGCATCTATAACATAAAACAGACATCGTTGATAATAAACCCTTCGAACTTTCAAATGAAGTATAATTTATTATCTTTGTTAATGTTTTAGATAGTATCTAAGATAGATAAATAGCCTGAGCTAACTTGATCACGTTGAGCTAGGTGGGCGTGGTTTCGGCAACCAGGCACCTCAGCCCCATCCACGTCCTGCCTCTTTGCCCATTTTCGGTTTTCTAGGAGTTATGCGCAGCCAAGATGGCGACGGCCATCTTTCATGCTAAGGACAGCATGCACAATACCCGCAGGGACGCTGAGGGTATTTTTTTTTGAAGGAGGAAACATTTTACTCATTGTTTGTAGCAAGATTCAAAAACAAATGGCCCAAACATCTGGTGATGGTGGCCTCACGAATCCATGCATCAGAGGTGTGGATGTTGTAGTTTGCTTGTAACTTTAAAAAAACATAATAGTTACCGATTAGATGCTGGGTGCTGCTGTCGTTGAGCTAATTGGTAAAGGTACACAAACTGCATAAGCTACATATAACTATCAAAACACATCAAAATCAAATCATACCATGTACCTACCTGTCCAAAAGAAATACTGGAACCATGGCATCATCTTTCAGACCCTTAAAAGCAACGGCAATAATAATTCGGAGTTTTAGCTCTTTTATGATCCAGCCTTTTTTTGTCGTTTTTTTTTTTTTTTTTTTTTTTAGCCCTTTCTAAGAATGTACTCACACTAGGCGCTCATGCCCAAGCACGTTTGACCCCAAAAGCCTGCTTCGTTTGAATAGTGTGATTGCTCCGTACCGTGCCCGGGCGCAGTTTAAACACAGGTTGACTGACAGGGAACAGATGCTATCAAAACATTCGGACCGAACACAATGATTAAACGAACATTGTATGGTCCTACGCCTTCCACAGAAGATATGCAGTATATTTATTAAAGACCCCCTGTGGTGAAAATCAAGTTTTAATGTTGTTTATATGTCTATGTAGTGTTTTAATATGCTTTAAGACGAACCATGTGCAAATTCATAAGTCAGCCCCATTGCTGAGTATTTTATGTTTAAAACTGCAGTTTGAAATCGGTGGTGTTTGTGACGTCACAGACTACCTTGTAACCAATCACAACAACGTGCCGGCAGGCTTTAGCATATCATTAACTAAGATGTAATATAAGTCTAAGGTGTCTCCTGAATGTGTCTGTGAAGTTTCAGCTCAAAATACCCCATAGATTTTTTTAAATAAATTTTTTTAACTGCCTATTTTGGGGCATCATTAACAATGCACTGATTTAGCAGCGAGCCGCACCCTTAAATCGCGTGCTCCCTGCCACACCAGCTGTCAACTATATTACAGCCTGATTACAGCGCATTTACAAAGTTCACACAGCTAATATAACCCTCAAATGGATCTTTACAAGATGTTCGTCATGCATGCTGTATGCATGCTTCGAATTATGTGAGTAAAGTATTTATTTGGATGTTAACGTTTTATTCTGAGTGAATTTGAGGCTGTCATCCGTGGCTAACAGCTAATGCTACACTGTTGGAGAGATTTATAAAGAATGAAGTTGTGTTTATGAATTATACAGACTGCAACCCAGCCAACATAGCATGGTGGGCCCAGATGGGTGTCACCTGGGCAGCCTAACTGGGGCCCAGACAGTTTTGTCCAGAGTTTCCATGGAGGCCCCACATGGGTTAGCCCAGATGAACTGAACACTGCTCAGTGTGCACACTACAGGCTGTTAAATGAAACACAGAAACATGCTGGAGTTAATGAGATAATTAGGTGATAATGAGCAGAATCACTGAAATACAGAGAAACAACAAGAACTACGACTTCAGCCACAGCCTTCGATGAAATCTACTGAAGATAAAAGACATTAAATCTCTGAAGATCTGATTAAACAACTCCACAAACAGCATTACCAGCTTCACTTATTACTAACCAGACTGACTTTATTTCTGACATACATCTACAAAAGTTGTTATTGAGAATTGCCAGAGGTTTAGATGTTGATGATTTGTTGAAAAAACATTTGGTTTGATGTCACAGTGATCAAGGTCAGCGCTTACTTCAGTTAGGCAGTTTGACTCTTGACTAGTTTAGTGTTTCTCTGGCTGTTCTTACTGTTTGTTATGGCAAGAAAAACAAGAAACAATGTGATGAATTAAGCCACTAATGATAAAAATATAGTCATATACTCATTTAGTGGCTTAATTCACTGATCTAATGACTGAGCTTTTTATGAGCAACATGTGATTAACTTTGTGCTGGATCTTTCCTTGAATTACAACAATAAAAACATTTTAATCAGAAAGTTTGAAAAATATATTGTTCACTAAACACTTCAAACCTTCTGCAAGATTCACTTACACACAGACATCAAGAATCAGCATATGAATCTCAACAATGGTGACATGCTTCATGCTGCAATGCATTCTGGGAGCCATGGATGGGTTTTGTATGAGGCACCCAGAATGCATTGCAACATGAAGCATGTCAAGTCAAGTCAAATTTATTTATATAGCGCTTTTACAATTGGTAATTGTTTCAAAGCAGCTTTACATATTAGAAGCACAGAAAAAAGGGAAATGGTTAAAAATAAGCTGTACAAACAAGCGTGGTAATATGTAACATATACAAGATGGTGCTACATTAAGCCAATGTCGGCTGACTTCCAGGGGTGGAAAAAACCCCCTAGGAGAAAAACCCAGCGTGCTAGCACTGGGAAAAAAGTCCTAGGAGGGAAAAAACCCCTTGGAAAATATATATAATATATGTAAATGGATATGGAGATCAAAATCTGAATTATACATTTTTATTATAGAGATTAAAAATAGATTATATATAAATATATGTAAGCGGATACGGGGATTAAAAATCTGAATTATAGATGCAGCCAGAACTGGGTCTGTAGGCCCATTGTCTCCTGGGCTACGTTGTAGTCAGGTCCAGACACAGGTTCTCCATTTGATCTGGATACGGCCTGAATCCAGCACCCGGCAAACCTCAGGATAAGCAGAGAGACAGATATTAGCGTAGATGCCATTCTTATTCTGATGTACAGGTATATCTAGTGTTATAGGAAATGTTCTCGGTTCCGGCCGACCTAAATATTGCAGCGTAACAATCCTTTAACGGATTTGAAAAATGTTAATGTATTGATATTGTGTTATGTGTATGCAAGAGCAAAGAGATGTGTTTTTAGTCTAGATTTAAACTGACAGAGTGTGTCTGCTTCCCGAACAATGCTAGGAAGATTGTTCCAGAGTTTAGGTGCTAAATAGGAAAAGGATCTGCCGCCTTCAGTTGATTTTGATATTCTGGGTATTATCAACTGGCCTGAATTCTGAGATCGCAATAAACGTGAAGGACTATAATGCATTAAGAGCTCACTTAGGTACTGGGGAGCTAAACCATTTAGAGCTTTATAAGTAAGTAGCAAGATTTTAAAATCTATACGATGTTTAATAGGGAGCCAATGTAATGTTGACAGAACTGGGCTAATATGGTCATACTTTCTGGTTCTAGTAAGAACTCTAGCTGCCGCATTTTGGACCAACTGTAGTCTGTTTAAAAGCCGAGCAGAACAACCACCCAGTAGAGCGTTACAGTAATCTAGTCTTGAGGTCATGAATGCATGAACCAACTGTTCTGCATTTGTCATTGAGAGCATATGTCGTAATTTAGATATATTTTTTAGATGGAAGAAGGCGGTTTTACAGATACTAGAAACATGACTTTCAAATGAAAGATTGGTATCAAAGAGCACACCCAGGTTCCTAACTGAGGACGAAGGTTTAATGGAGCACACGTCAAGTGTTAGAGAGTATTCAAGGTTTTTTCGTGAGGAAGTTTTTGGTCCAAAGATTAGGATATCAGTTTTTTCTGAATTTAATAATAAGAAATTTCTTGTCATCCAGTTTTTAATGTCAGCTATGCATTCTGTTAGTTTTGTGAATTTGTAGGTTTCGTCAGGGCGCGAGGAAATATAGAGCTGAGTATCGTCAGCGTAGCAGTGAAAACTAACACCATGCTTCCTAATTATCTCTCCTAAGGGCAGCATGTACAGAGTGAAAAGCAACGGTCCTAATACTGAGCCTTGTGGTACCCCATATTTAACCTGTGATCGATACGACATCTCTTCATTAACTACCACAGACTGATAACGGTCAGATAAGTACGATTTGAACCATGCCAAAGCAATTCCACTAATGCCAATATAGTTTTCAAGTCTTTTTAAAAGAATGGTATGATCGATAGTGTCAAAAGCAGCACTGAGATCTAATAACACTAACAGAGAAATACAGCCACGATCAGATGATAAGAGTAGATTGTTTGTAACTCTAACGAGAGCAGTCTCAGTACTATGGTATGGTCTAAATCCTGACTGGAAATCCTCACAGATTTTTTCACAGATGTCACCATTGTTGAGATTCATACGCTGATTCTTCATGCATGTGTGTGAATAAATTTTGCAGATGTTTTAAAGGATTTAATGTACATTGTATTTTTCAGATTTATTCTTCTGCTCTGATTTTTGTAACTTTTTTTTTAGTTGTTCTGGAGAAGATCCAGAACAAAATTAATAACATTTTTAATTTAAAGCTCAGTCATTAGATCATTGAACAAAGCCATAACATGATAACAATTAGATTCATATCATTGAACAGCCGACAACAGCTAAACATATTGTCTCTTGCTTTTCTTGCCATAACAAACAGCAAGAGCAGCCAAAGAAACATTATTACTAAAACAGTCAAGAGTCAAACTGCTTAACTGAAGTAAGCGCTGACCTTGATCACGGCGACATCAAACCAAACGTATTTTCAACAAATCATCAACATCTAAACCTCTGGTAATTCTCAATAACAACTTTTGTAGATGTATGTCAGAAATAAAGTCAGTCTGGTTAGTAATAAGTGAAGCTGGTAATGCTGTTTGTGGAGTTGTTTAATCAGATCTTCAGAGATTTAATGTCTTTTATCTTCAGTTGATTTCATCGAAGGCTGTGGCTGAAGTCGTAGTTCTTGTTGTTTCTCTGTTTCATTTAACAGCCTGTAGTGTGCACACTAAGCAGTGTTCAGTTCATCTTGGCTAACCCATGTGGGGCCTCCATGGAAACCGTGGACAAAAAAGTCTGGGCCCCAGTTAGGCTGCCCAGGGGCCCACCATGCTATGTTGGCTGGGAAGTGTTTAAAAATGAAAATAGCGACGGCTCTTGTCTCCGTGAATACAGTAATAAACAATGGTAAATTTAACCACATTTGTTAGCAACATGCTAACAAAACATTTAGAAAGACAATTTACAAATATCACTAAAAATATCATGCTATCATGGATTATGTCAGTTATTATTGTTCCATCTGCCATTTTTCGCTATTGTTCTTGCTTACCTAGTCTGATGCTTCATGTGCACAGATCCAGACGTTAATACTGGCTTGTGTAATCCCTTGTACATGGGCTGGCATTATGTAAATATTGGGGGCGTACACCCCGATTGTTACGTAACAGTCGATGTTATGTTGAGATTCACCTGTTCTTCGGAGGTCTTTTAAACAAATGAGATTTACATAAGAAGGAGGAAACAATGTAGTTTGAGACTCACTGTATGTCATTTCCATGTACTGAACTCTTGTTATTTAACTATGCCAATGTAAATTCAATTTTTGAGTCTAGGGCACCTTTAAGGGATAAAATATTTGACTACAGGGGGACTTTAACATGTAGACCGTTTATCATAGTAATCGCTATCAACTAGCATAACAGTTCTGAAGAGAATCACCTATTGCACCTTTAAGGCTTGCCAGGGAAAGAGACAAGTTGACCACCCAGCTGAACAAACTATAAGACAAACAATTAATTCATCTTTTTTGTTCAACAGAGAAGGACAAATCTGATTTTGAAACCAATTTTGCTCAAATTAAGCGTGTGGTGGGAGGTGGTGATACAGCAAACTGGGTTGTTATCACAGAGATGCATAACATCGATGACATGAGATGGGCGTTTGACACTCTTAAGTAATACTGGATGAACACTTACGCAGGCATCGCCATCAGGCCGAGCAGCGTTAAATAATAATCAGCCAATGAACGCGTGGTGCCCCGTCGGTATAAAACCTCTGACAGCCCGCGCAGCTCGCCGAACTGTGAACAAGTAGCACACGGCCACTGTCGGGCGCGCGGATGGCTCGGCAGCTTTGCGCTGACTGTCATGCATAATTGATTGTTGACAAAGTAAAGCGGCTGCAACACCATGCAGTCCTCTTTATTGTCCGTGGCTCACTCTCCCGGGATACCTACGGCTGTTTCATTCATTTGGAAATCAGGAAATCCGCAGTCGTCCAACTGGACGGGGCTGGAGAGAGAAAACGCGTCTAGTGTCGGCGACTTGAACACGTTTGATAACCGGCGCGCACAGTATGGCCAGTTCACTCCAACCACCTCAATATTTCTTTCTGTTCTCATGACACTGCTGGTGTTTGCCACGGTTCTCGGAAACGCGCTTGTCATTTTAGCTTTTGTAGTCGAGAAAAGTTTACGCACACAAGGCAACTTTTTCTTTTTAAATTTGGCCATAGCGGACTTTCTTGTCGGTGAGTGATTGATGACGGTTTGCATGTCAGCTTTTGTTTTAACTCTGCATTGTGTTTAAATGTAGCTGTGTTATGGATTTTCAGGCGGGTTTTGCATCCCCGTGTATATCCCCTATGTCCTGACGGGTGAGTGGAGGCTGGGCAGAGGGCTGTGTAAACTGTGGCTGGTAGTGGATTATATGCTATGCACCGCTTCAGTCTTCAACATCGTGCTCATCAGTTTCGACAGGTTTCAGTCCGTCACTAAAGCGGTGAGTGCATCGCAAACACACACCCATCTATAGTTCCTCAAAGAACCTTTAACATCCATGAAAGCTTTCCATTACAGAAAAGGTTATTAATAAGTGGAAAAAGGTTCTTTAAATTAGTAAAATGTTCTTCAAGCTAAACTGGCTCTGAGCTGCTTACTAAAAGGTTAAGGAACTAATCATTTCTTTAATGGCATCACTGCGAAACCCCTTTGGAACCTTTATTTTTGAGTGCTATATTTTAAACCTATATTTTTATGTGCTGGAAATACAGTTTAACTATGACATTTGAGCGCTCCTACATTCGTATGTGGAAAACACATATTTTGAAGAATGTCTGTGTTTTTGTCCACGCAATAAAAGTCAAGTTTTAGACCTAATAGTTATATATATATATATATATATATTAGGCTATATTGATCGAATCAGTACAGTAAATGACGAAAGTTTTCATTTCTGGGTGAATTTTTGCTTTAACATTGTGAATGTTTTCAAAGTATGGAGTACAATACAGAGATTATACTTTACTGGTCCATTGTCCAGAACACCATTGTCTTTGAACATAAATAAATCAGATTAACAAGCAAGTGATAAATGGCTTCATTTACAGACCACAATATTAGAATTGATGGAAATTGCCCAATGACAAATGTTTTAGTGCATTGAGAATAAAACAAAAAAGCATGGTAACATTGAAAATGAGAAATGCTAGATTGTATGTGGTTTCCACATAAAACAAGCATCACTTCCATTGTTTTTACAGTTTCATTAAGGAACCAGTTGGTGACATAAAGACGAATCAATCCAACACAAACATGTTTTTACATCACATACATACATAATTATTTGGACAGACAGTGAGTGCAGACCTACAAATGCCATGCACACTTTTACACTTGATAATCATCTGTCATCATTTATTTATATCCCAGTATGCAGCAGCGCACAAAAGCCCTTGCGTCTGCCTCCGTGATAAATGCACTGTGACATCCATTTAATCATAACATTTATTTATTTTATCTGGCAACCTGAGAAAAGATGACATTTTATTTTTTAGTACAAATTCCATCCGTCCATCCATACATCTGTCGTTCTTTTGTTCTGTTTGTCTAGTCCCAAGTGTAATGCATATTAATTCAGTTATAATTGTGTTTTGCAGGTGAGCTACCGTTGCCAGAAGGGGATCACCAGAGAGGCTGTTTTGAAGATGCTCTGCGTGTGGCTGGCAGCGTTCCTTCTTTATGGTCCAGCTATTATCAGTTGGGAACACATCGTAGGAGGAAGTGTAGTACCAGATGGAGAGTGCTATGCCGAATTTTACTTCAACTGGTATTTTCTGATGACTGCCTCAACTGTTGAGTTCTTCACACCTTTCATAAGTGTCACTTATTTCAACCTCAGCATTTACGTCAACATCCGCAACAGATGTGCAGTCAGAGAAGAAAAGCTGACTTACATTCGGCTTAGGAGCTTCAAGATGAGGCCGCTCAGAGCCGGCGATGTACAGCGTGTGTTTTTTGTGAGGCCCGTAGAGGAAAGAGGGGTCGCAAATTTGTCCTCGAGGTCACGGTGCTGTCGGTTAGCTTCTACTGCAAAGGTGTCCACCGCCGAGTTCGGCAATGGCAGACAGACAAAACGAAGAGACAGCACTATTGCAGATTTGCCTCCTCTGCAGGTTGGAGAGCGACTCCTGTCATCTAGTGAGGCACAGTTTCATTACGTAGATCATTCAGCTGGATCACACAGACACCGTCCTGATACGGTTGCCAGTCTAGCCAGCCGCTTTCGCTTGTCTAGAGATAAAAAGGTGGCAAAGTCCCTAGCTGTAATAGTTTGTGTTTTTGGACTCTGTTGGGCACCCTACACGCTGTTGATGATCATTCGGGCAGCATGTCACGGTCAGTGTGTCCAGCACTACCTTTATGAGATCTCGTTCTGGCTGCTGTGGATAAACTCATCCATCAATCCAATCCTGTATCCTCTGTGCCACAGCAGCTTTAAAAGAGCCTTCAGCAAATTACTGTGTCTGAGCAAAACAAAAATACAACCTCAGAACATTGACCAGAAGTATTAAATTTATGAGGATGACCACATTTCCCCCCAGTTTAATGTGCTTGTATCTAGCAGTACTGAACAGTAGCACAACATTTTCTTTGTCTACATTGTATTTTAAAAGACAGACCTTTTATCCACTTATTCAAATTTACATTTTTGTATGAAATCGTGGCATAGCCATATTTCCTCCAAATTCAGTGATGTATTATTTATTTATGTACAAATGTGTCTAGCGCAGTGCCATGTTTGCCTTTGTAGTAATTAAAGTAATTAAAAAATTAAAAAAAAATCACATTTCAAAATAAACCATACTGGTGATGTTATGAACATAATGGACTAATACCTTTTGAAAGCACATTCTACAATGAGAACAATTGAGGTGATATAGAGCAGACTGTCCGTGATAACTGTATACTGATTCTACATGACAGATGTACAGGGATTGCTGGCAAAGCCTGTTGTTCCCCTAGCAACTGCGGGATGGACTAAATACAGTGACTCATTTCTAATTATCATATCAAGGTAACCAATTTATTATGGATTATTTTTAGGGCGTATAGCTAAGTCTGAATACTTGTATCTAATAAACGCTAATAAGATGTAAAATGCATTGAGATTGTTTAAACTGACAGATACAAAATGAGTCAGAAAACCTATAGACTATTAATACTTATATTAAATCATAACCAATACCTGTACCAACATTCACTTCAAAATCCGACTTCAAGGATTAAATGCTTATTAACAAAAGGAACAGCTGAAGGAAGCATGAAATTAAAATGTATATCTTTTTCTAAATGCATATTATTATAGATCTTTTTGTGAATATATGTTTCATCTATTATTGGATTTCATTTTAATCAAAATGTCACAGCTGGATCTTCCAGTTAAATCAACAGACTTCTCTCTGGTGACATATGCCAGACATTCATTTTTGAGTGCAACATCCACATCTCAAAATTCAACAACAGTTGGGTCTCCGCCATACATTTTTTTTTTTCCTTTTTCGAAATTTCGTTAAACTCTGATACGTGTCAATACGTAAAAAAACGAAACAAAAAAAAAAACATCTGCCACTACTTCCGTTGTCATAGTGACTTTAATTATAGAAAATAGTACTTCTACAAGCATGTGGGGTTAATAGTTTTTATTTGTGCAAATGCCGTGAAATCAATGATATTTTGTTGTAACTGATTTACAATTAGATTATACATACAATATATGAAGGGAGGGGGAATCATTATTCAAAAAAGTAGACAAGATGCAAGAGAAGGCTTCTGACATTGTTTCGATTCACAGCCACAGCTACTCATTCATTAATAGAGTCTATACACGTTCACCCATTCCATGTATTAGTCAACACACTGTCCCACTCCACCAAAGCGTCTGCCGTAAAGTAAAAGGGTGAGAAACAAGACTATTCATTAGTTACACAAATGTCTTTAATTCAGCATGGAGTTTAAAATATTAATGCTGAAAAAAACAAAGTAGAATCAAGTGTAGGTCCTCTGAACAAAGACCGCAACAATGCATGGCTCAAAGCTCTGCCTTTTTTTCTCCGGTTTGGCCGGCGGGGAAAGGAAGTGGTGTAGCAACACAAAGTTTTTTTTCTCTCCCTCTTTAATATATAGTTTTTATTCTTGCTCATTTGTATGGCAACAATAGTATGAAGAGGGAATGGAAGTCTGAGGGAAGCACAGAGTAGGACTGCAGTGCATTCACTGTTCTCTAATGAATTCACAAGAAAACGCCTCACGAAATGAGAAAGAGGAAGGAGGGGGAGAGAGAGAATAAGACAGACAGGCAAAGGACAAAAACAACAGACAGAAAGTATGAGCAGTAAGAGGAATGGGTAGAGAGGCAGGTGGGTTTGGCTTTGTTTTTCCCCTGGCTGGAATACCCTGGTGTGCACATGTAGGCATATACATATATCTCTCTATGCATGTGTACACATATATAAATGTAGATGTGTGAGGCTCCTACAGCACCAGCCCTTCGTAAGCAGGTCCTTCGGACTCGGGTGACTCTCTCTGCAGACGCAGGTGCTCCAGTGTATTGTGGAAGTGTTTGTTAATCTGCTCCGTCTCCTCGCTGGCCTCCAGGTTTGGGAGATCCTCACGGATCTTCTGGATCAGCTGATTCAGGACTTGGACCGTCACCTGTAAAACAAACACACACACAACAGACTGGGTAAATTCAGGCTGATCTAGATTGACCGGGATATGCAAAAAAAATAAATAAATAAAATAAAAATAAATAAATCACAGAGACATAAAGCAATGTTCAAAGACAGTGTTGAGGGTTTTTCTTAGTTACAAAGTGTGAGATCTTAAGATTCTTGTGATTAGCTAAGGTTACTGATTATCATCAAGTTTATTAGTTTGCATTAGTTTGTATTAGTCCTATGCGTTAATTAATGTGCACCATGAAACAATGACAAGAACTATGTTTCTATTGAGTTATACTCATGGGCTGCAAAAAGCCTATATACATTCGCAACCAGTAGTCCAATTCAACAAATGAACAAATGAGTCTTATGAGTTGGTTCTATTTATATTGAACCAAAAACTTGCAGCAGGACCAGTGCTGTCTGATTCACTAACAAATGACTCTTAAGAATCGGTTCTTTTAATGAAGGTTAAGAGGAGTTGCTGGTTGGATTCAATCTGACAAATCCTACTGAACTGATCAAACTGAATCAACATCGGACTCAAACTGCAAGTTAATTACTTTCAGCGATGTCATCATCAAAACGACAATGACAATGTGTTGTTACAGATGCACTATCCTTATGAAATTTGGGGTCAGCAAGATGTTAATCTTTTTTACTAGATGTCTTACAAAAGATTTCTTTCAAAAAATCTTACTGACAGTAGTGTATATAGATAGATCTATAGAAAATTGGAGGACATAGAAAAATCTGTAGGAAACACTGAAGACGTTGCAGTACAGACATAGACATATTCTGTTGATTATAATAACTGTGCTTATCTTGTCTCTATAAGTGCGAGCGTTCTCGCTCTCAGTGCAGACTTGGTGCAAAAACTGTGCCAAGCACTAAAGCACTTACTGAAAGCTCTGTGAGCAATTTACCCAGACAATCACCTCAGGTAAATTCACACACCCAGAGACACAAGCACACAAAAATAACTTTGGTGTCGCCGTCTATGGATTTAAAGGAAGCATTCGATTTCTGATGCACATATACACAGGCAACAATTATTTAACCATCCCCAAAACAATAATGACAGAACAAACATTGACAGATAATGTGTCAATGAAATGCAGTGTGGGAATTTATTTTTGTTTTGTCTCTCCCATTTATTTCTACATTTAAAGCGGCCCTTGTCTCTGGATGAAGCTCAGATGTCAAGAGCGACCTCTGTAATAAGTCTGACGACTGATAGGCACACCTTGACTTTAACCGCGTGCGTGTTTGTTTGTGCTTCCTCTTAGCCTTGGCTGCCCTGTGCCCCCGATGTGCTCTGGCAAGTCCTGACTCAATCTCGCCAAATTGAACATGGATACAGACACTTTCTCTCAGCTGAGTGAGAGTTAGAGTATAATCTAGCGCTGCCTGCGCCAGATAAAAATGTGGAGCATGGAGACGGAAAGTGCGAATGAGTGAGAGACGTTAGATCAGAAGCGAGACAGAGCAAATAAAACAGGTTTAAAGAGAGCAAGTAATAAGAGGTAAAAGAGAGCGAAGAAAAAGAATGAGGGGTGAATTATCAAGGGTAAAAGGTCATCTCTGGTCATACCGCATCATTCTCTCGCTCATAGAAGCAGATGTATCTGTTGAGGATCTCGATGAAGAGCTGAACTTGCAAAGACGGGTCCATGCACTGGTTAGCGATCTTTAGAGCCTTCTTCAAGCATTCCATCACCCTCCGCCCATCACGAATCTGACAATAGAAGAAGGGGGGAAAAAAAGAAAGGAAAAAAAGATTTCAGTTCTGACTGTGGTGAATAGCCTCAAATTATTCCATTTTATCTTGGCAAAAGTGCCACACTTCAGCGTATGGGGTTACAAATTGGATTGGGAAGCTCTGTTGTTAGGGGCAACATATCTCCCAACGACATGCTGTGGAGAGGAGAGAAGGAAAACCGCATGATCCTATCTCTCCACATGCATTTATGAGTCACTCACAACAACATTCTCTATCGCTCTATACTAAAGGAAAATAAGCACACCTGCCACATCAGGTTCCCTGTGTTTTGTGTCATTAGTGTCAGTTATAATGCACAATATACTACACTGTGACAAAAATATATACCTGACAACCTTCTTGTTTCATACAGTCATAATATACACCAGAGTGGGTCAAGGGGAGGTTTTATTTTAAACATTGAATTTGCATAAAAGTGCAAAGAAGATGTGGTTTACACAGTGGTTTACAAAGTAAAATATACTTTACGCTGCATTTCATTACATTCTGAAAGTTTTGTCCCTAAAGAACAACTTAAATCTAGTCTTTTTTTTGCATAAAAACTTTAAAAGGTTTTAATAATACATACAATGCACCCTAATGTGCACAGCCATGTTGACAAGTCATCTGATATACTGTTAAGGCCGATATATCACCCGATTTTTGGCAGTAATTTTAAATCGCACTGTCCGATAAGTATCAGAATCTGGATTTTTATTTCGACAGAGCTGAGAACCCAGTGGCCAAGTGTTGAAGCACACCATTCTCCATCTTCATTAATTTACTGTCTTCGGTTAACAGTTGTGTCTTATAATTGAAAGGCAAATCTTTTACCTATAGTTGCTGGATTCAGCAATATGCATTTTAAACACGTCTTTGAATCTAATAAACGTTAATGCCAAGAACCTCACAGAGTGATATGTATGTGGTACACTGATCTAAACAGAATGAATATGAGTGAAAAAAAATAAAATTCCTCATAAAAAACTCATTTGGGGCCAGATTTACCAGCTTGCACGAGTGCAAACCCTCTATGTGTGTTAGAAAACAACTGTCGGGATTTACTAAAGACACGCAGTGAAAAATTAGCGCTTGAAAGGCATGGAAGCAGTTATTTTTGCAACTGACCTTAGTGCATATGCATTTGTAAGAGTTTCCCTTTCAGACGCTAAATTTAAATACTGGGAGGAGAGTATTTAAATGAATCATGCAAGGCGATTTAACAAGGTTTGCACTAGTCAATTTACTGGTATTTGCACCATTATTTATCAAACTAGATGAAAATTTGCACTCCTCTTGGAAGATTGTGTTGGTCATAATGGAAATGATCCGGCTCGGTCTGTGTTCTTTAATTTGCACGTCGTCAGTAGATCACGCGCAGAACTTTCCACTCCCATCTGCTCTGCGCTTTTTTGGAATTCGTTCTCATGCTAATTTTCCCTGTTTAGTAAATCTGACCCTTAAAATTAGAGGGGTTTAGAGAAACCGAATCTTTGAAAGAACCATTTCAGACACTGAGAAAAGACATGATGCTGCAGTGTATATTATTAGAAAATTAAAGTTTTTTTGACCTTGGATGCATCTTGCTATAGCTTGATGCCATTGTAGGAAACCTCCAAAACAAAATTAGGAACCTTTGAAATAGAATATTAAAAGGAGGATATATACAGCAAACTATAAAGATAAACATGGCGATCACAGCCAACGCACTGCACTGCAAAACGGCACAGTGGTGCAATGCAGGAGCTAGTCACGTATAAGCATGAATCACCAACCCCACACACACAAAACATCATTAGGACTGAATCCATGTCCATTATATAGATGTGTGTGCTATAAATGGAATAGACCCCCATTGCTAAACTAGTAGTGTGAGATAAATGATTGGCATGTGTAAGAACAGCCGCAGATATATTTTATTTACAACCATACACAAATATCATCTAAATCCTGAATTTACTAAACAAAGAGTAACTAAACACTGTAGCTGTTTGAAAGGAGCTAAAGCATACAATTACCATAATATGTTTCTAGAGATTTAGTTGAAGTACTGGCTTGAAGTGGCTTCTCCAAAAACAATGCTACACCCAGTATATTCTACTTTAAAATGTCTGTTCTGTTTTCATTTTAGCCTGTGTGATCCTGTCCACTGCCAATTATCTCACTAGCTCGACAGGATTGCCAGATGGTGGGCAAACACAGTGTGCTGCAACCGATGACATACATGTCTGCTGAGCACATGAATGCTGTGATCTCGTCAATCCAACTCGATTTTTGCATCCATGAACGCTTTCATCATAACTAACAGTTCAAACATGATGTAAATAAGAGCTTGATTGTGCAGTGTAGACAGTGTCATTGATTTATTTTCATGCTACTAAGAGAAACAATGTGAAGTTGATTGTTTAGTCACTGGTTTGATTCCTGGATGCAAAATAAATAAACGATTTTGAGACAAAGAACATCTGACTGTACATGAATCATTACATATAAGAATTCACTGATCACAGATTGGGCATTAGAATCAACACAGTTACTTACATGTTGTGGCATTACTGTTGGGTCAGTATCTTGCAGTAAAGGTCTGTTTGCAAAGCCTGTGCCGAAATTGTGCTCGATTTACCAAAAAATCCACAGTGAAATGCATCGAACAAACAAAAAATGCACTACTGAGACATTCATGTAGTTCAAATAGAAACCACTTTCCTAGCATTAGGATCATTTAGATGGTAATGCTATTTTTAGTCTAGTGATCCTCCATCTCTCTTCTCTCCTTTTTATATTCCATAATGTGCCAGTGGGTGGGGCCAAATTTTACAGTTGTGAGCAATTTACCCTTTATTATCAACTCAATACTAGAACATCTTCTACCTACAGAGTCTTGAAAATGAAAAAACCCTCTAGAAGCTTCAGAAATTACAGCAAATACCTGAATATCTAATCCTACTCACACGTTAATTTTCATACCTAAAATAGCATTTGTCATGGCCAAATGCCCACAATAACTTACTAAGATCACACAGAAAGACACTAAAAAACTGAAATGACACACACTGAGATGTATTAAGACATGATCATTCTGACTGATCCAAACCTAACAGGTTATGTAAGAATAACCTCTTTCATTATCAGACATTGATTACGGCCATGATTATGGCACGACTGGAAAAAAACCCCAAGCGCATGAACATGGCATGGCTGGGTCATAACTTCATTCAGGACTATTCAATAAGACTTACACAACCTGCAATCCAATTACAGCTAAAGGTCAGTTACTTCACAGTCACAAAAGAATTGCTCATATTAGAAATGAAATTTCCTGAATGCCAGACTTCATTTGGCCCTTTAAACCTTAAATGCATACAACGGGTCTTTAGTGACCCGGGACGTCATTCACTACCCTCCTCTTCGTTCATTTTTTAAAGTTAGAAATCAACCTTCTTGGTATTCCTCAATCAATTCATTATAAAGAATATAACAAGAAAAAAATCATAAAATTATAAAAGAATGCCTATTTTTGTATTAATTTTTTGTAAAAATTGTATAGGGTCGCAAAAGACCCGAGGTGTGTATGAGTGTACGTATATTTTTTCTGCACAACAATAATTGAATCTTAGATGACAGAATAAGTGCAATTCACCTTTATTCCACAAGGTGGCGATGTCTGATACACAATGCTGAAGTGCTCAGCGATTTACTGCAGATCAAGTACTGAACGCAATCAAATATGACTGTAACTTATTGGATGGATCTGGTGAAGCTGTCGTAACAAAATACGATTTATTTTATTCTTCTGTAATTGTTATTCTAATATCCGAGGAGTTTTATATTATTGCGACAGGTAGAGATCCTTCAGTGTTAGATATAGATCCAGGTCGATAAAGACCCGAATATGTAAGAATGATTGGCGAAACAGTCATGCATTTAAGAGGTAAAATGTGGAAGACATATACCAACCTCTTCTCCGCCCTTGTCAGTGTTGCGTCCTGACCAGAAAAGGTGGGCACAAATGCTGACTGCACGGCACTGGTCGGGTTTCTTCAGAAGTTTGGAGGCAGCCAGAGCGCACTGGGTACGCAGGGGCTCGTGGTTCTCTTCGCTGAAGCACCGTGTACGCTCAAACGTGCCAATGATCAAAGTTATTGCAGCCAGTTGAGCCTTTGAGTCGCTGATCTCGTCTTCATACAGAGAGAATGCCTTGGGACACATGCAATGAAAGTCACTTTTCTATAAATATGTGAGAATGAGTCCATGCTAAGTAATATATATTTATATATTTTTTATATAGTCTTATCTTGTTCTCAGGCTATTACTGTATCATTGTGAACAGTAATGAACCTGAGAGGGAAGGATAGAGAATCTATGCACGTTAATCATCTTGGGAGTGATCTATCAGGTATTTAATCAAAATGCTTCTCTACCTGAGACATGAACTCATAGGCAACAGTTTCGTGGTTCTCGAAGCCGATCTCTCCAGCTGCCAGAGCCCCCTGGAGGAAGAGCCTCAGGGGTAACTCTGCCAGCTCTGCTTTGATCAGAGCACTGATGGTCTGATGGGCGAATGAGAAAATTTTCTGACATTTCTTTTCCCATTTATCATCCTGTGGAAGAGAAAGATAGACATGTATATAAAAAAATCTCTTCTATTATAAACTGTGATTCAAATGTGAGTGCATTTCATTAAGTGTGAAAATATGACAGATGAGGCTTGTGTAACCATACTTCCACGAGAAAGGAAAGGTGCGCTTTTTATTTCACCACAGTGGATGCCTAATGTGATCCTTTAAAGGCTTTCAATTTAAGGCAATTAAACTGTATTGTCTTAAGTTTTTTGGATCATGTTTCTTAAATGACTTTATGATTTCTCTCCTGTGTCAGAGATCTAAGAAGGGATGCTTGTCAGTTTCTATAAATTACAGTCAATTAATTTAATGATAATCATCATTAAATCAATTAGTCACTGAACACAACAGATAGCTGTACATAAGCCAAGAGGTTAGCAGCCTATGTCACACCGACCATGTCAATTAAAGCATTTAATTTACAGAAGATTACATTAAAGGGGGAAAAATCCCTTTCTATGTTTTATACAGGTGTGTTATTACACAGTGGATGTGTTACCAAATCTTGTGAGCCGTCAACCCAAATATGAAAATAAACAAAAACTAAATAACTAAATGTTTAATTGTGAATCATACCCATAAAAATATTCCCATCTAATAAAAAATGATCTGTTCATTTATTTCCATAAGAGTGAAAGGCCCTGATACACTTCTAGCGAAATCGAAGAGCAAACTGGTGTGACGTCATTTTGAACAAAATTGGGCCAAAAACGAAGTATGTTTTGTGTTTGTTTCGGGAGTTTGAAAAAGCTTGCCAAAGCAATCCTTTACAGAAAAGTTTGCTCTGGCTGGTAAACCCCTTCAAACTACCATTGGTCTGAGGTGACTGCGTAATAGGAAGGTGTGCTCTGCACTCTATTCTATTAAATAAAATGTGTAAAAAACAAATAATTTAATATGTTGCTTTAGTATTATGATAGTATAATAAACTTCTTGTGTTTTTGTCATGGTTAATATTGTTCTCACACAGAATAAATGTGTCTTGATTCAAGAGAATATATAGCTGCCATTATATTTTAGTAAGGGGATTATCATGAGCAACAAAGAATTTGAAAACCCCTGCTCTACTGGAGCACTATTGCATGTGTATGTGACCACCAACAGAGTTGTGCCCAATAAGAGTGTTTCAAATCATTATTTTATGATGTTCAGATTCAGTTAGGATGCTGCCTCTAAAAAGATTGCTATGTAGACAGTAGGGTTGTGCCGACATCACGATGGAGAGACACCATCGTGATGCCAACTCCCGCTCCGCTGCGAGTCTTGCGAGTCGACACACTCTCTTCTATAGACTATAAAATCTTTGAAGGAATTGCTCTGTAAATTAAAATGAGATTATAGCTAATGCATATATGCTATTTTAAATACTGTAGTTTATGCCAGAGACGTGACGTGTTAGTCTGTGAAAATAGTGTTAGGCACACCTATTGGAAAGCCCAGATGAGTCATTAGTTGGGAAATAAAATAACCCTTTCGCACGTAAGTTTAAAGGTGCCCAAGAACGTTCTTTCACAATATGTAATATAAGTCTAAGGTGTCTCCTGAATGTGTCTGTGAAGTTTCAGCTCAAAATACCCCATAGATTTTTTTTTAATTAATTTTTTTAACTGCCTATTTTGGGGCATCATTAACTATGCACTGATTTACACTCGGCGCCGCCCCCTTAAATCGCGTGCTTGCTGCCACACCAGCTGTCGACTACAATACAGCGCATTTACAAAGTTCACACAGCTAATATATCCCTCAAATGGATCTTTACAAGATGTTCGTCATGCATGTTGCATGCATGCTTCGAATTATGTGAGTAAAGTATTTATTTGGATGTTAACGTTTTATTCTGAGTGAATTTGAGGTTGTCCTCCGTGGCTAACGGCTAATGCTACACTGTTGGAGAGATTTATAAAGAATGAAGTTGTGTTTATGCATTATACAGACTGCAAGTGTTTAAAAAATAAAAATAGCAACGGCTCTTGTCTCTGTGAATACAGTAAGAAACGATGGTAACTTTAACCTCATTTAACAGTACATTAGCAACATGCTAACGAAACTTTTAAAAAGACAATTTACAAATATCAGTAAAAATATCATGCCATCATGGATCATGTCAGTTATTATTGTTCCATCTGCCATTTTTCGCTGTTGTTCTTGCTTAACTAGTCTGATGATTCGGCTGTGTGCAGCTCCAGACGTTAACTGGCTGCCCTTGTCTAATGCCTTTCATAATGTTGGGAACATCATGGGCTGGCATTATGCAAATATTGGGGCGTACACCCTGACTGTTACGTAACAGTCGGTGTTATGTTGAGATTTGCCTGTTCTTCGGATGTCTTTTAAACAAATGAGATTTATATAAGGAGGAAGAAACAATGGTGTTTGAGACTCACTGTATGTCTTTTCCATGTACTGAACTCTTGTTATTTAACTATGCCAAGGTAAATTCAATTTTTGAATCAAGGGCACCTTTAAAATATTCTGGCGACCGTTATTTAGAATGTATCACTTTATTGTTTCCATGGTGACGCGTCATTGCTTGTCATGTCACACACCGCAGCGCTGTATGACTGATGATCTGCTTTTATTTCAGTTTTCCTTTTTTATTCAAAATATTCACAAATTTGTTAACTATAACATGAAATATCTGATATTCCGATTGTCAAATATGAGCACCTTTATAATGATCGCGTTAGTTGAGCTATACACTTTATGGGCGCCGCCATGTTAGTTTGTGCCGCAGGTTCTGTTGGATTTAAAACGTGAATTCATCCAATTCTCCCGAAAGTAAGTGGTGAACTGGGAAAGAATAGAGTAAACTTTAAAGTTACTTACACAATGTGTATCTGATATAAATAAAACGTGTCCTCTAATTATAATAGGAAGAATTGTTATTGCCGCTTCTATACAGGCTACATCAGTGTGTATTTTACAAACTTATTGTTTTGTTTGTACTTATATGTATTTAAATTAAAAGTAATTGAAATTATCCCCTCCCGACGATATCATCGTCCATTGCGATGTTTTACTGTAAACATCGTCAATTGCCAATTTAGGGGACATCACCCAACCCTAGTACACAGAAGAAAGTGTTTTGTTTTAGGTAATGTCATGGCAGAGTGGGATGTTCCATGATTGAATGAGGGACATACTGAGGAGGAGTTCTCTTTGTAACGGAAGGCCAGATGATACGCAGCGAACACCAGCGGAGGAAGAGTGTGTCGAATTCTCTGGTTTCCCCCAGCGCCAAAGTGTTTTCTGGCAGTGTTTAAAATCTGTGGGAGGCACAAAAGAAAGAGTAGATGAATCGATTTGAATAATTCATTAAGCAGCATGATGACCTCATCAACTGATTGAATGAAATGGAACAAAGCAAGTGACTGACATTGTCATGATTGTTTGACATCAGCTAGAACTGGTCTAATTAGCTCCCAGTGAAAGTTGTTTCATCAAGAGGATTATATCTTGTTAGAATCCAGCACTGGTGAAATGATCAAAGAAACATGCTGTCCACAAATAAGGAGTACTTAACAGCAGTGCATTTTTACAGACCTTTGAAAGGAGTCTAACAATGCCCTTCTCTGTCATATGATGAAAGGAGAGGGTAAGAGAGGAAAGACCATGTACCAGATACTGCTGATCAGGGTCGTCTGAATGCAGGAGATGAATGAAGCGGCCCACTAAACTCTGTTCTTCTGCAAAGTCCTCCGGGTCAGGATCCTCAGCAGGCTGATCTGGCTGATCCTGGATCAGTGTAGACACCAGGCTCAGGATAGCATCAACCTGCAAGGAAAGGACCATGAGACAATGCCTGAAATGCAGGGTGCAAATAGTTTAACCATTATACTACACATAAGCAGTGTAAAACAATGCTATTTGGTGGTCCTAAAATACACAAAAAGTGACTTTATAATTTGGAGAGAGGTCTGAATTCTGGTTATACAATGTAAAAAAGTCTTTGGAGAGAGATCTAAATTCAGGTGATAGTATGTAAATAAGCCTAGATTCATTATGAGGTAAGCATGTTTTTCCAATTTTAAAATACTTAAAAATACTTAAAGGGTTGGTTCATCCAAAAATGAGGTTTCTGTCATTTATAACTCACCCTCAGGTCAAAATTACAGTTTCAGCGCAGCTTCAAAGGGCTTTAAACAATACCAGACGAGGAATACGGGTCTTACCGATCGTTTCACTAGATCATTTTCGAAAAAAATACAACTGTATATGCTTTATAAACACAAAATATATGCCTTGCACGTGCTTCCGCTTTCCGCATTCTTCAAAAACGCTTACGCTGTATATCCTACGCCTTCCCTATTCTTCTTACGAAAAAAAAAAAACGAAACTGGCGCCGTGTTTATTCCGTATGTAGAATAGGAAAAGCGTAGGACATTCAGCGTAAGCGTTCTGAAGTATGTGCAAGGTGATATTGTGTGTTTATAAAGCATATACAGTTGTAATTTTTTCGAAAATTACAGATCGTTTCGCTAGATAAGATCCTTATTCCTCGTCTGGTATCGTTTAAAGCTCTTTGAAGCTGCACTGAAACTGTAATTTTGACCTTCAACCATCTGGAGGCCATTGAAGTCCACTATCAGGAGAATAATCAAGGAATGTTTTCATCAAAAACCTTAATTTCTTTTTGACTGACGAAAGAAAGACATGAACATCTTGGATGACATGGGGGTGAGTAAATTATCAGGAAAATTTTATTTAAAAGTGGACTAATCCTTTAAGGTTGAACCACTGTAGTCACATGGACTATATAACTGATATCTTTATTACCTTTCTGGACATTGAATGTGGTAATTACGTTGCTTTATTTGGAGAATCAGAAACCTTTTTGATTTCATCAAAAATATCTTAATTTGTGTTCTGAAGATGAACAAAGGTTTTACAGGTTTGGAATGAGATAAGGGTGAGTAATTAATGATAGAAATTTCATTTTTGGGTGAACTAACCCTTCAACATGCAAAGATAAGTAAGCTACTGACCCTGTAAAGTGCAAACACTTAATGAACTTAAATTATTGCTTTAGTCTGACTGAAATCAAACTTAGTCTTTTTTTTTTTTTTTAAATGTCATGCAAATGCTACAGTCAGACTAAAATCATACCACTCTGAATTTAGAACTTACCTGGATAATTCAATCATAGAATCATAGAAACATTTGAATAGGTGCTCTCTTTTCAACTGTTCACCAAACGAACAGGTGAAAATATGGTGCGTTTTTGGCACAGTCCTCAGAAAAGGACAGAGCAGCTCCAACATTCTCCAACACAGAAATATCAATATATTCCTCCCTCGGTACTATGGCCAGACCTGTCTGAGTCATAGCTGACCTTTCCCTCAGGAGTCACAGACTTTAGAGAGAATTAAAAACACACCTTTGAAAAAACTGGAGGAGAAAACCCCTGGGCTAGAGTGAAACGGCATTTAAAGACAAAAGCAATCAAAAACCACTCCAGTGCTCTAAACTCAAGGTGCACAGCTTATAACAAAGATGGAAATCAAGAATAAAAATCCCTGAATCTGTCAGTCACTTATATTAGACGAGCAAATTACTCAAATATCAGTTACATATTCATGTTCTCAAAAAGAACATACAAATGGCATTAGCAAGTTTGTGAACCCTTAAGAATTTTCTGTATTTCTGCATAAATTTGACCAACATCAGAACTTCATCTTAGACAAATGCAATCTGATCATACACAAATTCTTGTATTCTTTCCACTTATTATTGGCCAAAAATACCCAAGAGTAAATCTCTTTGTATAGTATAAAGTATCATCTGTTAATTTAAAGATGTAATTAAACAAGTGTTTCAACTAAGTTTAGCAGCCCTGTCCTACTGAAAGAATATAAAGTTGTGAGGTTTGCCTTGCCTTGGTCATTTGTATTAGTGATGTTATTAAAGGTGCCCTAGAATCAAAAATTTAATTTACCTTGGCATAGATGAATAACAAGAGTTCAGTACACGGAAATGACATACAGTGAGTCTCAAACTCCATTGTTTCCTCCTTGTGTAAATCTCATTTGTTTAAAAGACCTCTGAAGAACAGGTGAATCTCAACATAACACCGACTGTTACGTAACAGTCGGGATCATTAATATGTACGCCCCCAATATTTGCATATGCCAGCCCATGTTCAAGGCATTACACAAGCCAGTATTAACGTCTGGATCTGTGCACAGCTGAATCATCAGACTAGGTAAACAAGCAAGGCAATAGCGAAAAATGGCAGATGGAGCAATAATAACTGACATGATCCATGATTACATGATATTTTTAGTGATATTTGTAAATTGTCTTTCTAAATGTTTCGTTAGCATGTTGCTTATGTACTGTTAAATGTGGTTAAAGTTACCATCGTTTCTTACTGTACTCACGGAGACAAGAGAGCAGTCGCTATTTTCATTTTTAAACACTTGCAGTCTGTATAATTCATAAACACAACTTCATTCTTTATAAATCTCTCCAACAGTGTGTAATGTTAGCTTTAGCCACGAAGCACAGCCTCAAACTCATTCAGAATCAAATGTAAACATCCAAATAAATACTTTACTCACATGATCCAACGCATACATGCAGCATGCATGACGAACATTTTGTAAAGATCCATTTGAGGGTAAATGCACTGCAAAAATGCACTTTGTAAATGCACTGTATTATAGTCGAGAGCTCGGGGGCAGGGAGCGCAACATTTAAAGGGGCCGCAGCCTGAATCGGTTAATGATGCCCCAGTTAATGATGCCCCAAAATAGGCAGTTAAAAAAATTTATTAAAAAAAAAATCTATGGGGTATTTTGAGCTGAAACTTCACAGACACATTCAGGGGACACCTTAGACTTATATTACATCTTGTAAAAACTGGTTCTAGGGCACCTTTAATGCTTACCAAGCTGGACAAGTTTTATAGTTGCAATGAATGAGAAGTAGCGACAGATTTTTTCTTCCGTATTGTGACATCTTAATGTAACTGAGTATCAAAAAAAATATATATATAAGGTGGTGACCTGGTTCAATTCACTGGTTGTTGATTGGATTCTGAAATGTGGCTATTGCACTCAAAAGTGGAGATGAACACGAGTTTGCAATATGTTTAAGCAAATTAAATGATTGGAGGAGTCCTGAATACATCACCAGAGAGAAGCATGTTGTTTTCATCACCAGGCCCAATTATGATAATTTGATTAAACATTACGGAAGTCAAAACATAAAAAAAAAAAAAAAAAAATGAAACATTCACAGATTAGTGTTCACAATAAGATCTAAATCATGCATTTAGAAATTAGACAGGATAAGTTTTCATTTCATACCATACATACATTAAAATCTATTTCTAAAAAGTTTGGGTGCACCATAAGTGAACAAATGGATGAAAATTCGAGTAACAGTAACCGCAGTTAAGCCCGGGACACATCAAGATGTCGTTCGGCCAATCGGGCAACGCTGGATCATTTTTAAGCATTGGCCGACTAAGTTTTCCCGGTGTGTTCTGTACCTCTGGCTCTAGTCGGATGCCGTCGGGATCAGAGTTCTCTCTTTCACCTGACGACCCGATGCCGATTCTTCAAGATGAATCCCCGTCCGGCCGTCAGGAGAGAGAGTGAACTCTGACTGGCTGTTCAGTTTAGTGAACGAGGCGAAGAGCGAGAATAATAGCAAAACAGTGAGCAAGTCAAGAATAGGGTGCTGTGCATGGAAGGGTAGAAAGGAGGAAGCACTCCTATTCCTATGGTAGTGCAAGTTGATGTAATTTACAGTGGGCAAAGATACAAAATGTTCTTAGCAGGGCTCACAAACTTTCTTCTATCACTATACATAGATTTTGTTTAAGACATGCAAAAACATCATTGGCCTGACAGACAGCCAACAATTACATCTGCTAAAAGTACTGAATGTGATATAAACCTGATCTTGGGCCACTATGGTGGTGTTGTAGTCCAGAATGTTGCTCAGAACGTAGCAGCTCATGCTTTTGCGTGACTCATAATCGAAGTACTCGAAGAGTGGTGGAAAATGCTTGAGCTGGAGCACAGTGAGGATGTTATTGTACGTATCCACAGGAATCTTCAGGAGCCTGGTTAACTCTTTAGACACCGCGCTGCTGGTGGCAATGCTGTACAAAAAAACATGAAAGACATCAAACAGAAGCAGGTACACTAATGTAGAAAAGACTGACCTTACAACTGTGGTCATCTATATTTTGAAAAAAATAGTATAGCTACCGGTATGTGCCAAAATTACACCAAGATGTTGAAGAGCATGAAATAATTCATTCTTAAAAACAAATCCAGCATTTACAGAACTTAATTAGGAAGATTTGAGGTATGACATCAGAAACGTGGAACATAACACAGATGTGTGCAGAAGTGGCAACTAGTCACAAATATCAGCCTTCTGCATGATTGACCTGTGCTGTGATCAGTCACTCAATGTGATTACAAATAATGAGTCATCATGTCTATGTGGCTTCATATCCACCCTCAAAATTGCTGGGTATCTGAAAAGATTTTGGACGTCAACACGAAAAAACAAATTGCATTACCAAGTTATTTTTAACATGTCAGAGAAAAAAGAAAATGCAAACAAAAACAGGAAAGGAACATCTAAATGTAGTATCTGCATGTTCTGCCTTATCTGCTGTCCATGATACTTTAGGAAAAAAACCCTAAGTGTATTCTATTAATATTCCTCAAAAACCCTAATATTAAACGTTTGCAGTTATTTCTGCCTAAAACAGTGCACAGACCCAACGTTCAGCCTTAGCAATGCTATATTTGTGTTTTGTAAGTTTTATACCATTTAAAAGACGGTCGACACTGAAACATTGGCACGCCGCAACAGCTTGAGTCTGTCTACACTGCAAGCATCAAAGCTGCACATCATCTCAGAAAATCACTAACACAGACTTTGTTCTTTCACTAACTCAAAAGAAAAAGGTTGAATAAATATTTATTCTATGGAAATCCACTGGAATACAATGGATTTAATTTATGATTATGATTATGATTATTATTATTATTATTATTATTATTAGTAGTAGTAGTAGTAGTAGTAGTAGTAGTAGTAGTAGTAGTAGTAGTAGTAGTAGTAGTAGTAGTATATTAAATGTTAGTACTGATAGAACTGCATACAAAAATGATTATAAAAAAAAAATCATTGAAATTATTAGAGCAGAAAGAGATGGCTTTGATTTAATGGTCATCTTTGGTTAGAGCATGGCACTAGCAATGCCAAGGTCATGGGTTCAATCCCAGGGATTGCACATACTCAGATACAAATGTATAATATAATGCAATGTAAGTCGTTTTGGATAAAAGCCTCTGCCAAATGCATAAATGTAAATGTCAATGTAATCCAAATAGTTTTTATATTTAGATAAAAAGCCATCTCTTGTTTCTGGTCTAATCATATCAATGATATTTTGTTTATAACCATATTTGTATGCAAATAATTGTATGCAGTAACGAAAAATGACATGGTAATATCTGCAGCTGGTCTTGTCTTCCTTGCATATATTTAATTAATTTATTACCACCTACTTGCTTAGACAAATCCAAATGAAACCTTGCGGCTCGTGACGACACATTAATGTCCTAAGACACGAAACGATCGGTTTGTGTGAGAAACCGAATAGTATATATAGAAATTTTTACCTCTAATACACCACTATGTCCAACTCCGTTCAGGACTCCTTTAGTGATGTCTGATCGCGGTCTGACAACGGCAGTGATGTCTCACGCATATACTTCAATGAGTGTCAGACATCACTAACCGATGCAGAACGGAGTTGGACATAGTGGTGTATTAGAGGTAAAAAATTATATAAATACTGTTCGGTTTCTCACACAAACCGATCGTTTCGTGTCTTAGGACATTAATGTGTCGTCACGAGCCGCAAGGTTTCATTTGGATTTGTCTAAGCAAGGTTTATTCACTCTTATAGATGAAGTTCCCATCAACCGCCATTATTTGACTGACAGAGGGCAGCGGTTGCAGTTAAAAATCATCATTTGTGATCGACTGAAGAAAAAATGTCACCTACATCTTGGATGCACTGGGGGTAAACAGATAAACATCAAATTTTCATTTTTGGGTGAACTATCCCTTTAAGAGACGGGTGATCCAAAAATCACAACGTCAGCGGTGACTTGAGTACCAATCCCTATTTTACTTTGTGTCCTAGGATGGACGAAGTAAAAATCACTACAGTAGGGACGCAACAACTGAAATATAAATAAAAGGATCAGCATAATTATGTCTCATAGGCATGTTCCCAATAACTGTTCCCTTTTTGCAAAATTAGACTAAATACAGAACTCAAGCACTACAATCATCCAGCAACACACTAGCTCTGGTAAAGAGAGTGGGTGTTACTTGGACCATGTGCTGATCTGCCAAATGGTGCGAGAAAAACAGTAACTAATACTCACTGTTCCAGGTTGAGTTTGTTGAAAATCTCCACAGTACTTTCCAACACTTTATCCACATAGTCCACACGCTCAGGATAGCACTTCATGGCCAGATTGATGAGAGACACTTGAAGTGAAACAACATCTTCAGATGGCATGTCCTGACGAGACTGATGAGAAAAAAATAAAGACAGCAACATTAAACATTTATATTTGAGCTAGGGATTTGAATAAATCACTCAATATTTCAATAAAGCCACAGCATACCTGTATGACAGTTGCCACTTGCTGTGAAAAGATATCAAAGAGCTTGATTTCAGCAGGGATTCCAGGTCCATCTTCTCTGTGAGCAAACAGGGCCAACCTGTGGGATGAGACAACAATCAAATAAGACACTATATACAGAGGCCTTAAACGTGTTTGTAAAGTAGAGCTGAACAGTGAATGAGTGAAACAACAAGCCACCTGTCAATAAGAGCAATGATGATATTCTTGACATTCACGTTTTGGTGCAGCTCAGCACAGGAGCGAAGGAAAGGGTTCAACGTCTGCAGGTGGAACTCATCCGGAAAAACCTGCAGAAAAATAAAGTGCAGACAAAATTGTCAGTCATTGCATTGTCAGTCAAGTGCAACAAGATAATGAGTGATAGTGTGGTATTTCTGTACCTGTATGATGCACTCCATGAGGTATTCCTGCGCTAGAGAGTCTCTACAGTTCACCACCTGCTCCAAGATCCCAGACAACACGATCTGTGTGGAGTCGGCACATATTTACTGCATGCCTAGTGCTGCCAAATCCTTTTGCAAACAAGATAGCTGCAAATTACAGCACAAGTCTAAAAATTATGCCTACAGTCTACAGCATTATGCTGCTTTAAAGCCACTATATGTTGAAAAGGACTTGTTGGTGTTGGATTCTACATCTGCAGTATACCATACACTACCGTTCAAAGTTTGGTGTCAGCAATATTTTTAAAGTGTCTTGTGTTCACCAAGGCCGCATTTATTTGATCAAAAATATAGTAAAACTGTAATATTGCGAAATATTATAACAATTTAAAGAACTGTTTTCTACTTTAATATTATAAAATGTAATTTATTCTCATGATGACAAAGCTGAACTTTCAGCAGCCATTACTCCAGTCTTCATTGTCACATGATCCTTCAGAAATCATTCTAATATGCTGATGTTTCTTTTTTCCATTTCTTATTATTATCAATAAGTTAACAATATCAGTTTTGCTGTTTAATATTTTTATGGAAAATTCCTTTCAAGTTTCTTCTATCTGTATCGTACTGACTGACCCCAAACTTTTGACTATTTTTCTACACAAATAGCTCAACATGAGAATGAATGTTGAGAATATGATTATAATATGAATAACTTCCTACTTGAAAATGTTCATCAGTTAATTTTGTTCAGCTATATTTCAACTCAATTCAATTTTTTTTAGAAGAGATAATGCAAAAACTAATATTTTTTAGTATTATTATTTTATCAAAAACATGTTTTTTTTCAATAACATTTTAATAATAGTCATTATTTTACTAAACTTTGTTGCATTAATTCATACTTCATTATTTT
Organism: Chanodichthys erythropterus; assembly: GCF_024489055.1. NCBI lineage: Eukaryota > Metazoa > Chordata > Actinopteri > Cypriniformes > Xenocyprididae > Chanodichthys > Chanodichthys erythropterus. The sequence goes on along the minus strand of NC_090231.1, from coordinate 25,313,867 downwards.
TCTTTTCATCACTGTAAAGCTGCTTTGAAACAATCTGTATTGTATAAAGCGCTATATGAATAAAGTTTACTGACAGGATTCATGACAACCGCATTCCATCACAGAAATTACACCTGTAAATTTTTCTCACAACCGCATTCTCAGACCCCTGCTGTGCAAAGCAGACTGGAAAACTAGTTGTTTGTAACATCATACAGTGTGAAAGAACCGCCATACAGCACACAAGCATGTCTCGTGTATGCAGCGTTTTCAAGTGTAATCTTTGTCAATTACAGAGACGAAGATATGATCTGTGTGGTGAAGGTTTTAAAATTCAGTCTCTGTCTTCCATCGGAGCTGCATATTTGTATGGTCTATGCACAACTCAAATGCTTCATTCTCCATTATATAAAAGCTGCTGTCGGTTGATTAAGATTTGAGCAATGAACTCGTGCTGTGTTGAATGTGATAATTTACAGTTTTATGGACGTCTTTGACATTTACTTCACTATGGTTACAGGTAGTATTCATGGCAAGCACAAGAATAGAATATGCGCTTGTGAATTTAGTTGCTCATTCTTAGAGAAATTATTCAAGCTGCTACTTTAAGCTGCTGTGTGAACAGAACACACGTTTTGTTTAGTTGTGTAAAACAAATTAGTTGTAATTGACTTTGCGTTTTCTTCAGGAAACTGATCTCTACTGATATGTCTAAGTTTTTAATGACCATATGCTGGAGAAGGATGAGACAACTGGAGAGCCATGTGATTTTTGTCAAAGAGCTACATGTGGCTTGCGAGTCAAAGGTTCCCAACCACTGATTTAACAGAAATATGACACAGCTACATGAATCTGCAAGCCATTAGCTGTAAGTATGAAGGTAAAATACATAATTTAAATTTAGCCATATCAAGCTAAAAATGTCTATTTACCTCTGATTAAATAGCTTAAAGTACATATGAAAAGCTGCTTTGCAGACACAGTGTTATGCATATGTATGGGTACTTGAATTTAAAAATCAAATGAGACCATATTGAGCCCCTCACTTTGTTAATTCATGAACGTGAATGTAGAGTGCTTTAACAAACAGCTTTCAAAAGGCCATCAAAAGACGCTGTAACCTCTTACGCAGTTGTCATGCCATCAATGGCTCTTCTACCCAGCGATTATGGTAAGTGCTAGTCTGAGGTTGCCAGTGTTAGCAACAAATAAAAAGGTAGTCAAGGTCAAATCTAATTTCAATGCACCCTTTTAAACCTTTAAAAGAACTAGGGCTGCAAGAAACATCTAAATTATCGCAATATTGCAAAATGTACATATTGCGATATGCATATCACAATGGCTTGCGATAACTGCATGATTTTAATACTCCAAAAGATTACAAAAAGTCCAAGTTTTAGGTCAATGCAGACAATAGACTGGACACATGACTGTTATAGTGTTGCACGATATACCGGTACTAGAAAGGTATCGCGATACCCTGCTTTTAGAAACGGTACGGTTCTTCATTTTATTAGTACCGGTACTTTGAGTGCCAGCTGTATTTCCTAATGTGCGACAGCAGGGAGCAGTGTGTGTGCAGCGCGCTGCTTCTGAGGCACATTGAGTGCGTGTTTATTCCTGTCAACTGCGCAACGGCAGATGCACAAAGCAAAATATGGCATTATTTTGCTTACATTGCCGACAGTCAGGGCAAGCCCACGGACACCACAAAGCCCGTCTGCAAAATACGTTACAAAATAACGCAAGCGAAGGGAGCATCCAACTTGCCAAACATCCCGATTTGTACAGAGAATTTAAAGAGCGACAGGTTAGTGAATGTGATACCAGCGTTATGTTTATGCTCTCAAAAATTAAATGAGTGTTATTTATATTACTCATGCAAGCAGACATCCGCAAAGAGGTGTATTATTGAGTCTAATAAGTGATATCTGGTTGCTAAAATAAAATTAATTTTAAAAAACAAATATGTGAAGGGACTATACAATTATATTAAACCAATTTATGCTTTAATAACATTGCTCTAATTATTTACAGTAATCAATATTCTCACTGTCAAAACACTTACATGCAGGGCTTGATGACAGCCACTCCCACTAGCCACTTTGGCGAGTTGAATATAATTTAAGTTTACAGCCAAATGGTCGTCGAAGATCGTCGTAGCACAAAATTACAATCCAATCACACAATTCGTTATTTACATGCAGTTAGTGAAGGAGGGATAGGCGGAATTGCGCTGAATGACACACAACAGAAGCGCTCTCGCTCTCTCTCTCTCTCTCTCTCTCTCTCTCTCTCTGTCTGTCGCGCGCGCGATCAGTTTTCCACGCGTCTGAATAGTCAAATACACGTGCACACAGATGTCTAAATGTCCATCATGTGGAGTATCTCGCGTGAATACAGTCGGTTATGGCTTAAGTGGACGTAAACAGGTGGGTAATAACTGGATATTTGTCAGTTACGTCCATGCATTCAGCAGCCCAATTAAATAGGCCTGTCCATCATTAATGTTAATCAAACAACAAAACCTGTTAAATATGTTAAATAAACTTAGTGTATCTGAAAAAAGATTATTTTTAATTTACTACTGTTTTTGTAATTTGCTTCTTTGTTCTTTTATATAGCATAACACAAATAACTTGTTCTCATACTAGCTCATGCTCATACATTGTCCACCTCTTGCCCACCTGTACATACCAGCTGATATAAAATGTAATCTTGATTTGGGTGGTCAGTCTGCATTTAAAAGTTTGAAAGTGTTTTAAATCTTCTAAATCAAGTAAAATGACTCAAAAGTAATTTAAGCATAAGAAAGTCAGCTTTAATCATATAAAATGTAATTTACCAACATCAAAATTGTGGCCAATAAAAATGCTAGCCACAGTTCTGTCATATGTTATTTATTTACTTTTCCTACTGTTTTAGGTTTTTGCCATAGTATCGTTTAAGTATCGGTATCGTGATACTGAAGTTGGGTATCGTATCGAAGTCAAAATTTTGGTATCGTGACAACACTAGACTGTTAAATACATGTGACATGCTTAATGTTATTAAATGGAGCAATCGAAGTACACTCGCACAAAAAAAGCCGCCTCTCGGACAACGCGTAATCCCGAAATCACTTCTCTTCCCCAGCTTACATGGTCAAATACACAAAATGATATCAAAATGCCTGACTTGGTGAGTATTCACGTAAACACAGTTATGTCTTTAAGTGGACTAAACAGTTGAGAAAGAAAGAACGCATGTAACAATATATTGGATCTGTGCAGCTCTTAAAGTGACAGCAACCGAATAAACCTGCTTCCATCTGTAAACTTAATGTTAATCAAACCACAAAAGACAAAGAGAAAGTAACTCGTTGTTCTTAACAGAATAACTGTTGTAGCTTTAATAAGAATCGGTGTGTATTTAATAAATAAAGTGAAGACTAAGCAGTGTTTTAATGTCACATTTACCTACCTGAAACCCTAAACCCCTTGGTTTACACTGACGTTAAAATGACACTATTTTATGTAATGCTAGAGTAAAACACTGCTGTTCACTTTCAGAAGTTGTAGGGATGCTTTACTCTCACAAAAAGAAATGTGAAACATGTTTGATGGTTATATAATTTTCAGTGTTTAAATGTATTTCAAATTTTAATTTATTTTACAAACTTAAAGCATCATCACCACACATATTGAATATCGTATTATTTAAGGAGTTACATAATTTTTCTTCAAAATCACACATGCCTAGCCCTATGGGCTTTGGAGAAAGATCATATATCTGCACTGGAATACTGAAACCAAAATGCACCTGTTTGTACTTTTCCACATTGACACCTTCCAGCTGGCTCAGTCGGACCAGATTGGTCCCAACAAGGATACGCAGCTCTTGCCTCTCCTTCTCTCTCTTTTCTCGGTCCCTACTGTGTCCCTGATGCTGCATCCGCACCCACAGCTTATTCATCTCAGCAAAATTCAGCAGTACAAAGTCAATGGAGTCATTAATGTCTCCAGTCATCTCTTCCCTAAATAAAACAAGAAAGCACACTGGTTAGTCATTCAAGCCTTAGCAGATAATGAGATTTTGTAGTGATTTAGTATCATTTAAATTGCTCAGTGTGAGTCGCAACACTCGAAAGGTACTTGAGGTGCAATCACAGGCATTAGATACAGAGTGTCTTACTCAGCCTGCTCTCCATCATCAGGCAGGATGTTGCGTGTGCACTGCAGCAGGTAGTTCCTGAGGAACAAGCCTCGGAGGGGATGCTGCACCCCACGACACATTTCCACCAGGTCCTTAAGTATATCTTTGCGGGATTGGGGGAAAGAGCGAACATACACCACTCCGACAGTTATCAACAGGTACCTGAGAAGTCAGACAGGGGGATTCGACAAGTTAATTGGAAATATGACTCCGTGACCACAAAAGTATAACAAACAAAAACAAACAAAAGCACTAGATAAAAAAGGTACTTGAGGCCAGATAAGAGAACTTCAAAGCAAATAATATTGAGCCTCATTATAAAATGATGGATGTACTCATAAAGCATGTACACTAATAGATGAGCGTGTCACACTGTATGCAACATTTATCAGCAGTCTTTTGCAACACAAGCAATGTAAAATAAAAGGTAACACTTTATTTTACAGTGCTGTAGTTACATTACTTCAATTACTAAAAGTACTTACTATAGTAATAACAGTAAATTATGCATAATTACAAGTAACTAACCCTACACCAAACCCTAACCCTAACTGTAACTCTAACTCTATAGTAAGTACATGTAATTAATTAACAGTTCTCAGTACTTATTTGAGTAATTACATGTAACTACAGCACTGTAAAATAAAGTGTAACCAAATGAAATAAGACATTTGCCAAGCTCCAGAGTAACAAACACACAAACACTTTCTTTTCTGTGAGTCTGACTGAATGATGATTTAAGCAGTTTAGCTAGCAACACTTTGGTCTTTGAATTCTGTCTTTGTAGAATATATTATTATTAAAAGGACATTTTAATGCAAATTATAAAAAAAAAAAAATAAAAAAAAAAAAGTGAAAGATTAGTTCACCCAAAAATGAAAATTCTGTCATTAATTACTCGCCCTCATGTCGTTCCAAACCCTTAAGACCTTTGTTCATCTTCAGTAGTGTTGTCAAAAGTTCGGTACTGAAATTTTAAAAAAGTGACCATACCCACATTTCTGTAGTACCGGTAGTACAGAGAATCCGGGTATATTCGGTACCCACTGATAGGGCTGTGCCAGTATTTACGTGAATATGACATGAGTGAAGCACAAAGCTTTGTTTCCAGAAGAAATACTAGGTTAGCAATTAAATGTGACATCGCAGCCATGGAAACATTTTGGTTCATGCCGAATGAGAGAGGTACGCGAGTCCATACATTTAAGCTTTGTATTCTGTTTTCCGAATCGCAATCTGGCCCCCTATTAGCAGAGAATTTAACAATATTCCATTAGTTATTCCACTGAACATCTGTTTCTTTTCCCAAATTTTCACTCACGCAGGAGATTATAAACGCTTCTCGTTCACATTTAGGCCTATTATAGGCCATTCACATTCTTTGTGGTAAAGTAGAAAAAACACCGTTGGGCAGAAACCTTTTTTCTTGCACGTCAATTTCTATTTAACACAGTTTGTGCGCGTTATTTGACTTTATAAGGCGCGTCAAGTTTATTTGTATAGCGCGTTTCATAAGCTGGTGATTTTTACTTTCGCTTTCTCTAACAGCGCAAAACATAGCCTGAATGTCTTGCCCCTGCGGAGGATAAAACTCACTCTTCAGACCTTTTACAACAGGTGTCAGTTGTTTGTAAAATCAGGAGATATTATTAAAGAGAAATGGTCTCTTTCCTGCTCATGTCCCACATCCCTCTCAAAGCGCAAAGCAGTCTATATCAAAGTAATAACTGGACTTTGGCTATATGACGCGTCTTTGTGTGGAAATAAAAAACGAATGCTTTTTTAAATAATATTTAACTTTCTTATTATTTAGGTTGCCAGTGTGTGTTTTTCACTGACGAAATAGCTAAAATAAACACGCACGTCTGTTACCCCTGTTGAAAAAACAAGCATATGCTGGTAAGGTAGGTTTTGAAGCTGGTATGCTGGTTTGAGCTGGTTTATGCTGGTCCAGGACCAGTTTAGGACTAGCATGGACCAGCAGGACCAGTTAGGACCAGCATTTGACCAGCATACAGCTTCAAAACCTACCTTACCAGCATATGCTGGTTTTTTCAACAGTACACAATAGATGTTTGAGCATTTATTTATTATTATTATTTTTTTTATATATTTCAAAATTTATTTAATTGAGGTAGCCTATATACACACACACTCCAAATCATATTTAATATTTTTTAAATAGGCTATATAAAATAGTAAAATAATTCCAACAGATTTTGCTGTGGTACCGAAATTGGTACCGAGAACCGTAAAATTTTCATGGTATCGGTAGCGACTACTGGAATTTTGGTACCGTGACAACACTAATCTTCAGAACACAAATTAAGATATTTTTGATGAAATCCGAGAGCTCTCTGACTCTTCTATAGACAGCAATTTAACCACCACTGTCAAGGCCCACAAAGGTACTAAAGACATCGTTAAAACTGCCAACGTGACTACAGTGGTTCAACCTTAATTTTATGAAGTGACTAGAATACTTTTGTGCGCAAAAACAAAACAAATATAATGAGCTTTATTTCTCCCATGTCCCATGTTTACTACATCAACTGCATAGGAGAATGACAGGGAAGAGAAGAAATTGTTGAATAGAGTCATTATTTTTGTTTTGGCACACAAAGTATTCTTGTCGCTTCATAAAATTAAGGTTGAACCACTGCAATTACGTCGACTATTAACGATGTCTTTAGTACCTTTCTGGGCCTTGACAGTGGTGGTTAAATTGCTGTCTATAGAAGAGTCAGACAGCTATTGAATTTTCATTTTTGGGTGAACTAACCCTTTAATACCACATCATTACACTCAGATGAACTGAATGACTGGTGATTAGAGCTGGGCAAGGTTCTCTTTTTAAATTCTGATAAATCTTTGGGAATTGCTTTTGATGACTTTAACATTCTCAGAAGGCTCATAAGAGTGATTAAGCCATTAACAAATCGCAGCTGTTGCAGGGACCGTTAGAAATGTTCAGTGCAGGCAAATATTATATTTAATTAACATGCAACAATACATATTAACAAAAATATTTAATGAATCGCTCTTTTAATTTATTATTTTTTTTTTATAGTTTATTTGATAGGGACAGATACCACCAACATAGATTATTATAACAAAACAATCTGATGTCTGTATCACAGTGTATATAGCCAAAAGCTAATTCGCAACACTTGTCCCTAGAAGGGCCTTTAACAATCAAAAACAATAAATACAATAAAATATCTTGAAACCAATTCATACATTAATAAGACTCAAATAATAATACTCTATAACTTCCAAACATACACAATATTCACACAATATTAAAAGTGAGTACAATTCTGATTTATCTTTAATCAAGTCTTAAGTCTGGAAGAAAACATTTTAAAATCAGGAATAGTTTTAATGTCAGGTGGCAATAAATTCCTGAGCTTAGACCTTCTAACAGAAAAAGCTGTCTGACCAAAACTAATCCTGCAGTATGGAATTTTACAATCATGGTATGTATTACTTCTCATAACTCTACTGCTGTTTTGTCTCTCCACAAATTTACTTAACGGCTCAGGCAATAAATGATTGATACATTTATACAATAATTTAAAAAAACTAAAATTAATAAATCCATCAAAACTCATTAAATTATATTTTTAAGAATAGTACAATGATGATATCAAATTGTTTTTTGGTCCATAATTTTTATTGCACAATTGTATAATGAACCAATACTTTTAATTACAGTAGGAGCAGCCTGTGCCCATGCTGTTACGCAATATGAAATATGAGAAAATACCATAGCATGCATGTACAACAAGGCTGCCTGGTTTGAAATGTAATTTCTAATTAATTTAAAACAATTAAGGTTACTTTGTATTGTTTTTGAAATTTTCTTTGAATTTATCAAATTTAAGCTGAGAATCTAAAACCAGAGTCAATTTTTCCATTTTGTAAATTAATATTAAAATTTCCTTTTAAATCATGTTTCCTAATAGAAAAGCACATATAAACTGTTTTTGACAAATTTAAGACTAACTGATTTTGACTAAGCCATTGTTGAATATGAGACATACATGCAGACAATGCCTCTGCAGCCTGTTCAGGCGACTTAGCAGAGATGTAAAGAATTGCATCATCCACATAAAGCTGACAACTGGCCCCTGAGCAGTGCGTAGGTAAGGCATTTATAAAGAGACTGAACAGCAAAGGTCCAAGTATAGAGCCTTGCGGAATACCCATTTTGATATTTGAAAATGCAGATATGTCTTGATCTATTTTAACGCCCTGTGCTCTAGACTGAAGAAAAGAAGTAAACCACGTAACTGCCTCAGCAGAAAAAAATCAAACCTAACATTTTAGATAAAAGTAAGCTATGATTGACCGTATCAAAGGTCAATAAAGACAGCACCCACCACCATGCCCTTATCCAGGGACTTTTTAACATTTTCAATTAAACAGCAGTTTGCCATTTCGGTTGAATACCCTGGTCTGAATCCAAACTGCTGTGGGTGGAGGAGCTGTCTGGATTCTAGACAGTCAATCAATTGTGCTGCTACAACTTTTTCAATAACTTTAGATAAAACTGGTAAAATTAACATAGGACGATAATTACACATAGAATCATGACTTCCTATTTTGAATACTGGGATGATTACTGCTTTTTTCCAAGCACTAGGGAATGTACAGGTTCTTATAGATAAATTAACACTTACATTAACAATTCACTTACATGATTCACTTACATTAACAAACCTATTAAATAAACAGTAACCAGGCTTTCAAATGCTACAATTCAAAAGGGTGAGCTATTTAGGCTAACCGATTTGATAGAATGAACGAGATGGTTTTTTTAGACCTTTAAGAATGAACTGATTTACCAGAATGAATGTTAGATTCGCGGAGAAGGTTTGATTATCTGTACCATTTGGATGGGCTACACTTTGGACTCCCAATCCTGTTCTATAGCAACGGCAAATCAGAGTCTGAATCAGAGCAGATACAGTAAAATGGCACAAGCTCAAAAGTTGATTACTGATTCCCACGCCCAGTCGGAAAAAATGAGCTCTGAATGACAATAACAAAGTGCCACTAATGGCATGATGTAATTTACATACATTTAGCTCTGTACATTTACCTCTGAGCCTAATCAACCTAACAGAGTGCATCGGTCTTAAAGGCCCACTTGAAATGTGCAGAATTATTCAGTGTGTTAAAGTAATTTCCACTGAAACAGAAAGACAGGGCGGAACATATCGGACAGCTCCTCCCATTTTTAAAAAAATAGCCAATAGCATTTTTTTTATATCACAGTTCGGCCAGAGCCATTAAGCTTGGCAAAACCGCAGTTTCTTCCTAATCTCCAATCGTTTCTCCTCATAATCTCCCCCATATCACTTTAAAATATGTTCAATTCAAATGGTCCGATACGTTTTGGGGTCTGAGCTGACTCGCGCATATGATCCACTCTGTGCTCTTGAGTCTCTGGACCAGAGCAGATTGTTTTTGCACTGCAGCAGTTCACGTGACCCGTTAACGTGAAAACGGACTTCATTCGCATCAATGGAAGGCATATTTACACTGTCTGAATTGTTCCCTATCCTCTATATAGTGTACTATGCACCATTAACCATGTAGAAACTAGTAAATGTGTGAACAAATGACCGATTTCAGCCGCAGCTTCAGCATCTGTTTATAGTGTATGAGGGGGCGGGACTTTAGATTCTAGTGAGAATTTGATTGGACAGAAGATTTGATGAGAAGCTAAAGTGCAGCGTGATGTCATTAAAATTGCTGATCTATATTGCCGGAAGTGAGAAACTGTACATTTTAAACGCTTATTTATTCTAAATGCAAATTTTGTCATTGTTTTGGAGCACACTAGCTTATAAATAACAGTAATGGTGCATTCACACCGGACGCGAATGAAGCGGTAAGCGCGAGTGATTTACATGTTAAGTCAATGTAAAGACGCGAATTGACATCCTGCGGCGCGATTCGCGCAAGTTGAAAAATCTGAACTTTGGCGAATTTCCGCGCCGCGTTAACCAATCAGGAGCTTCCTCTAGTAGTGACGTGACGTAGCAAGCTGAGGCAGAAATTCGAAACAACAATGGAAGACAAAATCATCTTCGCTATACATCTTCATACATTTATAGAAACAGAAATAAAAAGGATCGTGTTTGAAAGAAAGTGAGTGAGGAGGTCGGACAATCTGATAAGTTGTAAAAAACGGTCTTTACTCAATTTGAGCTATAATAATAATAATAATAATAATAATAATAATATTATATATATATTATATAATATTATATTATATATATATATTATATAATATATATATATATATATATATATATATATATATATATTATATAATATATATATATATATATATTATATATATATATTATATAATATATATATATATATATATATATATATATATATATATATATATATTATATAATATATATATATATATATATATATATATATATATATATATATATATATATATATATATATATATATATATATACATATACATACACACATATTAAGACTACAAGCCAACTAAAGACGACCAATTGAGCTTATTCAATGTAATTTACAATTATTTCCCCACTGACAAGTTGTGTTTATTTAGAGGAAGTGTGCAGAAAGCAGTGGGAGAGTCTGGGACACATAAAGGAGCGGAAGAGCCCCTCTCATGACGCGAATTCGCGTCTGTTGTGAAGGGATTTTCACGCGCGAATGAAGCGAGTAAACTCAAAATGTCCAACTACGCGCAAATAGTGCGATTTATTTGCGCAAGTCGCGTCTGGTGTGCACGCAGCATAAGGCTAACATATTCATACTAAAAGCCAAAAAACTTCAATTTTGATATCAGGGGGACTGTGACGAGCAGGGCGGGGGATAGCCGTGAGGGAACGGCGCGAGGCCGGTGACACGAGTGATAATGAGCATCACCTGCGAGGCGTGCCGGCCTCGAGTCCCTCACGGAGGAGCTCCGGAGGCATAAAAGGAGGAGCGACATCAGTGAAGGACGAGAGAGGACCAGGCCTGGACTTTATTTTATGGTTTATTATGTTTGTGTGGCCGGCAGACGTCCGCGAGGGTCTGCCGGCATTACTTTCGTTTTGTTCTTTGTTTATTTTGAATTAAAGTTTTGTTGAATGTTCGCCGGTTCCCGCCTCCTCCTTCCCACATCTACTGACCTCGTTACAGGGACTTTAACAGAAGAATCTCCTGTCCTTCCATCAATGAATTCAAGACCCCATAAATATATCAGACCATTTCTGTTATCTATGTTTTTAGGGCTTGACAGGTTAAGAGACTTTAATTTAAGAGAGACAGAGAGACCTCCAATGGTACAGTCCATATAGAAAGACAGCAAGTGAAAAGAGAGGAGGGATAGAAGCACTGGGAGTTGCTCTAGAATTAATTAACAAGATCAGAGGCATAGGAGTGGATAGTGGGCACAATGCCATGAAAAGGCTGCACTTGAGTCAGAATTGGAGTGCACAGAGAATGTCCTATGTTGCACAAGAAAATGCAGTCTATATGATGGCCAACTCCTGATAACCATTATAACTTTTGTCATTTATTAAATGACACTCAGTGGAGCAACCCAGAAATCAGATTTTTTTTTTTTTTTTTTTTGATAGTTTGTTTAATATAGTTTTCTGTATAAAGTCACAGTTGTTATTTGGTAGACAAACTGTTGGAGGCTGCACTTGCTTCCAGTGTTAATTTTGCTGACGTATAATTTGTCAGTTTTTGTCAGTCATTTTTTTGTTTTCATGAAAACAATAACTAATTAACACTAGAACTACCAAGGCAGTCATTTTGACTGTTTTAAAGATTTGCAATGTAATAACTTTGTTGAAATAAAACCCATATAACTACAGTTCCATGACTTTTCTTAAATTAATGTAAATTTTATTTTAACATTGTTATTTTATTAAAATTACAAAACACAAAAAAAGTTCTGAGTATTTCTACCTTGAATGGCCATAGCGGTCAATTTGACCGCACATATTACAGGCGTTGTATCTCCTCAGCGCTTTTTCCCGCGGTTAAAGATGTGCGTAGCTGTTGCCTAGCAACCTTTCTCTGGCAGTTTTGTATGCTTTTGATAAGCTAAAACTTAGCTTTACCGTCAAAATGGCAACAAGAAAGAAAATGACTGTCACTGAGGTTTTATCCTTGCTTTAGAAAATTGATGATGCAGAGTCTGATGGAGGAGCAGAGAGCGATGTCTCTTGGTCTCTTGAGAGTTCGTCTGACACTGATTCTGAGAGTGATTCAGAGATAATTCCGGTTCGTAAAAAAAGATTTTCTAGATTTCATTAGAGGCTGCATAAAATTGTTTCCGATTCGTGTTGTCCAAACATTTCCGATAATGCTAAAGCATTGTAAACTCCAAAAGTCAAAATGTATTGAATAAAGACAGATGTAATCATTTCCAAAATTCACAATATGTTTTTATCTAACGAAATATTCTGCTTCATTTTATATTTGTTGACATTTTGACTTTCAAAAACAACATTTTAACTGCGGTGAAAAACTTTGATCTCCAGCTTGCCGGATGCAAATTGCGGAAAGCGGAGGTCTAGTAGCTCTTACACAATAATATCACGAACATATTATATTATGTATGCTTAAATTACCCCACATTTTTCATTAAACATGACCATGGAAGCTTTGAAGTAAATATAACATGAAAAAAATGACATTCACTGCTGTCTGGTATGAACAGTCAAAATGACCGCTATTGGCAGTTCTAGTAGTTATAGAATTCCGGTAGTGCTAGTGTTAAAAACCATTTTACGATGACAAAAAAAATCTACTGACCTTTTCAATGGAAATGCTAGGTAGGGACTAGGGCATTTCAAGCAAAAATAATATTCGAATATCGCTGGGAATTATTTGATTATTATAAGCAGAGTAAATCTTTTTGCATGATAGGGAGCAGGGCTCTACAGTTTTTGTCCAGTGCTGAGTTCTGCACGCTCACAAAACCTCTTATTATAAAAAAGTGTAGACACGATGTAAATTCATTGTGTAGACAACTTTATTGATTGTAATGAAAGTTTGTGAGATTGCGATGAACTGAGATGAGTGACAGCTTTGTAGTGATTATAAAGTGAGTGCTCTTTGTGCACTTTCTAGGTTATATATAATCCATTCAGTATTTGAATAAAAGTTTTGTTTTTCATGCTGCTAAAATGGACCAACAACCACTTACATTCTGCAAGGTTCTGACCTTACAAAGATTAATAGAAAAAATAATACATAAATAAATTTGCCCCTGGAAATCAATTTAAGGAGTCAAATATCACCCTGTAATGGGAAGGTTAATTTCTGTCTTTAGGACAGTGCTCATAAATATTGTAGGCAGGTGATATGTAGGCGTAGAGCCCTGTAGGGAGGTTAGATGCACACATTCGAATGCAACATACTGATCTACCCGACGGGTTAAATGCATACACTTGCTGCATGTCTTATAAAATGCTTTTAAAAAAGTCAACATCTGTGAGAAAGAAGAACAGACTTATGGATAAATTTAATTTCAAGGAAAACAAGAACATTTGTAAACCGTGTGGAGCGACAAACTCCGGGAAAACTAAGAAATTAACTATATTATACAGGGCTCAAGAATAAGGACTGAGAGTTGAAGGAATAACTATAAAGCAATTTTAAACTGTTCAAGTGTAAGACAACGTGAAAAATAACTCAATTCAGTAGGTTTTCTGTGTGCACATATCTGAAGCACGCACACAGAAAGCCGCCTCTCTGACAGCGTATTATGTGCTAAATTGAGTTCTCTTTCTTAAAGTAACAGTAGCCTAATAAACCTTGTCGTAATTGATAAAATTGTAATTGAATTAATAAAAGTCGTAATTGATAAAAAGTGATAGTTCACCCAAAATTGTCATTAATTACTCACCCTAATGTCATTCCAAAGACTTATTCATCTTCGGAACGCAAATGAAGATCTTTTTGATGAAATCTGAGAGCTTTCTGTCTCTCCATAGACAGCCTACGCAACTGAAACTTTGTTTTAGTTTTACGATCTCTTTATAAACTTTTTGAAGTGTCAAAACTTCAATAGCATAGGCGACCAGAGGGACAGAAAGCTCACAGATTTCATCAAAAAGATCTTCATTTGTGTTCCAAAGATGAATGAAAGTCTTACAGGTTTGGAATTTAGTGGTTGATTGTTGATCCGTGACCCGTACGGACCAAGCCCCACGGTTCGGCACGCATGTGATTTGCGGATCAATTTCAAGTTTAACCGCAATAGAGTGAAAGGTTATCAATTGCACGTGTTTTGTATTGCTAGTTTACACATTAAATAGACGCTGTTATTGGTGCGCACAGACGCACATACACACAAGTATCGTGCGCACACACACATAGAGAGAGAGGCGTGTTTCAGATAGCTCGTGAACTCCAAAATTGATTTCTCATTTGCATCCTCAATGCACTTGGATAGACAGATACACGCAATATGTCAGTCAAAATGCCCTTCTCAGCAAGTATTCTCACAAACACATTCGGTTATGTCTTAATTGAACGAGGTGACAATTTGGATGTGTATCTATCGGATGTGTGCGTGCATGGGGTCTTATTCATAAGGGACAGCAACCTATAAATACCTGCTGTTGTCTGTCATGTAAATCAAACAACAAAACACAGCTTTAACAAAGATTAATCTATATTAAATTTATACAGTGAACATTGTCATTTTACATTTAATTATTACATTTCTGTACATGAAAATTAATACTACAGTTAGACCTTATACTTTATTTGTAACTTTATGTTGTATTTATCTATGCTTGTATTTGGTGTACAGTATTTGTTCTTTTTACAGTCTGTTCACTTGCCTTTAAGAATGTATTAGTTAGGCTAATTATTAGTTTCTGCTGTATCAGAGTAGTTAAAGAGGGCTAAGTAATAAATGCAAAGTTACCCCCCACCCCCCAAATTATTTTTTTATTTTTTTTTTGTGTGTGCTAAAATGATCCGATCCGTGACTTAATAACCGTGATATGATCCGAACCGTGAGTTTTGTGATCCATTGAACCACTATTGGAACAACATGAGGGTGAGTAATTAATGACAGAATTTTCCTTTTTGGATGAACTAACACTTTAATTCAAACAACAACAAAAAAGATAAAATCACTCACTGCTCTTGACTAAGTAACATCAGTTGCTTTAATAATGATTTTTACAAATGTATTATTTTACTTTTGATTCCTTTATCAAATTTCTGTAGGTAGAATTTCTTACCTAAATATTACTGATAGATCTACCCGACAAACTTAAAGCACTGTTCTATTGTTTATTTGTTTTTGTTTCTTATTTACTGACTGTTAGATTTTAGTCGACTAAATCTATTGTAGATTTAGTGTAATAAAATCATATGATATTTAGTCGACCAGAACTAAAACTAAGCCCATTGTTTCTACATTGCTTCAATTAATCTGCTAACAGTGATTGTAATGAAATTATTGCATTGTTAGCTAACTGCATGATAATATGTCCACTTCTAAAACCACATACATTGTACAGTCACCTCCAAAACCAGATTCTGTAAATTGTAACGTTGACATGCATTCTCTGTAAAGCTGCTTTAAAACTATATGTATTGTGGAAAGTGCTATACAAATAAATGTGAATTGAAATTAAATAGAAATTAAAACAATCCAGATGACTAAAATATGACTAAAACTAAATGCCATTTTAGTCAAAAGACTATGACTTAAACTAAATCAAAATCTGCTGTCAAAATAAACAGTGCTTGCTTCCATTGTTTGTCTATGTGATTTAAAATAGGCCTTACTCTAAAGGTTTCAGTTGTTTTTCTTCAAACAGATGCACTCCAATCTGTTTCAGCACATACTTCCTCGTTAAAGATGAATAGCCAATGAATGAGCTCTACAAAAATCAAACATCTTTCCAACTGTGCTCTCACTCAAAACCTCATCTTATCCATGCTGCTCACATTCAATCAATAGTCGCTTTCCCACTGTCAGGCCAGTGCAAGCCAGGGATAACAACATGCTGGGCAGGGCCAATAATTACAACTAATTTACAAAGCTAAATTTACTACTGCAGTGTAAAAAAAAAAAAAAAAAATAATAATAATATATATATATATATATATATATAGGGCGATGTATCGCATGCAGTTGTCACGTGCATTTCATCGGTAAAGCCGGTTCCGATTGCTGCTAAATCGCCATCAATAGACAGAGCCGTAGATCACTGACAAGCCAAGCAATATCGCGTTCATTATCGAAGGCAATTCATCTGCGATAATGAACGCGATATTGCGTGATCTACGGCTCTGTCTATTAAATGCCGCTCCATTTGAAAGCAGGTGATGGTGATTTAGTGGCAATATATATATATATATATTACACTTACGAAATTCTCATTTTTTTTATTTTACAGAACAGTTGTATTACAACAAAAACACTTTTATCTTAGAAATAATAATTATAATAACATTAGTCATTTATTATTATATTATTATATAATCCACCTCAGAGCCCAAGGAATCTCAGACAAAAGTTTTATAAGAAAAAGACTATGATCAAATGTTAATTAACTTATCTTTCTAAAAATTTTCAAATATCACTATTTTTCAAGGTATTGTAACAAAATTAGAAATTCCAGTATCATGACAACACTAAGGCCTGGTTTCACAAACAGTGCTTTAAGCTTGGATTAGCCTTAGTTCAATTAGGACATTTAAGTAGCTTTTTTAAACATACTTTAGATAAAACATTACTGGTGTGCATCTTGAGACAAAACAATGCCTTACAAAACAAAGATATATTGCTTTCAGTTAAGACAGCTCAAACATATATTTTAGTCTGGAACTAGGCTTAAACCTTGTCTGTGAAACCAGGGGCATATCCTATTTTTTAAACTAGATTAAATCTAACTAGAATGATTGAGCTGAGCGCACATTAATGGGTTTCCCAATTATATGATGTCTTACAAGACGTCTCTCCCTTTATTAGTTTGCTGAGGCAGCTGCAGAGTAAAATGTGTTGTAAAATATTATAATATTATGAATAATTTTCCCTTCCTTCACACTTAATGAATCAATATCCCATGCCAATCTTTAAGCTTTCCGTGCTATCAAGGAAGAACACAAATGTTGCCCAGGGCATTCGCTGTTAATGAAAATTGACGCTGTGTAACAGAATGAATAAAGAGAGCTAAGATGTTAGATTAAGTATTGACTCACTACTAAGTCAACAAGTGAAGGCACTAAAACAGCTGGTGGTACAATTGGACTAGCTAAAAGGGAGCGAGTGCGGGAAAGAAACAACAAGGGAGAATCTGGAGGAGAAAATAGGAGCGGCAAATATTGAACAGCTGGTGCCTCAGGAAAAAAGTGTACTCATTATTATCATCAATCAATGTTACAATGTAACTAAAATGGTGCAATATTGAAAATGAGTTGCACTATTTGGAGAGATTTACTCATATACTCACAGTCTAGGGATGATGTTCCCTGCATATTGAACAAGCTCATAGAGGTCAGCCACCTTGCGACCTTTGGCAAACTCATCTGTCAAATAGACCTCCAGGTAATGCAGCTCATCTGAGATGGCCATGTCTACAACAAGAATTTAGTACAATAAGTGAAACCTTGACAGATGACATGATGTATAGCAGTTGTTAAAAAGAAATGACAATACAGAACACCATTCTTAAAGCGGAACTCAGTAAGATTTGCGAAGCTCCCCCTACAGTTTCCTTCAGTGTATCACACTGTCATACATACTCCAAGCGCAGCTCTGGACTACAACGACTACAACGCTCACCAGCGCAGTAGTTTTGCAATACAGTACAAGAAAGAGGAGGTGGGTAATTTGCAAATACAGTACACTCAATGGAGGTGGGTAATTTTTGAAATTGTCTTATAAACTCATAATATATACATTGTTTTTGAACTACCGTAATGCATTTTGTCTCTCTCACGTGAACGTGTACATGAAGCGAGATTGTGTCGGGTCGATGCAGCTCAACTTGCAAGTGCTGTTTTTTGGTGTAGACATGCCAGAGGGGGTTAGTACTCACCTCAAACACACCACTACAAGTCAATTAACCATCATAAGGTCTTAGAAAACTATTTATGAATATGAAGGTAAAAAAAGTTACTTAGTTCTGCTTTAAACGCTCAAGAAAATTCTTATTGTTAAACTTAAGGGTGCAAATGTGTTCTGTTCTAGTGAATCATCATTTATAAATAATGCAGAGAATACAATAATACTATTCAACCAAAAAAAAGCCAATAAAATAAATGTATGTGCCATATGCTTGACATTTTTGCTACAATCACTGATTTGGAATTCAAATGTTAAAGTTTTTTTTTTTTAAATGTTTTTTGAAATACGAAGATGGTTTCACTACTTTCCAAGCAAAGTTGCATCTGAATTTGAAGTTGCATCTGAAGATTTTGACATTTTCACATATGAGTTCCAATGGAATGTTATTAAATATTTGTAATTTTTTTTTTGAAACACTAAGACCTTTTCGCTACTTTTCAGATAGTGAAAATGCATTTGAATGTGTCTGAAGTTTCAAAAATAATTTACCCTAATAGGACAAAATTGGTTATAAATGACAACACCCTAAAAAAAGGTTAAAGGTCAGATGTAGAAAACTAAATTTGCAAAATGATTTTTGCCTTTAATATATGTAAAATATATAGTCATTTATTTTTCCTAGCTGTGATTTCATAATTAGTCCCCAAGTACATAATGCAATGAAAACACATACATAGTTCGTAGTAGCTCTTCGGAGAAAGCATAGAAGTCCTCAACTCCCCCAACATATTTGAGGCATGTTTCAGTGCATCCATCAGTTTGTTCTTGTCCTAGATGAAGGAACATAAATACTCATGAACAGAGTAAGGGTGAAGCTTTCACACTGCCATGAGAAATACATTAAGGTGCCTATAAATAAAATCATGTTTTATTTTCCAATTTGCTAAAATCAAGAGGCATCATACTGTTATGGAAATTAACAGGCCTTGGCACGCAGGTTAGCAGCATGTTACGGACACTGTAAACTTGCATGTACTTAACTCACCAAACAGCGCTTCATTTGAAATGACTGAACCTTGACTGCCTGCACAGCTTCATCCAACAGCTTCTCCTGCTCATCCTGGGGTGACTGCTGTGTGGTAGGCTGGAATAAACAAGTGCAGTAAAACAATCAAACTAGGACATGATGTCTCCAAACCTTAAAGTAGTTTTCTTTTTTCAACATCAAAATTTTAGCAAGATTTGTTTATTTCACCAGTCAAAAGCTTGGATTCAAAATTATTACCACTGGCACCAATTATTACACACTATAATAATAGGTGCACCCAGTATTTTTTAACAGTAATAGTTGTCCAACTCATCTATTTTTAAGGATTTAAGCTTAGACCTTTAGATCAAAGGAATTTTTAAGAACATGAGAAACAAATTCAGCTAAGTAAACTTTAGATAGAATATTTACATAACCATTACATTTACATTACATTGTGAAATATTATTAGTTTCACAGACGAGGCTTAGATTAAACCAGGATTAGGTCTTAGGCACAATCCCAATTCTACCCCTTACCCCTTCGCCCTACCAATTTGTTTTGCGCATTCGTGTGAAGGGTTGGGGTGTCTTGATTCTCTTTTGGCTGGAGTGGGAGTGGTAGGGGAAAGGGGAAGGGCCAGAGAGCCCTTCAAAGAAAGATTTTTCGGCACCACGCTTCGAACGAAGGGGTATGAGAAATTTCCCTGCATACACCTACTACAGTGCGGCTAGAATGCGTGTAGTGATCATGGTAATATTTCCTCTCAGGATCGATCACGTATGTGTTACCTGGCTGCCAGTTTCTCTGTAGCTTGCTAAATGCGCAATTTGAATGATGTGAACACAAATGAGTAATACAGTTAAAAGAAATATCCTATCATCCTGCACTGCGTAGTCGCTATTTACATCTCGAATGTAATTACATCCAAAATACAGCGCAAAACAATGTTGGGAGTGAGCATCTGTTAAACGTGCTTGCGCCTGATTTCTGTTGATATGTGCACTTCATTGCTGTTCATACTGGTTAAATGTTACAGGACACTAATAAAAGAAACTAGGTATGATGATGTGTAGTAGTGGTGTCCCATTCCTTAGGGGAATATTTTCACCCCTACACCTTGACCTTGTCACTCTGTTTCAAGGGGCAAGGGGAAGGGCGAAGGGGTATAAAATAGAATTGGGAATGGGCCTTAGTTCATTTAGGACATTTAAGTAGCTTTTATAAATATGCCTTAGAAAAAAAACATTACTGGTGTACATCTTGAGACAAAACAATGGCACTGACATGTTTTAAGATATGTCAGTGCAAGTTGCTTTCAGCTCAAACATACATTATAGTCTGGGACTAGGCTTAAAGGGTTAGTTCACCCAAAAATGAAAATTATGTCATTAATGACTCACCCTCATGTCGTTCCAAACCCGTAAAACCTCCGTTCATCTTCAGAACACAGTTTAAGATATTTTAGATTTAGTCCGAGAGCTTTCTGTCCCTCCATTGAAAATGTATGTACGGTATACTGTCCATGTCCAGAAAGGTAATAAAAACATCAAAGTAGTCCATGTGACATCAGTGGGTTAGTTAAAAGTTTTTGAAGCATCGAAAATACATTTTGGTCCAAAAATAACAAAAACTACGACTTCACTTCCGGGTCTGTTGTATATCCGCCATTACTCCAGAGTGACGCTGCTTCTTCTTCTTCTTTCCTGTTTTACGGCAGTTGGCATCCAGTTTATTGGTGCATTACCGCCCCCTTCTGCTCCGGACAGTGATGCTGATGACATGTTATCTAGTGCACCCGAGCTTCGTTTACAGTCTGAGGGAGACGCACACTGTATTCAAGCTATTCTACATTGTTTGCATTTTGGTATTGCTATATTTTTTAAAATGGTGCGTAGGTGTGCATGTCGCGGATGTCCTAATCGCGTCACTGTCCGGAGCAGAAGGGGGCGGTAATGCACCAATAAGCTGGATGCCAACTGCCGTAAAACAGGAAAGAAGCAGCAGCAGCACTGTGGAGTGAAGGCGGATATACAACAGACCCGGAAGAGAAGACAATGCTGAATAAAGTCATAGTTTTTGTTATTTTTGGACCAAAATGTATTTTCGATGCTTCAAAAACTTCTAATTAACCCACTGATGTCACATGGCCTACTTTTTTATGATGTTTTTATTACCTTTCTGGACACAGACAGTCTACTGTACATACACTTTCAATGGAGGGACAGAAAGCTCTCGGACTAAATCTAAAATATCTTAAACTGTGTTCTGAAGATGAATGGAGGTCTTACAGGTTTGGAACGACATGAGGCTGAATCATTAATGACATAATTTTCATTTTCGGGTGAACTAAAAATTAAGCCTTTCACATGGCTTAAAGGGTTAGTGTTACATGATCCTTCAGAAATCATTCAAATATGCTGATTCGGTGCTCAATGACCATTTTGGTCACACTTTATATTAGGTGTCTTTAACTTCTATGTACTTAAAAAAAAAAGTTAGGTACAGTGTACTTATTGTGTTAATGTTGAATTCCAAAACCCATTTGATGCTATTGCAGTGGGATGTAGGTAAGGTTAGGGACAGGTTTGGTGGTGTGGTCAGATTTAAGGGTGGGTTAACAGTGTAATTATTATAGATGTAATTACAGAAATTTATTACAGCTGTAATTACATGTAGGTATTTAGTATATTGTCAAACCATGTATATACACGATAAGATCATTGTATCAAATTATTAATATTAACGTTAGTACATAGTAATTTAAAAAAAAAAAAATAATGATCAATTTAATGCATCCTTGTTGAATGCTGAAAAAAATTGCCACAACTCTTGAACAGTAATGTATATGTATAAATGACGCTTTCACTTATACATATTCACTAGTGTTCAAATGTTTAATTTCAAATGCTGTAGCTGGTCACTATTTCTCACCATTTTTAATCATATTTTAGCCTTATATACTTCAATTAATTTGTCCTGTGGCATGACAAAGGTATTTTTAAAAGTACAAACATTTTAGAAATAGTTGCAAAACAGCTGTGCATAATTATAAATGAATTAGAAAAATAGTGTTTAAAAATGAAGTACATGAAATATAACACTGCAGAAAATTGCTGCAACCGTTTGAAATGTCAAGCCTAATACACGTGGCACATACTTTTGCCAATTAAAGTTCAGAAAGAATAACTTCAAGAATTGAACAGTGACACTATATCAATCTGTTGATGTCTAATAAATGTATGTAAATTAGATTATCAGTGCACATATAGTAGCTACATAAAGTGTCAGTGGTATACGGACTGGGATGGGGGTGACAGCCGTAATAACAGTCTATGGCACACCTCTGTATTTCCTTTCAAGTCCTAACGACCCATCGTTAGTGGCAGTAACAAACAGTTACACTTTACATGAATAGCAATTTTAAAATAGTTATGATTAACAGTAAGCATAATATATTATGATCTGGTTTGAACCGAATGAATGAACCCGTGACCAAACAGCTTAAATTGAAGCTCATGTTATGCATACCAAACCACTGCCATTATTTAAATGTATGTAATGCACATGATATATATATATATATATATATATATATATATATATATATATATATATATATATTAAAAAACAGATACATATAAACGCATCTTAGAGCACAATACATAAAAAATGCATATATAAACATAACTGTAATGAAGTAACAAGGCTAATGCTAGCATGATTAGCAGTTCAAATTAGCTCATTTTGCACATAACCTGTGGACTTTAATGACATCAAAACATAATGACTGCAAGTTTACTAAACCTGCAGGCCGAATGTTAAATCGCTTGTAGAAAAAAAGCAAGAACTAGGAAATAAACGAGAATAATTGGGTGTTTGTAGGCCTCCGCATCTCAAACGCTAATGCTAACGGCTAACTTCATAGACGCAAAACAGCCAATCAAGAGATCTCAGTGTCCCTCTGACACTACCGCCGCTATAAACAACTTAACGGCGCATATAAAAGAGCCAGAATGCAGTCTATACATGCGATGATCCTAATATCTTACCATGATTATCAGGTATGTTAGAGGAAACACTGGATGACCCCCCTCTGAATGTGTCGTGTCATGTGACTAGTGCTGCTGTTCCGCCTTACGACGACCGCAGCCCATACAAAACAACACAACACAAGCCTCGAGAGCTTTATAATTCATCTCTAAAACTCTGTGGAAACAACATTGAGAACTACAATAAAATCATTAGCTTTGTTGTCATTACACAACTGAAGGAAAGGTGTTAAGAAAAACAAAGTTTATCTGAACAACATTAAATTTGCATCTAATATAAAAAAAATATTTATATTGTATACTTCGTTTAAACATATATGGTATCATATGTCGAATAATTAAAACTAGTTACGGTTTATTTGAATATTACCAGTACGACACTGTCCACGCCCATTTTCTTGACCCACCAATGACAGGTCAGAACGTTCATTTCTGGTGTGACACGTGTTTGTTTCCCGCGAAATCAGCCAGTCTCTGTGTGAAGATTGCTGGAAGGATTCTGTTGTTTCGCGGTTGTGAGAGGATCGAACAATTTTACAAATGGATAAAGAGTTATTTCGTAAGCTAGCTTCAAAGATCGGGATAACAGCTGTTAAAGTATTGAGGTAAGTGTATCAGTGTGGAAACCACTCGCTTGTTTTGGGAAGACATTGCTTCAATCAGAAGTGAGCGTGTCAATATAACAACAGAAACTAATTCGGATTCATTTTCAGTCAAGCAGAAGAGTACATGCGACTATCCCAAGTGAAATGTGTTGGACTGGGTTCTGTGACAGCCACCAGCAAGGCCCTTATTTGCCTTGAGTTGGCAGCGACTTCAATGAAATTTCCTGTAGACAAGGCAAGATCCCTTTCCCTTTGTGTTTTGATGTGTAACATAAGCATACAAACCTTAACCTAAGTAAATCAAGTATGCTATAATCTAATGTAATATGCCAATTAGACTTTATTTTTTTTGCATTCTCACATTTTTTTTTTTTTTTTTTTTTGTCTCTTCACTTTATTTATCTACTAACAATAGTTATAGTGACTATGCATCCATCACCGGTAAATTGTCATTTCAAATACTTGAAATACTTTTTGTTTTGTTTTTTTCTCCCTTGAAAGTCATGAAAATTAGCAACACAGTGTCATTAGTGTCATCCCGTCTCAAATCATGTGTAATAAAATGGCTTTCTACATGGAAATTATTCTTATTCATATTTATCTTAAATAACTGGCCTACTCCTTTGTAATGCTAAGACTATTTTTGCTACAATTGTATCTATTTTAAATGCACAAAAATAGCATAATTCAGACAAAATGACAACTTGGTTGGCAATGAATAGAAATGTCTCTTTCTTAATGCATCACGTGTCATGTAATATGAAGAATGGTCGTCCACTGTATAACTTAGAAAAAAGGGGGAAAAAATCTATTTGTGTTGTGGAAATGCAATGGTAACTGTGAGACAACTGTTTTGAAAAATCAATAAAAATAATTCTTTGCACAATAAACATTGAATGGTTTACACTATATATTTAACATATATAGTTAAACATGTTTTCTTGCAATAAATGTACATATTAATATTCTTTCAATGTTCTGATGGATAGGAGTATGCCATCAAACTATCTGGACTGAGTCCTAAGGTTTACTCCAGCAATTTGAAGGCTATGGAGTGCATGCTGGGCCTGCAGTCAAACCTGGGTCTCAGAGATCTTGCAGTGCAGTATGGGTGTTTGGAAGCAGTTAAAGTGGCCTCTCAGATCCTTCAACGGTGAGACTTCACATTGCATTTTTTAGGGCCCTATGAAATTCGTTTTATTTTTTCCCAAATTCCATTTTATTTTTATTTTTTTATTTTATTTTATTATTATTTTTTTAACTCCATTTTAAAGGGGTCATGAACTGCGTTTTATTGTTTTATAATGTTTCCAGGGGTGCACTTATAATGTTAGTATGCTTTTTACATCCAAAATTGTCATAACTTTTTTTTTTTTCCTACCCTAATTTTAGCCCTCTGGTTTGAATGCTTTGTTTTAAGGGGCGTGTCTGCTGTCTGCTGTGAGTAAACGCCCACTGCTGTGATTGGCTAATGTATTTCCATTTGAAATTGCCAAGTATTACTCTCTCTTTTAGTGCGTTTTTACTATTACAGCTCTCAAGGTTAACTAATCGTGAAAAGTGTTGCATTACATTTAGATCTATGGCATTATATTTAGATTGTGGCATGAAAGGTTGCAGAGATGAACACTGTGTAGCCGATCACAGACATGTTGAGTACATGAAAACAGTGATCTTGTCATTGCAACTCAATTTCTGTACACTAACAAATGCTTTCACCTTCACTAACAGTGCAAACACGATATAACTAAGAGATTAGTTGAATAAAACGTTAGTTTTGCGCGTCAGTCACTGATAAACTCGCACTGTTTAATTGACAGCTTCAGTGTGCGCTGCTCCAACGATTGCAAAGGGGACTTTCTTTGATCGCTTTCTTTATATAATTTAATCACCGTTAAATAACTGATTATTTTCATCCTACTAAGAAACAACGCAAGTTGACGTTTAGTCACGGGTTTGATTTACTGACACACAGACAAAGATCATCTGACTGTACATGAATCATTACATATCAGATCAGGCATTAGAATTAACACAGATACTTGCATGTTGTGTTACTGTTGATTCCAGGCACTGCACAATATTTTGTAATCCTCAACGGCATGTTTATTGATTGGTAGCTCGATCTGGTTTAGCACCACACAGGTTACTTAGCCTACCTATTCTATTGCATGTCATGCGCGAATTGGTGGGCGGGGCTAAACGGGCAGTGATGAAGTAGGCGTTAATCTTCTTCTGTGGAGGCGGTGCTTGCTGCCCTTTGACGTCATAGATCCCCACTTTGAAAATCCTGTTGTTTGCTGGGTCTGGTGTCAATAAAAGCTTTTATTGGACTAACAAGGAAGTTTTCAGCTGTAAAACTTACAGGATATTTTTATAGTATGATGACCTCTTATATGTCAAAAGCTCAAGGAAAATTTGATTTCTCAGTTCATAACCCCTTTAATGGTTAATTAAATTTTAGTAATCAGAAAGCATGTCTAATTAATTGAAATCATGAAACTTATACAATTTAACAAATAATTTTAAGGCTCTATGAAATATGTTTTTTCCCCCTCAAATTCCGTTTTTTTTTTAATTTATTTTATTAACCAAATGTTTTAAGTTGTCTGGATTCCATTTTAATGGTTTAATTAAATTTTAATAATCAAAAAGCATATAGTTAATTAATTCATTAATTGAATTAATTGAATTCATATAAACAACATTTATTTATTTTATTTTTATTGTTCTTCAGAAATTCTGTGCTGTGTATTTGAATTTTTCTGGCAATCAAATTAAGGCATAAAACATAAATTAAATTAATCTATTAATCATATGAAATTAAACAAACTTTATTTTGTCAAACATAGTGTTGCAGTTGCAACAACTGAGATTTATTGTTTACGGTTTCTGTTTTTATGACTGGATTCCACAATTCTGTCTACGTTTTCTGCATTTTGGGAATCATAGGGCCCTATGCAGTCAGCTTGTATTGATTCTGAATGACTTGATTTAAACTGTTTATTCATTTAAGGTATGAGACCAGTTTGCCCGCTGCTCAGCAACAAGACCTTGACCTGTCTAAACCTCTTTTCACCACAGCAGCTCTATATGCAGCATGCAAGTGAGTATTTGAAGCCCTGAAATCTGCTGTAATGACACATCACTAGAGCATGTGAGCAGAGCAGTAATATTGCCTCTGGAGCAGAGAGCTCCTTTCCCAAGATTTCACTCCATTCGCTCAGAGCTGCTCGCTCGACCCAGAATGCTATTTGTGATCATTCTGGTTTGAGAATATGTAAAATAAGCAATAGGTCTAAGGTTATGTTACTCTCAAATATTGTTTTAATGAAGTTGTGAACCTTAAACATAGCCAAAATGCACAGTAAACATCAAAGTTAAGAATTAAGAAAGAGAAATTGAAAGGGAGTGTGGAGAAACTCAGTTATCAAATATTCATTTTGTGATCTACTATCAGCAGTTCTTTTGTTTCAGATGATAAGAGCAAATCATTAGTAACTCTAATGAGAGCAGTCTTAGAACTATGGTACGGTTTAAATCCTGACTGGAAATCCTCACAGATACTATTTCTTTCTAAAAAGGAACATAGTTGTGATGAAACTGCCTTTTCTAGTATTTTTGATAGAAAAGTGAGATTTGAAATCAGCCTGTAATTGACTAATTCTCTAGGATCAAGTTGTGGTTTTTTAATAAGAGGTTTAATAACAGCCAGCTTAAAGGTTACGTAACAGTCGGGGTGTACACCCCCAATATTTGCATATGCCAGCCCATGTTCCCAACATTATGAAAGGCATTAGACAAGGGCAGAACGTTTGGATCTGTGCAGAGCTGAATCAACAGACTAGTTAAGTAAGCAAGGACATTAGCAAAAAATGGCAGATGGAGCGATAATAACTGACATGATTCTTGATAACATGATATTTTTAGTGATATTTGTAAATTGTCTTTCTAAATGTTTCGTTAGCATGTTGCTATAACTGTTAAATGTGGTTAAAGTTATCATCGTTTCTTACTGTATTCACGGAGACAAGAGCTGTCGCTATTTTCATTATTAAACACTTGCGGTCTGTATAATTCATAAACACAACTTCTTTCTTTATAAATCTCTCCAACAGTGTAGCATTAGCCGTTAGCCACGGAGCACAGCCTCAAACTCATTCAGAATCAAATGTAAACATCAAAATAAACACTGTACTTACACGATTAGACATGCTGCATGACGAACACTTTGTAAAAATCCATTTTGAGGGTTATATTAGCTGTTTGAACTTTTTTATGTTAAGACAAGCGCGAGCTATTGGGGCGTGGAGCACCAGATTTAAAGGGCCACACACTCTGAATCGGCTTATTTCTAATTATGCCCCAAAATATATGGGGTGTTTTTAGCTGAAACTTCAGACACATTCAGGGGACACCTTAGACTTATATTACATCTTTTAAAAAAAAGTTCTAGGGCACCTTTAAAAGTTTTTGGTACGTATCCTAGTGATAAAGAAGGATTAACAATATTAAGAAGAGGATCCATGACCTCCGTAAGCATCTCTTTCAATAGGTTAGTCAGTAAAGGGTCTAACATACATGTTGTTGATTTTGATTTAACAAGTTTAGACAATTCTTCCTCTCCTAAAGCAGACAATGAATTGAATTTTTCCTCAGGGACACTACAATGCACTGTCTGACACAATACTGTAGTAGACGGTTGCATGGTTATAATTTTCTCTCTAATATTATCAATCTTGCAAGTAAAGAAGTTCATAAAGTCATTACTGCTATGCTCTTTGGAAACATCAGAAGTTGAAGCTTTATTGTTAATTTAGCCACTGTATCAAATAAATACCTAGGGTTATGTTTATTTTCTTCTAAAAGTTTTGAAAAATAGGCAGATCTAGCAGTTTTTAAGGCCTTTGCTATCTAGATGGAAGAGCTAGGAAGTTTCAAGGAGTTTTTTTTATTTTTGTTGTTGTCTGTCAGAGTGGATCTAAACGGATCTATCCATAAGAACGGATCTAAATGGATCTTCCTCACAAGATAGGACCGCTGTCTAGCTCTACCTGTTAAGGCACTTCAAACTGATAAACAAAGTTTCAATCATCCCCTTTTGCCAAGACACCTCAAACTGCGCCACACAGCCCTAATCCCCCCTCCGGATATATCTTATCTATGCAATGCAGTTCAAATTTCCCCTTTGGAAAGTGTTCTGACTGCAATCCAGAGATATCTTAATCATGCACCACAGCTCAAAATTTCCCCATGGTTTGTCCCCTTATACAAATGTACCAAATTTTAACCTAATCACTTTCTTCCTAATTCTCCCAGCTCTTTCAACCAGACAGCAATATTTAAAATTCATTAAAAGTCAGAAATAACAAGATGATACATAAAATATATAAAATACATTAAAAATGAAATAAAAACAGGAAAAGGAATTAAAAGAATAATAAAAGAAATATAATATAATATATATAATAATATATATAATATATAATATAATAATAAAATAATATAATAATAAAAGAAAATAGCTGCGGCTGGCATAACAGCTAAAAGCAGACTCTCCTTGCTTTGAGTGAACCCTTGGTATTTCTAAGTGACTTGATCCTGATGATCTGAGTGATCTGTTCGGTTTATATTCTATGAGCATATCTGCCATGTATTGAGGTCCTAGGCCTTTGAGTGATTTATAAACAAGTAACAGTACTTTAAAATCAATTGTAAATGCAACTGGAAGCCAGTGCAAGGACCTAAGGACTGGTGTGATGTGTTTGTTTTCTGGTTCTGCTCAGAATCCTGGCAGCAGCATTTTATACGAGCTGCATCTGTCTTATGGTCTTTTTGGGAAGACCAGTAAGGAGTCCATTACAATAATCCACCCTGCTGGTGATGAAAGCATGAACAAGTTTCTCTAAGTCTTGACTGGAGACAAAGCATCTAATTCTTGCAATATTTTTGAGATGATAATATGCTGATTTAGTTATTGTATTTACATGGCTACTGAAACTCAGGTCTGACTCCAAAATCACACCAAGATTCCTGACTTGATTTTTAATTGTTTGACCCCTAGAGTGAATGTAAATGTTCACTTTGAGAACTTCATCTTTCTTTCCAAACACAATGATTTCAGTTTTGTCTTTGTTTAACTGAAGGAAGTTTAGGCACATCCAATGTTTAATTTCATCAATGCACTGGCACAGGAAGTCAATGGGGCTGTAGTCGTTAGGTGATAGGGCTAGGTAAATCTGGGTGTCATCAGCATAGCTGTGATATGCAATTTGGTTCTTTTTCATTATTTGGCTCAGTGGCAGCATATATAAGTTGAACAGGAGGGGTGCAAGTATTGATTCTTGAGGGACTCCGCATGTCATGGATGTCCACTCTGACTTATGGTCACTGATACTCACATAATAACCTCTCCCTTCTAAGTATGACCGGAACCATTTAAGGACCATTCCAGAAAGCCCAACCCAGTTTTCCAGCCTGTCAAAAAGAATGTTGTGATCGACAGTGTCAAACGCAGCACTGAGGTCGAGTAGAACCATATGAATGAAGAGTTTACACCAAAACCAGTATTGTTTCTGGTCGGTATTGAAAAGTCGTTTATTAATTTTGCGCAAAATGCGATATCCATCTTATTCTGTCATGTTTTCTAACTTTCTTTCCAAAACGTGACAAACGCCGGTCTCCCTTCTCTGCAATATGCGATATATCCACTCAACCAATCACAGCGCACCATTCCATGCACTGTAAACAGTAATGGCGGCGCTCTGAATACACCCGGCATCCTAGTTTTCCTTATCTGCTTTGTACTTTGTGATCAACAAGAACAGAAAAATTAATAATTTTGATTGAACCTGTGGTGGTTTCTGCGGTGGGGAAGAAACGTAAGTCATCAAAATGTAATCATTTACTTGAGGAGATTAAGAAGATGAGGCACTTGAGTCGGGAGGAGGAAAAATGCCGTCTGTTGCTTGCTCCACAACAGCATCAAACTTCTGTCACAGTCCCCAAAACTGAATCATGAACAGTTTTTAAAAGTCGCTTTAATACCAATGTACTCGGCAAATGTTTATTTTAACCTTGCCGCTTTCTTGGTAAAGAAAACACATTTTTATGAGCAGAGAGGTGGCTGTGAAAATAAATCTGCATTGTTTATCCTTTTGATCTTTCATTCCAAAAATTATAACCTATCATTGAAGAAAAACAATTGAAAATGGGGGGAAAAGCTCATTATGAAAAAGGTTTTTCTCTAGTTCACGTTGACCACAATTATTGGCACCCAATTATTGCAACGTCCTTTTCCCAAGATAACAGCTCTAAAATGCCTGGTGAGTCTGGAGAACACCTGACAAGAGAGACCATTCCTTCATACAGATTCTCTCCAGATCCTTCAGATTCCAGCTCCATGTTGGTGCTTCTTCTCTTCAGCTCACTCCACTCATTTTCTTTAGGGTTCAGGTCAGAGGACTGGGATGGCCATGGCAGAAGCTTCATTTTGTGCTCAGTGAACATTGTGTTGGTTTTGATGTTTGTTTTGGATCATTGTCCCGATGAAAGATCCAATCACGGCCCATTATAAGATTTCTAGCAGAAGCGATCAGGTTTTGATTTTTTTTATCTGTTGGTATTTGATAGAATCCCTGATACCATGTATCTGAACAAGATGTCCAGGACCTCCAGTGGATAAATAGGCCCACAACATTAAAGATCCAGCAGTATATTTAACCGTGGGCATGGGGTACTTTTTATCCATGTGTGCACCAAATCCATCTGGTGGGTTTTCTGCCAAAAAGCTTTTTTTTTTTTTAAGTTTCATCTGACCATAGAAGCAGATCCCTTTTGAAGTTCCAGTCTTGTCTGACAACTGAATATGCTGGAGATTGTTTCTGGATGAGAACAGAGGATTTTTCTTAAAATCCTCCCGAACAACTTAGGGATGGATGTAGGTGCTGTTTGATGATTTATTTATTTATTTTATTTTTTAAGCTTCCTGAGACTCAAGACTCAACTAATCTATGCAATTCTCCAGCTGCGATCATTTGAGAGTTTTTGTCCACTCAAACTTTCTTCCTCACCGCGCATTAGAACGATTTAGATACACGTCCTCTTCCAGGCAGATTTGTAACATTTTTAGTTGATTGAAATTTCTTAATAATTGCCCTTATAGTGGAAATTTATTAAATCTATTTTGTGAAGCTCAACAATCTTTTTCTGAACATCAGAGCTATATTCTTTTTCTCATTGTGATGAATGATTAAGGGAATTTGGCCTTTGTGTTTACACATATTTGTACTCCTGTGGAAAAGGAAGTCATGGCTGGATAATTTCATGTTCCTATTCACACTGGTGTGCTAAAAAATGTAAATATGAATGGGAATATACTTCAGAGATATTTTACTCATAAGAATTTATAGGGGTGCCAATAATTGTGGCCAACATGTATTGGAGAAAAACATTTATTTCGCACACGCTTGACGCCATCTGAACCAAATAAGTTTATCTTGGTCTCATCAGACAAAATACTGGACAAAATATAACCATTTAGCCATTAAAAACACAAAATCAAGGAAAAAACGGCAGACAGACAAATCTTGTGGTCTCGCGAATCCAGCCACTTCGCTTCTGAAATGATTCTGGTGTGAGTTGACACCGTACAGAGGACTGAACAAAACCTTGCCGGAGCCGTAACGCGCCGCAGACGCGTGCAGTGTAATCAAGGCTTAGCAATGCTCTGGTATGGTCTAAGACTTAGAATATAGTGCAGAATGTGGACTGTTTTATGGTGCCTTTCTAGTGGTTATAGTATTTGTCCTTTCGGGAGCTTGACAACTGTCATTTTATGGAATAGAGGTCCGATTGTGGAAAAGAGTGTAAAAATTCTTGTTAATGAAAAATACAGCATATTAGAATGATTTCTGAATGATCATGTGACTTAGCTGAATTCTCAGCATCATTACTCCAGTCCTTTGATCACAGGAATAAATTACATTTTACAAAAAGTCAAATAGCTGTTTTTGTGGATTTAATTTTCGATCAAATAAATTCCGCCTTCCTCTTTCAAATACATTAAAGAAGTCTTATTTCAAACTTTTGATCGCCAGTGTGTAAAATAATGCATGTGAAATAATGAACAAATTATATTTTATTTTAGACACTTTCCTAACATAGGACATAGGCTAGGCTACTTGAATATGGAAGTTGCTGGTTTTGCCATGTTTTAGTGCAAAACCAGTGAGTTAGTGAGTTTAATTAATCATTTTCAAATGATTGTTAAATGTCTGAAGAAATCCTGACAACAGACCACAGACATTATTAGAGTTTTTGCCTCTGTAATTTGTCTGTAGAATTATTCTCAGATCAATAGACTATGTAAATTTACTATAACTCATTAGTCATATATATATAATATACGTTACTACGGGCCGGCCCACATTGTCCAGCGGCCCACCGGCAAAACTCCCGTTACTCCAGATGGCCAGTCCGCCCCTGCGTGTCAAAGTAACATCCACATGGATGACAGGACCCAAGGTTTCCCAGCAGAACATTGCCCAAAGCATCACTCTGCCTCCACCGGCTTGCCTTCTTCCCATAGTGCATCCTGGTGCCATGTGTTCCCCAGATAAGCAACGCACACACACCCGGCTATGTGATGTAAAAGAAAACATGATTCATCAGATGGTACTTTCTGCGGCGGACGGGTCAGCATGGACACCCTGACTGATCTATGGCTATGCATACCCATAACAACAAACTGCGATGCACTGTGTATTCTGACACCTTTCTATTTGATCCATCTCAAATTGCTCAAGAAGTTAATGCTGGTTCTAAGTCAGACATTCGGGTATCTGCCGCAGTAGTGATTGGGTCAAAACGCTATGGCAAGTGTATTTCTGGACAAAGTTAAATTTTCACAGCTGAAGCTTGTGCATTACGTCTAGCTCTTGAACAAATAGAGAAGGAACAACATAATTTTTTAATTTACACAGATTCTAAATCCTGCCTACAAGCACTTGATTCTTTGAAAACTGAACATCCTATAATTATCAACATAATAGGAAAAGTGGACTCTTTAAAGAAACAAGATTTTAATGTTGCTTTTTGTTGGATACCAGGCCATATGGGATTGACTGCTAATGAACAAGCAGATAAAGCAGCAAAGGAAGCACTTTATTTGGAAATGACAGAAAGTAAAATACCAGCATCTGACGTTAAACCCATATTGAACCTGTACATTTACAATAAATGGCTAATGGAATGGAACGAATGTGTAAATAACAACAAATTATATGAGGTGAATCCAGTTTTAAATCGAGGAGTTATTATTTTGAAAACAGATGATAACAGTGATAGTTCGCTAACCAGACAGTTGACAGTAGCCATTGACTTCCATAGTAGGAAAAAAAACTATTGTCTGGTTACATCAACTGTTTGGTTACCAACATTTCAAAATATCTTTTTGTGTTCAACAGAAGAAAGACACTCATACAGGTTTGGAACAACTTGAGGGTGAGTATATTACAGAATATACATTTTGGGGGGGGGTAAAATATCCCTAAATGTCAGATTGGGATTTGAGCTTGGGCCGTGAGCGATTGAGTGGAGCGCACTGTCGTAGAGCGGAATATTGAGCGGAGCGTTACACTTCGCTATGCTTCGCTCCCAAATAATGGATGGTTCAAAAATACTTGTTAATGGATGATTAGGTGTTTGACACTCACATTAGATATAAATATTGATGGGAGCTCAATTGTCTCTTGAAAACCTGGTTAAGCTCTTCACATTGCCAGTGTGGTCAAAATACAGTGAAGCCAAAAGTACTAAGGGTATGAGAAGTGTATTACATAAGTGTATTTATTACATAAGGATTAATTTGGAGCTTAATTTACATTTGGAAAGGTCAAATCTTGGATTGGCCATCACATGTTTGTTAAATTAAGTCATGTTTGTTCCCTGTCCTTAGAGTATAATATGCAGATAACCTAGTTCTATGATAGCGAGTGCTTAGAGAAGGAATGCCACGTTCTTTTATAAAGGTGATAATGATTTAAGACTGGCCAAATCCAACTGTACTGAGACTGTGTGACTGTGTTGGGCTATTGTTATCTAACCAAAATCTGTTACTGTACAATAATAAACAACTCAAGCTCCCAGATGGGGCAAAAGGATTTTATGCATGTCAACAAGCCAAAGAAATCTCAAAATCTAACCTGCACCTGGTTTGCATCTAATTTATTGAAAATGGAAAAATAAATTGGTTCTGTCCTTCCTCTTTGAAGGTGCATGAAAATCAGAACTGACAGGAAATTAGCCTCTTCATCTGGAGCAAAGAAGGGCATCTTTGACCGGCTATGCGCACAGTTTCAGAAATTTGGACAGGAGATCAGCAGTAAGTGTGACTAAAGCTTTTTAGAAAATGACACATTGCCTAATTAAAGTGAATAATGGCACAAAGACATTGTTGTGGGAGGTCTTGGTCTTATTTTATGTTTAACAAAGATGATGTAATTGAAGGTGCACAACTTTTAATCTTTTTTTTTTTTTTTTTTTTGTATTAAAGAAAATATTACTTCAAAGAGATCTTTCCTGAAGAAAAACATTTTCAATGGTTACCATGGCTACAGACATATCAGAATTAGACAAATATTTTTTTGTAGTTGAACATCAAAGAGCAGCATGTTTTTATTCTCAAGCACTTAAGTTGTGACATTAAAGGGATAGTTCACCCAAAAATGAAAATTTGATGTTTATCTGCTTACCCCCAGTGCATCCAAGATGTAGGTGACTTTTTTTTCTTCAGTCGAACGCAAATTATGATTTTTAACTGCAACCGCTGCCGTCTGTCAGTCAAATAATAGCAGTAGATGGGAACTTCAACTATAACAGTAAATAAAACTTGCTTAGACAAATCAAAATTAAAACCTGCGGCTCGTGACGACACATTAATGTCCTAAGACACGAAACGATCGGTTTGTGCGAGAAACCGAACATTATTTATATAATTTTTTACCTCTAATACACCACTATGTCCAACTTCGTTCAGCTTCCTGTTAGTGAGGTCAAAAAACACGTTCTGTTGACGGAAGTGATGTCTCGCCCATATACTTCAATGAGCGCAAGACATCACTTCCGTTGTCAGAGCGCCATCAGACCTCACTAGCCGGAAGCTGAACGCAGTTGGACACAGTGGTGTATTAGAGGTAAAAAATTATATAAATACTGTTCGGTTTCTTGCACAAACTGATCGTTTCGTGTCTTAGGACATCAATGTGCCGTCACGAGCCGCAGGGTTTAATTTGGATTTGTCTATGGAAGTTTTTTCGACTCTTATTGTTCAAGTTCCCAATCACTGCTATTATTTGACTGACAGACGGCAGCGGTGGCAGTTAAAAATCATAATTTGCGTTCGACTGAAGAAAAAAAGTCATCTACATCTTGGATGCCCTGGGGGTAAGCAGATAAACATCAAATTTTCATTTTTGGGTGAACTATCCCTTTAAGCAGATTGATTCACTCTAATATCTCTGTACCCTTAGATGAGGCTTCATCTTTGGAGAAACCAGTCAAAACTGCTCAAAAGAGGCAGAAGACTCTCACTGAACTGCTAGAAACAGAAGACGATTGTAAGAAAGCCCACCTGCATGTCACAAATAATAATGTCAAATTATTATTTCTACCCATCAGTTGCCATTATGTGCAGTGGATGATTATCTATGTAACCTTTCTGTTCTAAAGCATGCCTTCAACCTGTGGGGGAAAAAAACAATTTTTCTCAGATCAATAAGACTAATAATGAATACTTCTCGATGTAATAGATAGAACATATCTGTCATGTTAGATGATAAAAGTAATTGTCTTTCTGGGTTTTTTCCAGATGGGAAGCCTGCAACATCTCCTAAGCAAGAGCGAGTTGAAAAGACAGAGGAGGAAGAGACACAACATTATGAGGAGTGGAAAAGAAAAATCCTTGAAAATGCATTAAAAGCGAAGGCTGTAGATTCTTGAACTCTAAGGTTTTAAGTTTCCAGTTTATTTAATTATGGTTCTGCATAATGTCAACTTTGAGTTGGATTTAGTATTCTACTAAGAGAAGTTGCCTGCCCCCCTCTGGCTTTTTGTGTTTGTTTCATCCTTATACAGACATTCCCAGAGGAATTGAGGCGCACTCGTTTTTTTATTGCCATTTGCCAGGTCAAAGACTATTGCTATTTTAGATATTGTGCAAAGATTTACCAACTGTTAAGTTCCTCATTTTAGATAATGTATTGAAAACGACAAGATTTGTCATTCATTAATTTAGTTTGAGTGCTAATGTTTGAATTTGTGTTTAGTCCATTATGGTTTTGGATGATTGTGTATGATTGTGTATGGTGAAAATATGACTTCATTTGTTTTCTGTGGTATTCCTTTGAATCACATTAAAATCTCATAGGAGGTTTATAATGCATTCAAGATCATCTAGATGTGTTTTATCAATTTGTTTCAATAATACATGGCTCATCTGCTTCCAGTTTGATTTTAATATGAATAAAATGTGTTCGCGACAATTAAATTCTCTTTCTTTGTCTTAATTAAACATTTTCTACAGAGGCAATTTGTGACAATATTGTAAAAAAAAAAAAAAAAAATACCCAAAACAATGATTTCAAGAGCAGAACCACCTTTGGTTATGCCATTACCATATGCAGTGTTTGGGGTAACACATTACAAGTAACTTGAGTTACGTAATCAGATTACTTTTTTCAAGTAATTATACTATTATAGTAATGCATAACTTTTAAATTTACAGCAAAATATCTGAGTTACTTTTTCAAATAACGCAAGTTACATTGTTCTCCCATGTATTGACTGTCAGCTCTTCTGTCCCCATGTTAAGAGAAGTTGTAAGTGAAGAAGTGTTGTGTGCGCTGTGTAACATGATGGTTATCGTAGTTTTAGACTACATATGAGCATTTTCGAGACCTGCAAAAATTAAATATATTCAATTAAACAAATATACTTCATGTATTTAATCTCACTTTATTAACCAATGTCTTTGCTGCTGACCTTCCATGATCCGATTAAACCATACTAAACAAAAATGTTTAGATTAATATCACCTTTGTGATCAGCCTGAAGCTTATTCTTT
This sequence comes from Chanodichthys erythropterus, assembly GCF_024489055.1. Lineage (NCBI taxonomy): Eukaryota > Metazoa > Chordata > Actinopteri > Cypriniformes > Xenocyprididae > Chanodichthys > Chanodichthys erythropterus. Next base: position 25,275,832 of record NC_090231.1, on the reverse strand, counting down.
TCACTTTTGGTGCGAAAGGGCCTTTACATTTGCCAAAAATAGAACTTTTTTGTTGTTATTCAAAAACAAACAAGCACACACAGCCCAGGTGAGAAAAAGTAACGCAAAAGTAATGTAAACCGTTACTTTCCATAAAAAGTAACTAGTTAACACAAGTAGTTACTTTTTTAGGGAGTAACTCAATATTGTAAGGCATTACTTTTAAAAGTAACGTCCCCCAACTCTGACCATATGAATGTGTACAACCACAAAAACAATAAATTCATAGTTTTTAAGTCACAATATTAACATTCAAATGTTCTTGAACAATCCGTGAAAATGTTTTAAATGATAATTTTGAAAAATAAAAAGACCATGCCAGTTGAGTGTCTTATTCAGATTTTTTTTTCCAGTTCTAATCAATGTGCTAAACAAAAAATATAGGATGCCCACAGTGTTTCTACATCAAATCTTCATGCTATGTTTTTTACTAATATAAAATACTGAACCATGAGAACCAAAAACACTTTCTTTCAAATACTAGGATAAGGCAGTAGTGCCCAAGAAAAATGCCTTCACAGAAGGGACAACAGCTTTTTCATGTGGTTCAAAAGCACACCCTGCAATCCATGCCGTACACACCTGGTGTGAAAGCATGATGAAGTGTAAATTAGCATGATGAAGTGTAAATTAGCATGATGAAGTGTAAATTAAATGCAATGGTGTTGCAAACAAAGTACATTAAGAAAATGTGACACTTTTTAACAAGATACTATTACAGGCTATAAACAAGCCATTTTAAACACTTTCTACAAAGCCATTTCAAATCATTTAACAAATTCAGATATGATGTTCATTTTCCAGTGTGTGACGTTGTGATGTCCTCGCAAGCTACTAACACTGTCCTCCAGGTTAATAGCTAATTTGGCATACTAACTGATCTGCTCTGCTGAAACCTCTTCAACCTGTTTGCTGCAGCGACTGCATAGAAATGTTTCTGTAAAAACAAAGAGTTATCATAAGAGCAAGATCATGTGTTATGCTGGTATGTGGTACAATTCTACACCACCATATAAATCTATTTAAATCAAACACATTCGCTGACTCGTGATTCCATACCTTCCACTGACGGTGAGCAGTAAGGTATCGCTGAAGCCTCATTTGAGACTTGAGCCGGACTTTGTACATCTTGGCCTTGTCCTCCAGGTTGTTTAGCCAACTATGCTTCATGCACCCCGATGCACTCAGACGGCTGCTGCCATAGAAACCACACAAATGCACAGAAACATTAAGGTCTTGAAAACATCAGGCTCACGAAGAAACAAACGGTTCCAAAAACTGCAGTATAAAATTCAAGCTCTTCTATGTAATGACTATAAATCATGTCTTGTTTTCAAGCCTTAGACAGAGATTTGGTTTGGTCATTTATCAAGCACTTTCAATTTATTAAAGATGTCAACAAACATTAGTAGGCCTAAGGTCACTTTATTATACATTTATACACTGCTCAAAAAAAATTAAAGGAACACTTTTTAATCAAAGAGTAGCATCAAGTCAGTTAAACTCTTGGGATATTGATCTGGTCAGTAGCAGAGGGTGTTATTAATCAGTTTCAGCTGCTTTGGTGTTAATAAAAATTAACAACAGGTGCACTAGATGGACAACAATGAGACGACCCCCAAAACAGGAATGCTTTTACAGGTGGAGGCCAATGACATTTTTTTCCCCTACTCATCTTTTCTAGTTTTGCATTTGGCTAGGTTCAGTGTCACTACTGGTAGCATGAGGTGATACCTGGATCCTACAGAGGTTGCACAGTCCAAATCCTCCAGGATGGCACATCAATACGTGCTGTTGCTAGAAGGTTTGCTGTGTCTCCCAGCACAGTCTCAAGAGCATGGAGGAGATTCCAGGAGACAGGCTGTTACTCTAGGTGAGCTGGACAGGGCTGAAGAAGGTCCTTAACCCATCAGCAGGACCGGTATCTGCTCCTTTGTGCAAGGAGGAACAGGATGAGCACTGTCAGAACCCTACAAATTGACCTCCAGCAGACCACTGGTGTGAATGTCTCTGACCAAACAATCAGAGACAGACTTCATGAGGGTGGCCTGAGGGCCCAATGTCCCCCGATGAGGGCTCGACTGGCATTTGCCATTGAAAACCAGAATGAGAGCAGGTTCACCCTGAGCACATGTGACAGATGTGAAAGGGTCTGGAGAAGCCGTGGAGAACGTTAGCTGCCTGTTACATAGTTCAGCATGACCGGGGAGGCATATCCATGGAGGGACGCACAGAGCTCTGCAGGCTAGACAATGGCACCCTAACTGCCATTAGGTATTGGGATGAAATCCTTGGACCCATTGTCAGACCCTACACTGGTACAGTGGGTCCTGGGTTCCTCCTGATGCAAGACAATGCCCGGCCTCATGTGGCAAGAATATGCAGGCAGTTCCTGGAGGATGAAGGAATTGACACATTAAATGGCCCCCACGCTCGCCTAACCTAAATCCAATAGAATACCCTCTGGGACATTATGTTTCGGTCCATCCAACACCGCCAGGTTGCACCTTAGACTGTCCAGGAGCTCAGTGATGCCCTGGTCCAGATCTGGGAGGAAATACCCCAGAACACCATCCGTCATCTCATTAGGAGCATGTCCCGACATTGTCAGGCATGCATACAAGCACGTGGGGGCCATACAAACTACTGAGTACCATTTTGAGTTTCTGCAATGAAATTTCAGCAAAATGGACTAGTCTGCTGCATAATTTTTTCACTTTGATTTCCAGGATGCCTTTGAATTCAGTCCTCTGTAGGTTAATCATTTTTATTTTCATCAAATGATGTGGCATCCTTTCATTCCTAACACATTACCAAGTCTATATCAGTATAGATATCCAGCATGATATTTTTCCCCATTGAGATCTGTGTTTTCAAAGTGTTCCTTTAGAAAATATTTTTGAACAGTGTATATAATATTCTATATTCAATGTTTTGTTTAAAACATCTTTATGAAGTTTGACTAACTGTTGTAACATTTGCTACCTGTGCTAACAATTGTGGGCCTGTCCCAGAACTCACACTTAAAGCACTTATAGCTAATTATGCTACATTTTCATCATGCCAATAATCCATTAGTAGGCCTATTCATAAGCTGAAAGCATGAATGTTCAAAGGTGATATGAACCACATTGTGTGTGTGTGTGTGTGTGTGGGGGGGGGGGGGGGGGGTGAGTGAATTCATTAGACAACATCGTCACCACAGATAAAGAGAAGGGAGGAAGGCCAGGGTGGGTGTCATGCTGCGTCTAAATGCACCTTGTCAAAGCGCACTGAATCATTAAGTATCACTTTTACTCCGTAGACCGTGGTAAGATGTTGGGCAAAAGACAATGTGCCCTGTCATTGCCACCTGCTGTTCCAGCCTACTATTATCTCATGCCAGCTGAGTAGCACAGCCCTTGTGTGGGAGAGGTTAGCTAAGTCAGAGCAATGTGAGGGTGAGCTCCATGCTCTAAACTGCACCATGTTACGTCACTGGCAAATTATATGTTATTTGTGCCAATTTTTGGTTTACAGCACTGCATTTTCAGAGGTTTCAGTTTTGATGTCAGGATGCATTAAGGGAACATGAGCAGGTCAAAGTATAGGGCAATGATTGAGAGATGGAAGAGAAGTGAGGCTCTTAAATCCACAAGACAAGAGGCTAGAAAGGAGGAGAAATAATAGAAGAAAGGCTGTATCGAAGTATGTGCGATAGAAAGTGTGACTTGGGCTATATTTTGCTGTAGCAGAATAATGATGGATGGATGAATACCATTTAGCAGGCACAAGGAGGCTGGAAATGAAGTCTTTGGCTTCTTCTGACACATTCTCAAATGCCTCTGCATCAAAGTCCCATTTTGCGTGCAGAATGTTGTTCATTGTTTCTGCATCGTTGTCACCCATGAATGGAGAAAGGCCACTCAAACTGAAAAAAAAAAAATTATAAAGAGTATGAATCAAAGGATGATATGAATAATGAATAATATGAATAAATTATTGTGAGTGGATGATTTTAACCACAACAAATGTACCACAACTAATGTAAAAATCCCCCAATATTATATATATATATATATATATATATATATATATATATATACAGCTATGGAAAAAATTAAGAGACCACTTAACATTGATTTCTGAACTAGGAGTGGTCTCTTAATTTTTTCCATAGCTGTATATATACTTTTTTTGTTTTGTTTTTTTAGATTAGTTCGCTGTGGTTAAAATCATCCACTTATTGAATAAATAGTGACATTTAAGGTTCAGTTTGTTAACATTATGCACTAGGTATCATGAACTAACAAGGAAACCTTTAAAAAAAAAATTTAAAAATATATATACATCTACTTATATATGAATGCCAAAACGGTATGTAAACACACAACAACAGTAATAACAAATGTCAAATAAAAAGCTATAATTAAAATAATACAATGAACGCTGGAGTCCTGCTAGGTGTTCAGTTCTCAGAGAAGTGTGAAGTAGTTGAAACAGTCTCTGGAAGCGCAAGCCCTAAAAATCTCCACCAACAGCTGTCAGGTAATTAGCACTGATTCAATCATTGAGGCTTGACAGCTGTTGGCCAGAGCAGTGGGTCATCTATGGCCAGTAAAGCAGCACTGCTCATGGAGAGCAGAGTGATGAGGGCACAGGTTCAGACATGGGACATTGTGTTTGTTTGTTTGTGTGTACGTTTTTTTTTTTTTTTTTTTTTGACTGCATCAGAGCAACAGGGTTAGTAACATGCTTTCTGAGCTGTAAGGGACTGGTGTCCTTTTATCAGGGCTCTATTGAATGCTCTTAGATGAGCTCTCTAAAGCTTTCATGGGCCTCGCATTTGCATTTGGTTTTTGATCTCTCTGATATTTCAATCCACGCCATTATGCAATTCAGTGTATGAAGAAAGATAAACTTTTCTTCTTATAAGGCATAAATCATTAATGTATATGCACATACTTTATGAATGTCGATTCTGACTCTTTAATGACAATTTTTTAATTCTGTTAAATTTAGGAAGTCAGCATAATGTTTATGAGATACGAAATTCTGCATTAATAGATCTGCTTTACTGCCAAGTTGTGTACTCACAGCATGTATGTGATGACACCAACACTCCACATGTCTGTAGGAAATGACACAAAGTCATAGTTGACAACTTCTGGTGCCAAAAACTCTGGGGTTCCAAAGTTGACCTTCAGCTTTTCTCTGGGTCTGTACCTGGTGGGAGGGAGAAACACATTTTTGTTTTTGGATTCTGTATCATACCCATATGAAAAACCATACACACTAACACACAACCAAAACTATCTGAGCAAGCATGTCCAACCTCAAATGATTCCAGTTGCTACCTATATATACAGCTCAACACAACAATGTTTGTATCAGAATAGTCACTGGATCTGTACCCTCTTATCTCCACACACAACCATATGTAAGTGGCATCCCTTGGTGACAACACAAAGAGGCTCAAAATCACTTTCCCAAACCTTCACATTCAATGTACCTCTAGAGTAGAACAATCTTCCCAACTCCACCAAAATGAATCCCTCTCCACTTTCAGAAAACACACAACTCCTCTGTAAGGGACCTGACTCATAGGCTACTGTACTTACTTTGAAAAAGTTTCCCTTTCTATTGTCCCACAGAGTCTCATCTACCTCTGTACTTTTCTTTTGTACTTTTTTTAGCAATTATGGCACACTGTAGTATGCCACTTCTCAGTAATATGCATTGCTTTTGTAGTCTTTTTCATTTCTAAGTCATTTTGGATAAAAGAGCTGCTAAATGAAAAAAAAAAAAATGTAAACCACAAATCCCACACCAGTGCTTTACTTGCACACAAAAATGGTTAACTTAAAAGTAAAAAAAAATAAATAAAAATTTTGCAAGTTAATAACAGTTACAGGGTACATTGTAAGGACTTGAAGATTCTTTTAATTGATTTAAGCTTTAAAGCTCAAAGTAAACAAAGCTCTCAAAAAAAGATCACTCATGAAGGAATATGATTGTAGTCATGGTGACAGCACAGTGGAGTGATTTAGAAGACATGATGCCAGCTAAAAACACATACTTTGTTTTATGTGTGAAATTAGGGACATAATTACCCAAGACTGAGAAAAGTGTTTCTTTTGTACACTTAAAAAATATAAAATTTCATGTTAGTATTCATAAGCTTACTATTTAATAACAGGATAATTGAATGAACTTACTTTCTGGCAAGTCCAAAGTCAATGATCTTGATCTGATTCCCAGTGCTGTTCACACATAAGATATTTTCTGGCTATATTGCAGGACGTAAAAAATAAAATTAGAAAGAAATAAGATTTAGATTAAAAATAAAATAAAATTGATTATTGATTCTTAAACAGTAACAACATAAATTACAATTTTAGTATTTCAAACTAAACAGAGGATCCAAATGTATTTTTATGGGGTGGGGGTACTATCCTATATCATTGTATGCAGTCCATATTCCTTTACACAACATGTTAACAACAACACAAGGCACAAGTCCATTGGTAGTATACTAATTCAAATGTTTGACATTCAGACTGCTGATGATGACATACATGGGTGATTCATTGGGGGCTTTTTCCATAGAGATACCCGACACTATATGCACTGCTAATCCGTCAGTATCACATTATAACATTCAGTGCGGTTTACCTTAAGATCTAAATGAAGAATGTACTGCTGGTGAAGGTACTGAACCCCCTCACAAATCTGCCTGGTAAACACGATGGCATCCAGCTCCGTCAGCTGGTAATTCTCATCAATGATTCGGTCAAACAATTCACCACCCTCCACACTGAAATAACAAACCATCACAAATGAACTCCTCTCTTTTAGTCCAGTCTAATCAGACATGCATATTGGCATTAAGCGTCTTAAGCCATGTGGGGGCCAGTATTTTTTAATGCTAAAACAAAAAATATCCATTTTCCAAAAATTTTCCAAAATTTCCATTTATAGTCTTGTATTACAAATATTAATATTCACTATAACACACAATTAAATGCTTTTTTTTTTTTTTTTTTTGTCAATTCATTGCAAAAAAAAAAGTGAATTAAATCTGTGAACAAGACAGGGAGATGACACACCAATGTGGCATGTGTGTTCTTGTGACAGAATGTGAGGACCAGAAAATTTGCTTTGCAAATGAGGCCTGATGAATACTGTCCAAAGCCACTAATCAGCCTGAATTAACATTCTGAGCAATAAGTTAGAATAATAATTTAGAGCAATAGTTATGAAATATGTTTTATATATTTTGCAGACCTTATTTTATAATTAGAGCTATTTAACCAAAACCTTCCTAGTACTTGAAAGCAATCACTCTCATTTGAACTAAGAACACTCTGTGGTCTACTTACTATTCCATAATGAGTGTGAGGTTAGTCCGTGACTCGAACGCATCATACAGCTGAATCAGATTCACATGGTTTAACTGGTTCATAACTCCAATCTCATTCTTCACTTCATCCTGGAACGAACGCACAAATAAATAAATAATGCCAAAGCAAATAATTTCTCATCTGCAATGCATTTTCTTTTCCTTTTTCAAACAGCTGTCTAAAAAGCCTATATTTGAAGCCTATATTGAAATGATGTTGTTATACTCTCCAAAGAACGATAGCAGTGTTAAAAATTAGGTCATTAGGTAGAGAGCAGCTATTTCAGAAATCAAATTGCACAGTTAAATTGCTTGGAGTGAATTTGCAATGATTGCACGGGGTAGCAAAAACAAGCGTTTCCGAAATGGGGGCTTGACAGTCTGCCAACCCTGTAATTGTCTGCCCTAGTAACTCAGGCTCTTCCTGTCCTCTATTCCATGGCCTGACCCAGGAAAAGCATTCAATTATCCCATATGAAGCTTCTCTCTCTCTCTCTTTGGCACACTTCAAAGCAGACGGCGCATGCAGCAGGAATGGCACATCATGTTGTCACTAAGAAGGAGCATTTTGAAATGCAAATGTTTCTGGGAATGACTCTTAGAGAGATTAAGTTTGTGTACACTGTATGTGATTGTGTATTAAACTCTTTGACATTTGTATCAAGTGGCAGGAATTAAAACATGAGAGAGTGAAAATGATCTGCATTTGCCCATTCCTGTCTGATTGCTCTGTAATGGTGGCAAAAGATAGATCAGTGGCATTGCACTGAGGGCAAGTGCTTACGACAGAAGTGCCATCATTAGATGTAATTATCAGCACTTGTTAAAGCATGGAGGGTTTAGGGAGAAGATAGGATTTATATTTCACATTAAATGTAAACAGCTCAATGTTTCAACCGCTGAATAAATACTGTGTTCTTTTCTGCTTGAATGAATGCTTTGTTTTGTAACGCAGATACTAGAAACAACACGCGCTCCCATGTCTTCGAGGGACTATGGGTGTTATGTTATTTGCGAGAGTGCAAGTGTGCGTGTGAACGTGTGTGTATTTTTTCATATGCTCATATGTGCAGAACTGTCAGCAGTTGTCAAGGAAATGTTCTCATAAAGCATCCTAACAGGAACAGAGTGATGGACAGATTGGAGTGGGAGGGGAGAGAAAGAGAGAGAGTGGGGGAAGGTAAACAATTTTGAAACGCTAATGCAGGTTTTGTACTCACCCTCTCTTTCATTCCCCGGACCTTTATAATCTTAGCAGCAAGCATAAGACCAGAGGACAACTCGGCACACTTGTGTACCTGTCCAAAACGGCCTCTGCAATAACACATAAACACAGATTTTATTTTATGGATTATGGAACTCACTTCAAAGTTAACTGTCACTATCTGCTGCTGTTTTTCTCATTGTGCACTTTCTGTGCTGTGTATTTACTTGGTGATTAACTGTGTTTCCATGGGGTGAGATATCATGTTTATGTCAAGATGGCTCCTCCTGCTGCTGGCTGAAAATAAGTCCCATGCAAACAGACCAGCTCAACACCTGCCCAAAATAAACTCTGCCGATGAGGAGTCAAAAACAAGCCAGTGCTTACTTATTTGTGGCGTATGTGGAACAAGAGTGGAGAGGGGGAGCAAATGAGCCTTTGTCTGCGTGTACCAGTCATTCAGCTCATGGGCAGTGCCTGCATGCTTATCTGCCAGTCCTGGAGACAGAGTCCCCAGACCCCCCGCCCCAACACTCTTATCTGCTGCACTAATGTCAGCATGTCAGATATAACTGGGAAGATACAATATACAGATAGTGCCAAGAGAAAAATGTTAGCCAGTATCAGATATATAAATGTTAACAAAATACCTTTTCTTTTTTTTTATTAGAAATAAAACAAATCTGATTTATATTTATGTTTTTGTGTATAAACAAACACTAGAAAAGTTAGATTTGTTTTAGGAGGCATCTCCATCCGGTCCTTTGTGACTCATTGACTGGAGATATCATTAATAAACATGGTGTTCGTTTTTACTGTTGATACTCAGCTCTATATTTCTTTAGGGCCTGACAAAATATAAACTGAATGCATAGCTGATATAAAAAATTAGATGACTAGTAATTTTGTACAACTTAATTCTAAAAAAAAAAAAAAACATAGGTTTTAATTATTTGACCAAAAAACGACACATAATAACCTAGAATAATCTCTAACAATTGGATGCACAAACCTATAGACTAAACACGTAAATGAATGGCAAGAATGCATTAAAAAGGTTAAAAAGGTGTCATTTAAGTTAATAATTTGCAATTTTTCAACAGAAGTGATTCAATTAAAAACCTAATTTAGCTCGATAATAACTTTTCCTAGAGCTGCTGTAAAGCCAAAACAATCTGTCCATTAATTTTCCTATTATCACTGTGAAGCTTTTGTTCTGTATTGTGAAAAGCACAATATAAATGAAGATGACTTGACTAACAACTGATGGCTGCTTCAAGTTTTCATCATCAGTGTATTATTTGATAGCAGTCTTTCCACATTTCAACTTATAGCATTTATAAATCTACATTTTTCTATCTTAAAAATATATCTAAATGACATATGCTCTCAATGACAGAGGCAGAAAAGTTAGTTCATGCATTCATGACCTCAAGGCTAGATTACTGTAATGATCTACTGAGTGTTTGCTCTGTACGCTTAATAAACAAACTCCAGCTGGTCCAAAACGCAGCAACTAGAGTTTTTACTTGAACCAGGAAGTATGACCATATTAGCCTAGTTTTGTCAACACTGAACTGGCTCCATATTATACATTGCATACATTTTAAAACCTTGCTGATTACATAAGCCCTAAATTGTTTAGCTCCTCAGTACTTGAGTGAGCTCCTATCACCTTAGAGTCCTTCTTGTCCAATGTGGTCTCAAAGTTCTGGCCTGTTAATAATACTTAGATTCAACTGTGGGCAGTAAATTCTTTTCATATTTAGCACCAAAACTCTGGGACAGTCTTCATAGCGTTGTCTGGGAGGCAGATACACTCTGTCATTTTAAATCTAGATTAAAAACATCTCTTTAACCTGGCATAAACATAAGACATTATCACATTTCTATGATTCATACCCCCTGAAAGATAGGTAGGCTGCATAAATTAGGTCAACCGGAACCAGGAACACTTCCCATAACATCCAATGTACTTGTTACATTGTAAGAGGGATGGTATCTATGCTAACATTTGTCTGTCTGTGTCATCCTTATCCCGAGGTTACCGTAGTCAGCTGGATCCGATCCATAACCAGATCAGATGGTGGACCTGCAGCTAGACACGACTACAACACAACCCTGAATGTCAGCTGAGACCATGTCAACTAAATAATCCCAGAATTGTAATTTTGGGTAAACTAATCCTTTAGCACGTGGACTCACCCGCCCAGCACCTCACTGGGGTTGACTGCATAATATGAGTTCATGGGAACCTGCTTGGCACTGACGATACGATGCTCGAACGGGGCTGGAAGAGGTGGACAGTCATCTAGAAAACAAATATCAGCATGCTAATTTTATGAACACTCACATCTGGAGCACATTCTGCACACACTGAATTTAAGCACTGTGACAAACTACAAGCTGAATAGTTCTAATTACAAGTGGTAGATTTGATTTTAAGTTGATTTATAAATATAAATCACTTTCTAAGCAGTGTAAGCCTAACTGATCATTTTTTGATCATCACTCGTCATTGTTGATTACGTGCTGTCCACTGTTTGCTGGTGTCATCTTATCAAACAAATTTGCTCAGATAACATGTATGACTGCTCATGACATGTATACATTGTTGTCCTTTCCTGTTCCAGTATAATGAGGTAAATAGGAGGGTTGGTAACCAAGAATCCTTTCTTATTTCTTAGCCAGTTATTGCAGCTTATTATAGTCAGTTGTTTTAGTGAATCAAAAAAGTGCAATCAGCTCATACTGTAAAACCAGTGTAGTCCGACTCCCAAACTAATGACTCTTATGAGATGGTTATTTTTAGTGAATCAACGGAATACAGCACAGAGGTGTCCCACTCCCAATCTAATGACTCATGAGTTGGATCTTTTAGTGAATCAAAACCGTACATTGCAGTGTAATCCAAAACGAATGACTCATGAGATGATCCTTTTAGTAAATCATACACTGCAACAACTTTTGAAGGAATAAGTACGTCTACATGCGCAGTTATAATCAAGCTACAGCAGGTTTTTGTGTAGTCGAGCTACATGAGTGCCTTTTGTCCTGCCCTTAAGGTAATAATAAATATTGCATAATAATGCTTCAATATTCCATAAAAAATAAGAATTGGTTTTGATTTCATGGTGACTTTAAGACTCTGAAGTCATACACATTTATTTCAAGATTCCCATCCTTAGCTATTAGCGTATATCAAGCCAGTATCACTTCAAGGGATGAATTACTCACCGATGATCAGTAGCTGTGACTCTGCTTTTCTCAGAGGTGCTAATTTCAATTCTTCTCCCCCCAAAAGGGTTGTGTTTTGTGGACTAGGAGCTGCACAGTTCTTTATTGGGTCAGACTCCAAAATCCTCTCAGCAGTTTTATTTTCATTTTTCTTGATAGCTGGTTCAGATCCTGTCTTAATCTCATCATGTTTTGGCACAGGTGTTACCATCTCCACTGTCTCTTTATGTTGTGACTTAACCTCTGCATCCTTGTTAACAGGCTCTTTGAGTTGAGGTTTGTGAGGAACATCAACCTTCTTCTCCAGTTGCTGTTGCTGTTGTCCAAGAACTGATGGTTTCAAAAGGGCCTTGTCACCAAACAGTGTAGCCTCTGTCTGTGTTTGAGTAACTTCAACGTTCAGCTCCACTTGTTCAGGAACTATTGTCTTGAGTGAAGCCTCGTCACCATTCTGTGAAGCATCTGCCTGTTCAAGAGCCCTTCGAATTAAAAAAAGAACAATTATTTGATGTGCCCTTTGTTCATTTTTCAAAGGTAACTATGTATGTGAGACCTTGATATATGTAATCAATTAAAAAAAGATGTAATGGGAATCAGCAAATGCAGCATAGTGGGCATGTAAGTGGCGTTATAATGGGTGTGTTGTCTATGAAATATGTCTGTACATGAGAGGCTACTATGAACAACAGCAAACCCACTAACATAACAAGGTCCTTAAATGTAATGTTTTGTATAAAACTAAATGGCTTAAAACTCATAATGCCTGGCAGGCTGGCAACATGCATTCAGTCAATGCTGCGTGTAATCTCAAGACCTTGGCCATTAGTCTAATAAATAATGCTTTCTAGCATGCACAACACAGTTTATTATTTCAGGCAGAGGGTCTTTTGTGCCTCGTTTTTGTGTGCCTCGGCTAGCAGGGTTAATTGCAATCCTCTGTGAATGCGAGGTCTCTAATATTCTATGTAGAATATTCTTATCTGGTGGAGAACAGTGTAAAAGAGTCCATTAGAGTATTTGTGTTCCACCCTGGCATCGGCTGCTATGTAATTATCTCCAAAGGTGGCAAATGACAATGTTCATTTTTTCCATAACCCGTTTCCTTTTCATCCCAAAGTAATTTTTGACACTTTCTGCTAAAGTCTTAGAAAAACCAACATATCATTGACAACATCCCTTTTAAAATTCAAGGCAGAAGAAACGTGAGCCAATTTTACAGCATTTTTCTTTGAACCTAAAATGGCAGCAATTTGTAATTTGTCACCTCTCTTGCTGAAGAGACAAATCTTTTTCCACTTTAGTTGTCACAGTGGCACATTCAGCATCAGCTGGTGCGGCACTTGAGCTATCTGTCTCTTGCTTGGGTACATAACATACGCCAATATCCTCATCCTCCAGCTGGACTTCAGGAGCAAATGTCTGGACCTGCTCAGGCGCTCTGCTCTTCACAGTGACCTCCTTGGCCCTTCGTAAGGCTTTGGAGCTTTCTCCTGTACCAAGAGGTATCAGAGGTTCACTTGCTCCTCTAAGGGCTTCAGGAGAAGGTAGGCTGCTGGGATCACTGGGAACAGTGACCTCTGGCTGCTGGAGCTCATTCTCAGCTGTGGATAATCACAGAGTCAGGCTAAAACAGGTTTTGAAGAACTATACATTGAAATGCATGCAGGAAAAGGCTCTGACATGTCACTTCTCACAAGCTGTCTCTTTAATAATAAACATTTCTAGTCCATAATCTGCCGAAAATATATTTTACCTGAAATCGCTTGTTTAACCTCCTCTGAAGTCTGTGTGCTCTGGTGGCAAAAACTGCCATTTGGTTTAATGCTGTTATCATCTGGTTTGTTTTTCTGTGAAAACAAATACAGATATATTTGTTTTGGTTTTTATGCAATAATGACTGATTAAAACTTTTATTCCACTTTGTCAGCTTTCTTCTAAGTCCTAAATAACATATTAACACAACTCAAACTTTGGATTTGATGTTTTTATGGATTTGTGGTTGAATCCTGTGTTTGGGCAAAGTTAGATACTTCAATGAGTAATTACGTCACAAGATCTTTAAACATGAAGTGGGTTTGTGAATTAAAACCATACATGATGATGCTGATTATTGTGAAGCAGGGCCTGTTTACAGAATGGCACAGAACGGCATACCTTCATGTTTAACACACGACTCAGAGGGCATTTGTGACAAAACATTCTATTTTTGTGATTTCTGGCATTTGCTGCATGTATAATTACACTGTCAGCTATTATACTATAAGCCAACTATTGCACAATTTTACTTGGATCCAAAAGCACTTTCATTTATTTATGAAAGAGCCACAGTCCTTAATTAACCATCTAGCATCTGTTTATGTACAACCACTCCAGTTAAAAAGAAATGGAATATGTCATCTGACAAGCTGTTCTGAGAGCATTTTAAGAGGAAAATTTACAGTTTTGGGTTTAAGCTGTGGATTTGCTATTGCAAAACTGGGTTAACATATACTCAGTCACCATCAGCTCAGTCACATATCCAGTCTAGGAATTTGAAACACGAGGCCCATTCAGCCTCATCATAGATAAAATAGCAACCTTGGTAAAAGGTTAGATTGGCTGTAAACTTAACATGCTCACTAGCAAGAATAGATCAGCCAACGGAGTAAATGGCAGTGACATTTCTAGTTCAGCTGTCAATATATCATTGAAACGTTGTTATAAATTATCTATGAATGAAAAAAGGGATTTTAGCTTTCTCTATTTTGATCATTGTAAATGCATTATTGTGAACTAGGGTATTTCATACTTTGTCAAGCAACTCTAAATTACATTTAGAAATGCTGTGTAAGGCAACTAGATTAAATGATAACATGCCTAATGTACATAATTATTGTAGGATCTGATAAAGAAAACTAAAATTTCTTATCAAAAATCTATACAGTAGTCCGGTTCTTACTCTTTTTATCAATCAAAATCTTGCATATTAGGTATTATTTTACATTGCTTTGCATTTTTTTCATTTTCAGGGACAGCCATAGTAAACAGTTTGGAAAATAAACAGCTCAGATTTCACCTCATTCTGCAGTGTCTCCTGTTACATCGAATATCAGGATAAACTCTGTGTTTTTCTGTTTATCTTTTTGCAGCAGAGATCTTGGATGACCAGGATCTTACTGACCTCTTCCTCTGTAGTTTCCAGAAGACCTTGTCTTCTCCATGGCACCACTCCACTGAGGATGAACTCCACTATTTTTGAGTTACGGAAAGCATCTCCCACATACCCTATTACTTTCTCCAGAGTAGACAAAGAACTTTCCATACATTCAATCTTCTTTCTCTGCTGCTGACTCTCATGCTTGAGATTATGAAGCAGATCCACGGTTTCCCCGCAAAGCGATCTGACCTCTGTCAGCAAAGGGAGTTTGTTGCTCTCTCGCTGGCCATTTTTGATCACGTTTGATTCTTGAGCACCCTGCTTGTGCTGCGTAAGGCTTCTTTCTAGTGCTTCCATCCCTTGACACAATAAGCTCAGCTTGTGAAGCACCTCTGTCTGGGTACTTTCAATCTGTTCCACTTTCCCCTCCAGGTTGTTCAACTTGACCTCCACATTGTTTAGACTACCTATCAGAGTTGGACTCGACTTCTTGACTGTCCCCGATGGAATTCCAGAGTTCTCCAGCCTGCTGCCTTCATACATCTTGGCAATACAAGTGGCCAGAGTCACCTGTTTACTCATGGCTGCCCCGGGCACATTCAGAGCAATGAGAAAATGTAGAAATAGAGGAAGGCCCACTGATCAGTTTCCCCGTTGGTCTCTACACTTGTCTGAGGTATTGTGTGCCTCTCACAAAACAGACAGCTCAGACAACCCTGTTGTTGGTACATGCCAGAGACATGACACCACTTAAATAAACACCTCCATTGGGTATCTTATCTCTCCACTTCTATTTAGCCTCCCCCTTCTCTCTCTCTCTCTTTCGCTCTCTTTCCTACGTACTCTGGCACAGGCCTTTTATATGACCTATAGTGGGCCTTGATGATTGCCAAATTTCCAGCAGTCTCTTGACGTCACCAAACATTTAAATTCTCCTCTGCAGATGCTGCTGACAGGTGGGCATGCAAAGAATGACCTCTGTAAATGGCCAGTCATTAGGTAGAAAAAAAAAAATGAAATCGCACTCTTTCATATTCTTATCATGTTTTCTTTTTAATTCATTGCTACACAGTAGCATCCATTTTCCACTGGATCCATCCTGTGCTAACTATATATCACCTATAACACCCTCTTCACCGGAACATGACGTGACATTGGCTGACATTTTAAGTAAAAATAAACCTCTGTGGACATTGGTATGTGGATGAATTATATGCTACAACTGTCTCTCATCTCGTCTGGAATGAAATTAATACTGGCTCTTTCTATTAGCTGAATCGTTGCAAGCAATTATAAATCTTATCAAACATAATCATAAACACAAATAAAATTATTGAAAGTTCTTCAGTCAGTGCAATCATACAAAATATCTACACTACCCATGTATCCTACTAATTTATTTTCAATAAAGCTTTACAATAAGGTTCAACTGCAATCAACGGCAAGGTTTTATTCCCAATGTGTGATCTGATGAAATTAATAGCATGAATGCAATTTCAATTGGGATAAAAGTGCCAACCAAATGGATAGGATACCTATAATAAAAGGGGCTTTTGGCAGGGAACCTTGAACTCTCTGGATGTGCTGTCTGTAATGCCAGTTCCCCATGTGTAAGCTTTTTGTCTGAATCGTCCTATAAGAGAATCTCTTTCTGCTGTGTTCGGATTACTCAATACTCACAATATAGTATAACTTTATTATGCAATAGAGATGGAGGCCAGGGTCAGGACTGCCATAGGAATGTGGCTTCATGACTATTTGGTGGTGGTGGTGGTGGTGGGGGGAGTTATCTGTTATTACAAGCTGGCACAATATAAGCAACTCAGTTTCCAGTCCACAACAGAACTCGGGCCAGTAAGATAGCTAACATCACTGGGAGAGAATATCTGTTTGGCAGAGATAAGCGTAACTTTAACATTGCTTAATATATTAAACCTCTTTGATCTCTGATATTCATTTAAAATGTCACACAAACACATTGAGTACACAGTGTGCAACAAGAGGAGAAACACAAGTCTGATGCTAAACTGCTCTCCTATCATGAGCCTGATAGAAATGATGTGGCTTTGTTAATGAATTATGCTGCAGTGGCATTTATCCTTGCCCTCTCTGATGGGAATGTTTGAACTGTAGTCTCGTTTTACAGTCTCTTCTTTGCCCTCACATAAATGTTTAACATGCCAGTGACCCTTAGCCTTAAAGGTTGAGGGAGCAAATGGGTCCATATCCCACTTTTGTCTTTGGCCTTTTTACACCTGGTATTAAGATGCGTTTTGGTTGATAGATAGGACAAGTGGATGATGCTAAACACAAACGGGGGTCTAAAACATTTTTAGCTTTTCCACTTTCGAACACTTCCAGAGGTAGTCAAAAACGCATTCGACCAGATTGCTTTTGTAGTGTGAACACTCATGTGGTTGAATGAGTTCGAACAGATGCAAAACACTGCCTACTCTCCTCCTACTGACCTAACGCATATACATTATGGGAAGCGTGCCAACCAGACAGATTTAAAGGTGCCCTAGAATTAAAAATTGAATTTATATTGGCATAGTTGAATAACAAGAGTTCAGTACATGGAAATGACATACAGTGAGTCTCAAACACCATTTGTTTCCTCCTTCTTATATAAATCTAATTTGTTTAAAAGACCTCCGAAGAACAGGCAAATCTCAACATAACACCGACTGTTACGTAACAGTCGGGATCATTAATATGTATGACCCCAATATTTGCATATGCCAGCTCATGTTCAAGCATTAGACAAGGGCAGGACGTCTGGATGTGCACAGCTGAATCATCAGACTAGGTAAGCAAGCAAGAACAATAGCGAAAAATGGCAGATGGAGCAACAATAACTGACATAATCCATGATAACATGATATTTTTAGGGATATTTGTAAACTGTCTTTCTAAATGTTTCGTTAGCATGTTGCTAAATGTACTGTTAAATGTGGTTAAAGTTACTATCGTTTCTTACTGTATTCATGGAGACAAGAGCCATCACTATTTTCATTTTTAAACACTTGCAGTCTGTATAATGCATAAACACAACTTCATTCTTTATAAATCTCTCCAACTGTGTGTAATGTTAGCTTTAGCCACAGAGCACTATCAAACTCATTCAGAATCAAATGTAAACATCCAAATAAATACCATATTTACACGATTAGACATGCTGCATGACGAACACTTTGTAAAGATCCATTTTGAGGGTTATATTAGCTGTGTAAACTTAGTTTATGCACTGTTTAAGGCAAGCGCGAGCTCCGTGGGCAGGGAGCGTGAGCATTTAAAGGGGCCGCAACCTGAATCGGCGCATTTCTAATTATGCCCCAAAATAGGAAGTTAAAAAAATGAATTAAAAAAAAATCTATGGGGTATTTTGAGCTGAAACTTCACAGACACATTCAGGGGACACCTTAGACTTATATTACATCTTGTGAAAAAAACGTTCGATGGCACCATTAACCCTTATGCGCTATTCGTTTTGAATGTACACTCAGGATGTTGGGGTCTACAGAGACCCTAGACAATAAAATGTGATTTTGTAACATAATAATGCAATTTAAAAAAAACAAAAAACAACAACAAAAACAAAAACAAATGTACTATCACTCACTTTATTTGAGTTTTTACTCTACATTTGTGCAGTGTTTTTTTTTATTTAAAAAACGTTTAATGTAAAATTCACTTTTAAAAAAATCCACATTTCTCATTTTTATTCATGGAGATAGCATGGACAATGTGCCATGGTTTAATAGAAGATTGCTGCCATCAACTGGAGAACAAACACTTTTATACGGAGCCCCGCACATGACATGCAGAAAAAAAATAGTAGGCTAAATCGTGCGAACGATTTACTATTTCGTTCCCTCGATTTGCTCAAATGTGCGCACGGTTTACTATTTCGTGTGTGTTTACAACATCAGGGATGTGTTGTGGTATCACCCCTTCATTTTTTGTGTTTCTGCATTGTAACTGAATTTTTTATTGACAAATTATGTAACAAAAAGCATTTTTTATAATCTCCCATTGATGTCTTTGGGTGATTTTTGTGGGGTTGGGCTGTTTGTGGGCAGGTGGGACGGTGTATGTGTAATCACAATGTGGATGTGCTGTAGGGTTGCCACTTCTCTTTCGTGTATTTGTGTTCTGTGTTGAAGTGAATGGCCTCTTAGGCTACAGTACATTTTTGATTGGATAGTTAAAAGACACCTATCCTGGTTTGAAAATCCCCCAAAATTGGGAGATGCCCCTTTTTTGTTCCAGAGAGACTATACATTTTTTTTTTACAACCTGAGATCACAGCAATAGCAAACCCTGATGTAATGGACTTCATAGAGAGAGAACATGCCAGTTTCCCACTGCTCAAGTCATGCAGGTCAGGCACAATTAAAATGTACATAATGGATCTGTTTTAAAGAAACAGTAATTCTCAAGTAATTTTATGAACTTCTGGTTAAAGCTTCGCCCACTTCCGGTTTTATACAAATACAGATATGAATAATTCTGAGATTGTTACAGATAGATACAAATAGCCTACTGGCTCCTCTGCACACTCATCTCTTTAATAAGCCAATCTAAATATGCTTAATAAAAAAAATGTTTCTCTTCTTCTCTCTCCCACACAAGCTAATTGCCTTTTTTGTTTCATCTTTGTTCTGAGAAGAGATGAGATTGTGCTGATGTACATTTTTAAAATGATACAGACAATGATCATTATTTAAAAATTTGTCAGAAGTCCAAATGTCAATAGTAGCCTTTAAAAAAAAAAAGGTTCAGCATTTTGCAACAATGCTGGGATGATTTGCCACAAAAAAAAGAAAAGTAAAAAACGGGAAAGAGCACACAACTATAACAACAGCTCAAGAAAGAAGCTTATAAATGTTAAAAGCAGCAAATAAAGTAATTAAGGTAATCACACATTCTCCATTTAAATGGAAATAGCAACCCTGAACTTGTTTGTTAGTAACAGTTCTACCTCCTCAGAATTACAAACCATAAGACTTTATTTAACAGTCACTTAGATAAGGACAGCACTAAAAGACTGATTAAGCTCCTAAAAAGAGCTTATATCACATTTTAAATTACATTTTCAGCTATTTAAAAAAAAAAAAAAAAAATTACCCCTTTGCATAAAATCAGGATCTTACTGTGAATTTGCGTATGTAGTCCGACACTCTGAAGCCACCTGTGCTGAGAAGTGTTGATCTGTACAGAGAGGTCCCCATCATGCATTGCCCTCTTGTCCTGGGTCAATATAGGACTCAGTGTGCCACATTCCCAAAGCCACGATCAATGAATATTCCACAGACCTGGACTCTCAGGGATCTGTAACATTCTGGAATAGACAGATCACCCCTCAAACACTAACTATCTTATCACTTTCAGCCCGCTTACTGGGTACGCGCCCCTGTCAGCACAGCAGTGGGCCCAGAAAGCACTTCCTGCTTAGAGATAACAGCTGCCTGAGATTAGTGAGAGTATGCTCCAAATGTGAGTGTCCTGTTTTATTAATAGGTCTCAGATGTGTCTTTTTGTTTTGGGATGGTCTCCACGGGAAGTCTTCCACAGACGGGATGGATGGTCGGAAGGATGGTGATATGACGAGGATGCTGGGGGGTCAGACCACAGTTCAGTTTCCCTTTATGCTGTTTGTTAGAGAACTTGTGTTTAGACTTCTGAGGGATCTGTTCTCACGCACTGACCCAATTTGGGACGAACGCGTCAGACGTGCCCAGACGTGCAGGCATCGAGTAGCTAGACTAAGTCCTTCCTGATAAGGAATCTTAAAGAGTCGGAGCAACTGGAAAGAGCTTGTACATCTGGGTTTGGAACAGCCCAGAGCTACACTGCAAGTGGCCAAACCATAAGACCACCATGCAAGCTCTGGTTTTAGAAGCAGATCTGTTAAAGCCCCAGGAGGCTTCTGGAGGAAAATCCATCTCTGAATGGTGGCATTGTGCCCGGTTGGAAAACGTTTCTCTTCATACTGTTGCCTCTAATACCGGTAAGACTAAGCATGTCAGTGCATGTCACTGATATTTATATGTAACACAATTACAGTGTTTGATGGATGCTAATAAAGGCAGGTTCAAAAGAATGTGTAAATAAAAAAGCTTCCCATATCCTGACGAAGAAGTGCAGTGGTTTAATTCACTGTAGCTTCTCTATTGCAATGAGGGGTGTTCTGAAAACCTCCAAATATTTTAACTTGTTATTAGAGGCAACATCTTCATCCTATGATTTGTTCAAAGGACATGTTAAATTATGTGGGTGGTGCTCCAGATGGCACTGACAACACTTTAATGTTAAAACAATAATGTGATTCTGTGACAGGGCTGTTGTTCCTGTTAGTAATGGGACAGGTGGCATCAAGTATGGCGTCTAACATGACTCATATGCACTTTTGTCATCACTGCTCTATTATATGACATGGATTTGAATGACTCAATATGAACCACACACCAGCAATGCTTGTTCTGACCTTCATTGATATAACTTCTGAAATCACTAGATGTCTGTGATGATTACAGCCTGTTAAAGTAACTGAAAATGCAAAAAGTTATTCAATTGTAGATAAAAAAGGTGCACAATTTGTTCAAAAATGCATTTTGAAAAAGTGGTGACTACCAAAATAGCATAAGCTATTACAGCTGAAACTACTAAAAAAATGGTAATTTGGTATTACCTACCATTCCAAAGTCTCTAACACTGTTGGAAGAGGAACCAAATTAAAGGGATACTTTTACACCAAAAAATGAAATTTCTCTCATCATCTACTTACCCTCATGCCATCCCAGATGTATATGACTTTCTTTCTTCAGGCAAACACAAACAAATGTTTTTAGAAAAATAATCCATCTCTGTATATTCAAATAATAAGTTGATGAATCAGTGTCTTCTGAAGAAAAACAATAGGTGTGTGTATGAAAAATACTAATATTTTAAACTTTTTTTTTTAACTTCACAACACTCTAATGAACCCACAAATGACATCTGGCCAAAATGATGGTTTATACACATACATTTTTTGGTCCAGATCTTGTATTGACAATGCAAGAGGTGAGCACTCTGTAAAGTCTACTCCAGCACATCCCAAAAACTTACACTGAGGTTAAGGTCAGTGACAATTCATGTGTTAAAATGATTCTTCATGCTCCCTCCCAACAATTCCTTCACAATTTGAGCCTGATGAATCTTGACATTGTCATCCTGGAATATGGCCATGATACATCTTAATACATGGTTGTTTAAGAAATTAAAAGCTACACACTCCATCTTTAAGGGTTAAAAGAACTGTTGTCAAACATATAACGTGCTAGAAACATAATAATCACTATAATAATGATCCATCCATTGACTCTTAAGTATATGCCTATTAAAATCCAAACAGCAACTTTTTTTGGGGCCGGGCCAGGCAGTGTAGTTTATAAATGGTAAAATATTACAATATTATAGTTTTTTTTCTCTCAAACACTTGTTTCACTTCAGATGAAATTGATCCATCAACTGTGGTAATATGGATTACTGTCATGTTCAACTTCATTGTGTGGGTTTTAAAGCATTACATTTGGGGTTTCTGTACACTGGCATTATATGAACTCACAGAGATAGATTATTTTTCTAGAAATCTTTGTGTTTATCTCAAGAAAAAAAGTCAAATACATCTGGGATGGCATGAGAGTGAACACGAGATCAGAGAATTTTCATTATTGGGAGTATCTCTTTAAGTCATGATGATTTTAGAGCAGTAAAACTACTAATGGTTTTTAGCGGTTTTTACTTAATATTTTGGTTACATGGTAAATATCAGTGTCAGTTAGAATTGCTAGTATCCATCATCTTGTGACTCAACAAGATGTTACTACACCATTCGTGTTAAATAATGTTGGTCATAAAACCTTTGATAGAGTTTCCAATTAAGAAAATTCAGTGTTCATCTTGTTGCTTTAAGATTAAAGTTTTCTGCATTTCCGGTTCAACATTATACATTTCATACTAAATCTGCTTTAGAGCTAAAGCAATGGATTTCTGTAAATGTTGTATGAAACTTCAGTATACTATGCTCTAAATAGCTAGTGGAGGATTATGGTTTGGCTGCCATCTAGTGGTTCATAAAGAAGCTAACTGGGGGAGAAAGAGACCAAATCACCCAAATGCCAGAAAAACAGACATTGAGCTATCTGCTTTACAGTAAATGATATAAAGGCAGGGGTCTGTTTTATTCCACACCAGAGCATGTGGTTCATTCTGTGTTTCCATCAACAACCCAAATGGTTTTTCAATGCACACAAAACATCTGAACAAATGATTCGAGAAAGAGGGTATCATGTCAATAACATTTCAAATAATACATGCACTAACAAACAGTACTTCAGTACATTCATTGATGTTTTTTGTGGGCTTTTGTGTTTGTAGCCTGCATAACACTAATGTTAATCAATATGTCTTGCTTTCCCAAATTAAATGAACATTATGACCCTTTCAGCGGTTTTGAAAAGGTTTTCTGTGTGAAACAAATTCTGAGGCTTTGGCCTTGACAGTCTTTGGTATAAATATAGCAGCTTTTTATCACTGTCTGGTTCTCTTTTAATCAAGATTTTTGTGTTATGATCTAAGGCTTTGGCTATGCTTGATTTAACAGTTGTTTAAAGTCATCATGAAATCAAAATAGACAATTCTTATATTTTTATGGAAAATTGCAGTAATTTATCTGTGCACTTTTTTTTTTTTTTTTTTTAATTCACCTGCCCTCCTAATCATATTTTCTCGAACATATTTTCCATTTGTGCTGGTAGATTACAGCAAAACAATCCACATGCACACAAACCTCTGCTCTGGTCGCGTCGCAGGAAAACACATAGTGAGTGGCACTGAGGAAACGAACACCAGCGATGTGTCTCTGAATGACCGAGGAGAGAGAAGTGAGACTTCCTCATGCATAATACCGCAATTATAATCACACTTGGGCCGAAAGTACACGATTATGTCAGATTTTGCGACGTTGCTCCGACTCAGCTTTTCAAAACGGAAGACAGAAATCGCTCTGAAAAATGCAAAAATCACTTTTTTTTTTTTTTTTTTTGAGTACCTTTAGTGTTTTAAATGATGTGCAGCCTATAAATATCTGTTTACATCTCAAAAAAAATGTTTTTGGGTTTCATGACCCTTTAACTAAAATAACTTTCCCTCCCTCTTGCAAGAACATTTCTTCTCTGTTGACCCACGTGAGATCAATGATCCAATCAATTCCTTTTTTTTTTTTAAATTAAAAAAAAAAAGCAAACTACAGCAAAAGTAAAGAAATATTGTGGAGAAATATTAGATGAGTAAATTTCCAGCCACACAAATATTCATTTTCTGTAGATGGGATGCGATTATTCAACTTTTCCATTTCCTGTAACCTAAGATATAAAGGAAGGAATCTGTTTTATTCCTATCCTCCAGGCAAAGTGCCAGAGACTGAGATTCACAATGAGGATTTCCAATGGGAGCTTCAGCAAGTGCCAAACAATATCAGACCCTTGTCACCTCCACCACAGAGAGACATCATCTGCCTTTGACCTTAAAACCATTCAGACCAAAAACACCAACTGTCCTGTGACGTATCACATCATCATGCCACTGAAACCCACAAAAGCACAGATATAACAATTTCAGCCATGAATTAATAATCACACAGGAAAAGAGTTATTCTCCACAAACTTGAAGTGAATGAATTGTTGGTTTTTGTATAGGTGATAGCTCAAGAACAAAAGCTTTAACAGCTGTCACACTAATCCTGACCGAAGGTGGCAACCAAATGCAAATGCAGCTACTCATGAAGTGGGAAACCCCTGGTGCAACTCAACAACTCATTGTTTATCTCTTGACCTCTTACTTTATTGGCCACACAGTTGTAGAGTTTCTGCTCAGTATTTGCATTTTTATTGTTACACCTCACTGTATAATCAGCGATTAGCAAATTTTATTGTACAGGTCAGAATTTTACATGCAAAATAGGATACATTTTCAGGCTACTATGGCAACACACACACACTTCAGTAACAGATCTGCAACCTTGTTTTTCTTGTTCAACAGGCAAAGTTAACCCTAGTTAACCTAAACATAAAACACTCAAAACACCTTGTAACTCATTGTGGAATTAATTCTGGAACATTTGGATGATTTTTATTTACTAAGAATGCTTCACACCTTGCAATCTTTTAACACGAGAAAAGACAGCATCTCTTCACAAGTAAATGTTGACTGTGAAATATTACTTGCAAAGAGCTGAAGCAGCATAACATATTTTACTTTCACAGCACATAAACGGCTGAAGGAAGGTAGAATATATTGACTATAGAGGTGTACTGTACTGTTAAGTAGGCATGTTTTATATTGTGAATTATTCATTAATATGCCCTTTGAGAATCACAAAGGTTGCTATGGGCAAGTCAGTGACGGATGAAAAAAGGAATATAGAGCTGGTGAGCCATCATTTCTGTGGAAACCACAGCACACTGGATTCTCTGAGGTGAGCTTGTTGCTTGGTGATGAAGCTTTGGAAAAAAAACTAGCTGCAGCAGCTGCTCTCCTAAGGAAGGTAACACAATCCGAACTAGATTGTGGATCTAGATAAATACAATATATGAAATAACATATTCTGGGCTCCCTGTAAATGAAAATGTTACATAAATCATTATCATCTGAAACACGGAGCATCCAAGGACAATCCTCATACATTTTATTCAACACATTTGAGTCCGGTTCTTTGTTCATGGTGAAATATTTCCTGTAAAGAACTGAAACTAAACGGTTCAGTTTTGAGTAGAGCTTTAGAGAACAGCTGAAATATGAGCTCTCTTTGAGATTTGCCATAGGCATTTTTCTTGCTCCAAATCCATCTTAAAGAGGGGCACATGACGTATGAGAAGGAATGGTTGCAATTAACTTCTCCTGAAAATAGTTTAAATGCAATTGATTTTAATATGTTCAAATACAGGGTGAATATTACACATGAATTTTGTTACCATTTGTCAAACAATAACAAAAGGGAAAATAAAATTCACGCTTAAATTACGATGGTTGCGGCATAATAAATAACCATTAACCCGCCATTTCCTTGGGTTCAGCTCCCACTAGGTTACTTGGGAAATAATATGGCTCACTGCCACCTGAATAAACAAATAATGGAATTGATCTGCTTACAAGTCATAATTTGCACATAAATTGTTCTTTTGGTGCACCCACTGTCCTCCAATAAACAGCTTAAAATTTTAAGAAACGACTGGTAGGAACACTGAATACATTCCATAGAATTGTCATTAAAATAGATAGAATCCTACACCGCTAGTGATTACTACAGTTCTCATTCATGTGGAGGATAACAGTCATTTACACCCTCATACACAGTGCAGGCATCTGAAATCCACCAATACACGGCAGCACCACTGAGCTTTGGCCATACAGGCAGGGGTATAAGCTTCTTCGGGTCAGAGTTTCCCACCTGCTTTTACATAGACATATGGGATACCCGCACACCCACGCAGTAAGAGTCCTGAGATTCAGCTGCAATTGTTTCCAAAGCTTGTTACAGGATGAGTCTCTGGCCCAGAATTTTGCGGTTAATCTCAGCCAAGGCCACCGAGAACACAAAAGCCTTCTCATCGGAGAGGTTGGCATAAATATCAATCTCCTTTTCCTGTTTTTCTGTGAAAGAAACAACAAAAAAAAAGTCAACCATGACTGTATTGTTATCAAAAGGGAACTGTGCCAAGTTAGTATAGGATACAAAGCAAAATTCAACTACCAAGGATACAAATGTAATTTATTTCATAACCAATTGAAAAACAGCAGATTTGCAGAGAACTGAAAATCATAGATTCTCCATGGAAGAGCTGATAATGCATAGTTTCTTCTAACCCAGCAATGATTCATTTAGCAGAGAGTAAAAAAAGAGCCATGTGCGTAAATCATTAATCCACAATATGAAAGCCATACACTTGGAAACAGTACAATGAACCACATGCCACCCTAATGGCTCCTGAATATTTCTTTTGTCTTGGTGACCACGGAGATATGGTCATCTGTTGTCATTTTAAGAAACAAGCTTTATGTAAAACATACTTGTGTTGCTCAACAGAGGGTTTTATTGAATAGGAGACACTATTTGGTTTACAGCTAGGTGTGGCCGGGAGTTAAGACGGATGCAGTGGGATCAGTGGTGACACGCCAAAGAGAGGCATTTTTTCTCTAAATGCAAATGAAGATAAACAGAAATCTAAAGGGGGAATGTGAAAACAGAGTGGGTCATTATGGGAGTGATGGTCAGTTTGGGGAGAGGGGTGGTAGGTAGGTCAGTATCTGGACCTCGAGGACACAAATAGCATCGTCACATTCTGCCAGTATTGTTTTTCATCTCCTCCTTTGACCAGTCACTCCAGATGTGAGTATATATGTCAAAATCTTTCAAAGAGTAGCCCAATATTTCAGCAACTTCTCTTAATGCTTAGGATATTTGAAATGCTCCTAAAATTATCCGCTTTAAGGTTTTGCTCAGTTACTGTTTGACACAACAGGCAAGAAGCATTGAAACTATGAGATGGAGGGGAAGAGCAGAACCCATTTTGTATGACTCAAAATGAGAAAATACAGACTCAAAATGGATAAAATGACAGGCATTGAAAATAAATGTCACATAGTGAAAAAGGCGCTCACAAAAGCAGGAAAGAGAACTGTAATCAAACATTATTCACAAGAGCCCTTTACAGCACACTCACTGAGAATACTTTCATTTGGATTGTCAGAAATTTTTTTTTTTGTCAACAAAACCGTTTACATAAGAGTATATATTCCAAGAATATATTTTCAAGAAATATTCCAAGAAAAGTATATGAGAAAAAAGGTTTAATATCAAGTTTATTATTATTGTAGGCAATTACATTGAAATTATTTGACATCATTGTAAAAGACTAAATGGAAAAATAAGTTATAAGATATTGTATTGTAGTTACCATAAATGTACAATGCTTACTTTTTCCCCCAGACGTGTGGGAGCACATTACCTTTTTCTTCCTCCTGCTTCTTCAGCCCAACAGTTTTTGGTCTGCCTCGTCCTCTGCGGATTGGATCCGACTGACTGTTGGAACGGGGCCGCCTCCTATTTTCCATATCACTGGTAGATGTTAAGTTTATCTTCTCTTTTCTGATTCTTTCTGTTCGTCTTCTCTTGGCATCCAATTTGTCTGAAACACAATCAAAAAGATAAATGATAAAACAATGGAGGTTGATACAGTCACATTATATACATACAAACTAGCCAAACCATCTAATAAACAGTTTTAACACAAACAGCAGCTCTATTTTTTTTTTTTCACATGATCTTTAAACCCATCCCCCAACCATACTGACAGGATAAAAAGCCAAAAAGGGGGTCTGTCAGTTCACATGCAAATCAGCAAATGGTGTAGAAAGCCACAGCCATATACAGAGCTATAATCAGAGAATTAAGAGCTCATTACTAAAAGAAAGTAGGCCTGTGTCTCTCTGAGGGAGTTTATTTATAGGGCTCTTTAGACTTCGAGTAAACGTCATTAGTAACAAGATCCTGGCAACCCTGTGTGAGGAGAGCTCATCTGAGAGTTGTTCATTTCAAAATGACACCAGAATTATAATAATAATAATAATGATAAATTGAAAGAGCAGATATACATAATTTGGCCAATTATATTTAATATTAATATTTTAATATTTATTATTTATATGTAAATATGTAAAAATCCAGGGAAAGAGGATTTTTCTGTTTTTTTTTCTTTTTCTTTTTCTAAAATTAACATTATTTTGGTCTTAATGTATATTAATGTGCGATGGTGCTGTGACTTGTCTGTCAGCATTTCCTTGATGTTTTCACTATTTTTCATCACCTTTTTTGCATGCATAATAATTACAAAATTATTAGCAAAATGCTGTTTAAATACTTAAGACAAAGTCACACCACAGGAAATTTCAGCTTTCAAAAAAAATGTGTAACATGTATTTACAATAATCAAACAATTGAATGATTTAATAATCTTGGTGTAACTCAATTCTGTGAATCACTGAAACACAATCTGTCACCAACAGATATTTTTAAATATCTATATAATCAAGTATTTCCATGGCAGCCATTTTTGATTCTAAACGCAGTGATAAGATCTGTTTCTGCTCCCTCCCTTTATAGGCCTGCCTTATGACTGCACATTAACTCAGGAATCCAGGCACTGTCAATCACCTGCATTAACAAGAAGAGCTCTGTTCTACAGCTAATTACTTCTATAGAACTGTGACACAATCACAAAGTTGCATCAAGTCTGTGAATATTATTGAAAAATATCTGGAAAGACTGTCTGTAAATGCTATAAAATAAGAATCTTTTATACTCTAGTCTAGTCTATGGTATCTGTGGTCTCATAAACATATAGTATTCTTTCTTTTAATATTTCATCTGAATTACAATTCCCCTTACAAAAGGAGTAAACCAAGCAAGGACAGGCAGGGCAATCTAAATAAAGTCTGTCCTATTTCAAATCAAGCACATTATTCTTAGCAGAGTGAAGGGTGAGCCCTACATGAATACTGCTGCTAAAATGGAAACCTAATGTTACAAGAGAAAAGACATTTCTCTTAGAAGAAAATATGACTACACCCTTCATTTAACATGATATAGTAGGACCTCGCACTCTTTACATATTTACAAATTAATTCCTTATGTGAATCGCAGAAAGCTCTCACATATTTGTACAGAAAAAATACATCACACCACTGTAAAACATTCAAACAAAAGAACATTTGTGCAGAGCATTCCAGTCATAACTCAATGTAACAATCACAGACTGAGTCTGCAAGGCCAAAAAACGCAATGCACAAGCCAGATGGGCTATGAACAATAAAAACATTAAAACTTCAGCACGCTTGAGGTTTCTAGCTTATACAATACAATTATCATGACTTAAAACTTCATATTAGTGTTTGAATATTAGATCCGAAAATGAGAAAAATCAAAAGAATGCCAAAAAACAAACAAACAAACAAACAAAAAAATTTTAAACCACAGGATTAAGTTTACCAAATAATGTTAAAATACCACACATGTAGTCACATGCCCAAGCTCATCACAACCAAAGCTGGTTTCTTAACCCTTAAATTGCAAACTTTTTTCTACACGCTTCATTTTTCATCATCACAGCAAAAATCCCTTCTATTAAAAAACCAAAACACCTCCAGTTTAACTTTAAAAAAGCCATTTTGTATACATAATCATCTTTGGGAGATTTTTTTTAAATGACTGTTGATGTATCATAAAAATTAGTCAATCTTAGATCAAAGTCTTGAAATATTGTGACTAGTTTCCAGATAAGACTGGGTGGGTGGGTGAGTGAAGAGAGAGGCAGCAGGAACAAGCTTTTCAGACAGGAATTAGTTTGCCCTTCCCCCATCCCTCTTAACACTACTCACTCAAGCACACAGCCACCACTGCACCACTCATTTCAGTATTCTCAACGCATCCTGCTGACTGGAAACTTGCCTGCTATTCATTTCCATTCACTAGCCCAAAGTTCAACACATACCAATAGTGTACATTTTTTTTTATTTATTATTATTTTTAAAATCTGCCTGACTCATGAGTATAGCCAGAAAACATGGGCTTACTATGGCAGACTCATATGTGCAAATCTTAAAGAGATGAAATTAGTTGTTCATTGTCAGTGGTAGACAAAGTTTGCTGATCAATATCTGGAATTACATTCCATTGTAATAGTTTTGAACCTGTAGCAGTCATTTTCCAGATCAATATTCACATCACATCTGGTTAAAGGCCACTTGATAAATAATTTAACTGTACTTTAGAATAACATAATATAGGAATGGATATGTGGGGTTTTCAGATGTAAAAAATACATAAAAGATGCACAATTTACCCATTACTGGAGACCTCTCATTTAATTTGGCATTCAGCAGCTTTCGGCTGATGAAGATGTAGCCACAAGTACAGGATTTACAAGCCACAGGAATCTGAGAAAAACAGAAAGAGAAAAAGAGATCAGTGTACGCAAGCACACACCGAAATTCACGTACAATGGCTGAATAAATATTTCACAACACTGGAGGAAGAGCACTTCAATATTAAGCATTTACAGAGGGATAAATGTGGTGTGCCTTTATATAGACAACAATGATGTGTCATTTGACTGAGGAGAACTGATACCGACTATAGTAAACAGGAAACAATAACCTGATAGTTTTCTGCTAAATTGATGTGCCAAAACACAATACACACAATAGAGTCTAATGAAATGATCTGAAATGACGCGACTTCTGTTTGTTCAAGGGCAAAGTAAACATTGGTAATTCATCGTTTATGTCGAAATCTGCTTGAATATATATGATCGTATCACCTCATTATCATCTTTACAAGTGGTTGAAGTCTTCACATAATATCATGTACATTTCTAATCAGTTTATCGCAGAGATTAGCCTTCTTTATGATATTTGACGAGGCGAACACAGACTGCATGAAACCTATGAAATGTCATTGTTTCAATCCAGAAAGCTGGAAATCATTTTACAGCCTTGCACGTGTTCATCGCCAAATTAAAAAAATAAATAAATTAATTAAATGTCTAATTATGTGATAATATACATAATATCGGTAATATCACTTGAATAAAATCGACAGAAATGTGAAAACCATATTTTACATCACGTAGCAACGCTGTTTGCATCTCACACACGTCTAATGAATAACTTTGCCTCATTAAAGGACACACCATACTAAACACAACAATCCGGCGGCTGAAAACTTCAGCAAAAACACAAATATGTATTATTTTTTCTCAAACAACACCTCACCTGTTGGTCACACTCCGGGCATGATTTGGTGGCCATCTTCACTTTCTTCACTTTGTTTGTAGACATATTTATAACGAAGAGTTTCAGTAATATTCCTTAACCTCGGCGGTCGTGCTACAAAACTTCCAGCTGCACTAACGCACAGAGAAGTGCAGCTGATCGGGTTCCCGGGAGCTCAGACACACACTAACCGTCCGATGAACCATCAATCGCATTATACAGCGCATGCGCACTGTAGAGGTTCGAGCGGTCCCTGGCTGGCGGCTCACGTGACCCACATCTAGCTGTGGAAAGATTAGGCCATTTTTGACTGCACACTCTAAAGTTGAGTACTGCTCGTCACAAAAGCCACTTTAGGAGAGCGAACGGCATTAATAAATAGCCTATTCAAGACATTTCCAAATATATGTCCTGATATTGCCTGCAGTACTCACGGAGCATGCGCACTACAGCGCGACAGTCACATGGGTGAAGAAGAACAATAAGTGCTGATGTAGGTGAAATAGATATGCTGCTTGAGGCACTGCCATCACATTTTAATATTATGACTTAATGAAAACAACTGTTCGATTTATATGCGACTATAACTATCAATATGAATAATCTGGTTAACAGTTTATAATACCCTCACATAAAACATTTTAATGAATAGCCTTTTTTGTAATAACACGTATTATGTATGTTTGCAGCTGTAAATATTTGTGTGGAAGTGTGTGAGAGCATTAGATTGTATCTGTAAACTGTATTACTTTGTCCTATTCCAAAAACACTGTCCTGAAATTGTTTAGCCTATTCCCTCATATTGATTTGCAAGCTTGTTTGAGACACCAACCTTAATAATTTCCCAGTTGAACAGATTATGTCATTTGTACTTTATTGGATATTTCTGACAAACATCATCTTCATCTCACTTATTACAGTGAAGTTATTAGCAGATGTTTTCATATCAATCACATTTCTTACATGTTTTCTTTGTGTTCCAGTTAATGTTTTTGTCAACTCCTCTTTACCCCACCCCCACCCACTGCTCTCTGACATCATGGGACACCATGCTATAATTTACAAAATACAATCAAAAAATAGAAAAAGAAACTATTTTGCATCTCTTTTTTCCACTGTATTTACACAAGATTATTTTGGAAAGATTTAGAATTCTATATTAATAGAAAACTTGATTGTATGATAGAAATTTGTGTATTTGAAGTACTTTTTTATACAGAAAATGAAAATCTGAACTGTAAAGAACTATTATACATTTGTTTATTTTATTAGGAAAATACTATACATAAGAAGAAGTGGGCTCAATGTAAACCACATTTTTCACATTTTATAAATGACTTCAAATTATATGTAAATCTTTTGGAACAAACCAAAAACAAAAAAACACTAAAAATATGTAATTTTTTTTTCCTTCTTCTCTCTTTTTTCCTGGCAGCTAATGTTAATGTGATATGAACATGTGAATATATAATACCTCTTGTTCTTGTGGCATTGAATAAAAGAAAAAAATATATACAAAATAAATTCAATCCATCATCAAAATTCAATCATTTCTTAAAAAGTGTGCATGAAATAGAGAAGTATAAACAGGAAAATGTTTTTGTTTACAATACAAGAAGTAAGAGAGAGATAAATACGTGAGAGATTAATCATAGAGCTGATTTTTAATTTAAAAGCTAATTACTATAATGACACTAATCTTGAGTAACATGGAAAAATGTTTCCTCCCATTCTATGCAAATATGTCATTACAGTATCATTAAAGCATTTCCTTCATCACTTTTTTAGTCTAGTATACTATTTCCCCAAATACTTCCCCATTCATACACTGCTTAAAACACAAGAAATAACAACAGAAAAGTAGAATTCCTTCCCAGTCATTTAAAAAGTGCTAAAGCCTGTTGAGCGCTTACTGAAACAGAAAGGAAAATCTCAAAAGAATGTTATGTGCGGCTCTGCAGACTTTGTGGTTGTTGGTTGCACTGTGGGAACATCATGCCCTCTTCATATGTTAAACAAGGCATTGTTCAGCACAGTGCTGCTCTTTTAACCTCACACAAGATGACGTAGGCTACTGGTACATAGGGTGTTAATGACGTTTTTGATGCGATTGAAAGAGAATCTTGTTTGGGAACTAACTGGAATGTTTTCTTTTTGTTATGTTAAACATTTCACTGGCATGCCAGCTATTATAAGTGAAACCTCTCTTTAGTTTTACCAAATATTTGCCTCTCATAAAAATTATAAAAACAGTGGTACCAGTGAGAGGTAGGTATTGTAAAAAATGCAAACAAACAAATAAACAAACATTTTCTAGGCTGTTATAGAGATTGTACAGCCTTGCTTCCAGCAGATGGCAGCATTTCATTCAGATTCCATGAATTGCAGTCTTCAAAAACATTTTCACTTCTTCAGCGTTTGACTTTAATTTGTGGTAAACAAAACCCATGTTGCTTTAGCTTCTGCTCTCACACTTTTAATGTGATGAAATAGCTACACAAGACACAAACAAGAAGATCATTTCGAAATGATCCTGTTTAATGACACCGGTCGCAATATTAGAAAGTCAGAGGTCGGTCGTATTCACTTTTGAAAAGGTTTTGCTACCAAACTGTGGTCTACCAAAATGTTTGGAAAAAATCGTTAA
Source organism: Chanodichthys erythropterus (assembly GCF_024489055.1). Taxonomy (NCBI): domain Eukaryota; kingdom Metazoa; phylum Chordata; class Actinopteri; order Cypriniformes; family Xenocyprididae; genus Chanodichthys; species Chanodichthys erythropterus. The sequence goes on along the minus strand of NC_090231.1, from coordinate 25,241,313 downwards.
AGGGATAATTGAAAACAGAAATGTTAAAATGACCAGACACGTCACATGTAATCTGAAACGGCACATTTTAACGTTGGTTTCAGACTCCCTTCTGTGTGTGTGTGTGTGTGTGTGTGTGTGTGTTTTTTTTTTTTTTTTTTTTGCATACTCCTGTGTTCTGATGAAATTTTGGTCTGCTGTGACAGTCAGAAAGTCTCCTCCCCTCATACACCCTCACCGGCTGCGCAAAATCATACAGCGCTGGGTATTGTAGTTTATATTTGAGCAGTAAATATTGAGAGCGGATCAAGCACAGCAGCGTGAGAACTACAACCCCCATTGCGAGCAGAACATGAGCGCAATGAATGGGAGCGCATAAAGATTGGCGGGTGGATGATCATAGTAGGCGATGAAGCTGGATCTTTGAGCGTGATACAGTCAAGTACTTGATAATGCAGATCGGCCTTGTACAGAAGAAACATTTTCTGAAGTGATTTCATGTCAATTTTAACCTTTAATTGTCTTAACTGGCGGTCTGAACGACGGTTATAGAATCTTTTACATTTGTGTCTCTTCTCGCGCATCCTTGTTTCGAGCTTTTGAAAGGTTCACTCACTCTCTGCCGACATGTATCGCTTGCAGTTACTGGCAGCTCGGTCATTAATCGCCGGAGCTCTCGATCAGTGTACCCCCTTAACACTGACATCTCTTACCGGGGTGAGACACAAATCTCAAGGTCCGTCCGTGGAGAAGTACGGTCAGATGCGCTTCAGCACCGCCGAGGCTAAAGTGGCTGCTGGGCGTCTGGACGGAAAGATGCGGGAGAAGACACTGACCATGGACACACTGAACCCGCAGGTGAAAGCTGTGGAGTACGCCGTGAGAGGACCCATAGTCATCAAAGCTGGAGAGATTGAGAGATTCTTGGAGGAGGTGAGAAAATGTTTAAATACCGATTTTACACTTTATGCTCCCAAGTACAGCTGTTGATTTATATGAGGCTCAAATAAATGTACTCAGCCTCATGTAAATCTTCTAAGTTGTCCTAAGAAGACAACTTTGATGAAATGTTTTGATCCACTTCAAATGCTGACTACTGTATGTATAATATATACTTAATTTAACTTAGTTAATCCCAATTTATCCCAGTTTGTTGCTTTTGGATAACCTGATAAAACAAACTACAAACTAAAAAAAAGTTTTAAAAAAGTTAGTGAAATCTTGTACACAATTGTAACCGATGGCAAAATACAGTCAAATTGCCCTGTTAGACCCAAAAGAAAATTGCAATTAATAGTTTTACTTTTTTTACTTTTTTTTTTTTTTAATCTGAGTATAATTTGAGTAATATTAGTGTTTCTCTTTGGTCACAGATCTGATCTAAATCATTTATAATAGAGACTTTAATATTATATTACTAAATATGATTGTTGTTGAATAGGCTTACTGTTTTTTAACATTCTTGAATTTCTGGAGATTTGACACACAAATCTTTTTTCAAAGGAATAAACTGGAAACCGCTCTGGGATGCATTTCCCAAAAACATTGTAAGCCTAAGTAGATTGCCATGAATGGTCTTTGCGATGCTTTTGAGAAATTCTTTTGGTCACAAAGGTTACTGGTGGGATTAAATGTTCATTTTAGGGGGAAATTAACAACTAATTGAATAAATAAAATAATAAAAAAAAACTTGCTGTAAGATCACTTCTACATTAGTATTTGAATCCATCTGAATACACCCTTTCAGAGATCCTGCTTTTCATACCAAATGTGCTCTGTGGTTGAAAGTAATGTACAAAAGGACCCACCCTGCCTTGCAGTTGCTCATTTTGATTTTTTTGCCTTTTCTTATTGTCCACAAGGGTTACTTTGAATGGAACAGTGGATTCAGTCCACTTTCTGACCTTCTTGCAGTGCCGTTATCAAAGCAATGCAACAAAGGTGTCCGATTGCTGTGAAGCTGACCATTCAGCAGTAATGTTATCTAACTCTCTTTACCATGATGTAGAAGTTTGTGTGAGGTTTCATGCTCAGCAATGACTGATGAGCTCTTAGGAAGGGAGCTTTATTTATATCCCATGAACAGGTGTCTTCTGGACAAGGGCATGATGTGACCTTCATTGACAGTTTAACTTTTTTCCATGCTCTCCTGGCTTAGCATGTGACTAGATGGTACAGAATGAGAACTTTAGTAACGTAAAATCAATGACACCAAAAGTGACATAGGAAAATTATGATTTATGTCTGTAGAAGGTCAAAATATTGAGCCTGATTTCATTACAGATTTCTGCGAATGTAGCATACCCTTTACACCTGCTTTTTGTGAACAAACCTATTTATGCGTGTCCAAACAAACATCTGCTTTCACTGCAGTATTGGTAGACCTGTTAATTTGCCTACAGCTGTTTGGTGTATGTTTGGATTCTGGGCAAGGCTTGTGGCTTTTTACAAGCATTGTTCAAATAAAGGCGACCTTCTTTCTTTCTCATAGGGTGGTACAAAACCCTTCTCTGAGGTCATCAAAGCCAACATCGGGGATGCACATGCCATGGGACAGCAACCAATCACCTTCCTCAGACAGGTAACCACAAATACACACATTATTCTAGTCTTAAAGAGACAGTCTTTATCTCTAATGAAGTTGTTTTGGCATTAAATTAAGCAATTTCGGGTGTGGACTGTTGACTCAGACAAAATATTAACTGTCCAGTGATTCTTAAACTACTTCCCTCTACAACTTTGTGACTATTCAGCTCATTTAGTCTTTAGTCATTGGTCATTCGATTACTCTCCTCTCCCCCTGAGCCTTATTTCTGTTTTCAAAGCTATCTTTGTCGAATGTACTGCAAACACTAAAGAATGCGGGAGTCCATTTCTGCTGAAGGTGAGCAGAAATGTGATGTACATTCTCTCTGCTTGCAGTGTGTCAGTCAGAGAACGTGTACACAAAGACACAGTTTTATCAAATCATTTGTCATCAAAAGTGGTTCACTTTTGCAATTTATTATGATTGTGTTCATATCAGCAGTGAAACATACTACTAGAGTTCACATCAACACCCTTTTTAGGCAGACCTTGGTACTGTTCGTAAGTACCAAATGAAAACCCAGGTGTGCACCAGAAGTGAGAGTCTTAGACCTTTGTCGCATGAACAGGTTTATCCGGGTTAGCGAGGAGTCTGATTCCAGTGGCTTGAAAGAAAAGCAACTATTGTTGACCACTCAGTTTTGGAACACGCTGTACATTCCAGTGGAAGGCAGTCTCTTATTTTTGGCCTAGTTTAGTCAGAGTTGATTTAGCCTTTTCATTATGAGCAGAACAAAAGCTTGTGTGATGACCTGGAACTGCAGCTTGTGAAATGCATTTTTTGAGCCAACAGGACACCACTATTCAAGCTAACACGATAGTCATATGCTGCGTCCAAATTCGCCTACTTATACTATGCCCTAAAAGTATGTCATGAAGAAAAAGTATGTAGCAGAATAGTAGTTTTGTGCATCCTGTCACCATTTAAAATTGCAGTCAAAATGAAATATAATGTGGATAACAAATATATTTTCGTCAGGTTAGATACTGATTATTAATCACTCAAACCCCTTTATCTGAATCTCTCGGCTTAACCGTCAGACTAGCACATCTGCCATGTTTGTAGTTTTTAACACTTTTTGTTTGTGTTTGTAGTTCTAATCAAATCCTCATCCAGTGGGTTGTGGGCAATATTAGCCTTTAGAGTGTGCACAGATCTCCACTTCAGATTCTAACCAGAAAAAGTAGACCATCTTTGTTTGGAATATTCAATTCAGCATACTACGATTTGACTACGACATTAATTATAATTTCGAATGCTATTTAGGATGGATAGTATGTGAATTGGGACATGGCAATAGTCTCTGGTCAGTGTGGTCATATGATTTTCAAACTAATGTCAACTAAAGAAAATGAAGCCAAAGGGAAGCAGCCTCTGACCTGTATGGGTTATTATGCCTTGGGAAACTTTGTTGTCAAGCATAACAGAGTCCAGGCCAGATGGCTGGTGGAGTCCAGTCCTTCCCAAAGTTACTGCTTAAATCTGATCCCCATTTAGTGTGCGTATGACACACACATTTTCCTATATACAAATTGAATATGAATAAATGAATAATCAATGAAATGATATGCTTGCAACACAGTACATATTGAAATATTGCCAGAATCCGGAAATCCCATTCAATCAACTGCAATCAATTGTTTTCAGTATTTCATTATCATTGATTGCAAATAGACTCTACACATCTCTTCTGCATTTAGGCTATAATATATTATACCATTTTGTAATAAACTATAATTGGTTGTGATTGACAGTTAGAAATATTGCAGAAAAAGTTTTGCTATGGGAGAATACTATATCAGAATCTCGCAGCATTGAGAGTTTAGCAGAAATACGTTGGCAGTAGGTGTACAGAGAGACCACTGATCTGTATTTGCTCTTAAACCTGTAACACAATAAATTTAATTAAAATTGGCAATATAACATCATGCAACTCTTTGACTACAGACAAATAACAGAGTGTTTTATCTGTATTTGTTCTTTTGTGCAGGTGGTGGCTCTCTGTACATTCCCTGAGCTGATGGACAGCCCCAGTTTCCCAGAGGATGCGAAACGGAGAGCACGACATATCCTGCAGGGCTGCGGGGGACACAGTCTCGGTGTGTGCATTTGTTCCTCTAAGGTTAAGACCGTGACATTGAATCAAATACTTTTTTTTTTTTTGGCTCTGTAGTGATTGGAAGGCATCCATGTTGCCTTATTATTGCAGATCATGCAGTTCTCAGGAAGCTGGGGAACAATAGACCTGTATTGCAACACTGTTCTATTCAATGTTGTTTTGCAGTAGCAAGTGCTACAGTGCTAACGCATGTGTTTCTGTTGTAGGGTCATATAGTGCAAGCCAGGGTGTAGAGTACATCCGCAAAGACATTGCCACATACATAGAGCAGCGAGATGAAGGAGTTCCTTCAAACTGGGAAAACATTTACCTCACCGCTGGAGCTAGTGATGGCATTATGGTAAACAATTGTATATTTACAATTAATCAGAGACTTGACCTACACTGCTTACTTGACATGCATTACTGACAAACCCAAACTTTGTTTTTAAGACTATTCTGCGGTTGCTGGTGTCTGGGAAAGACTCTTCTCGGACCGGTGTAATGATCCCCATTCCTCAGTATCCGCTTTACTCCGCGGCAATCTCAGAGATGGATGCAGTACAGGTCAACTACTACTTGGATGAGGATAACTGCTGGGCCCTGGACATCAATGAACTTTACAGATCCTATCAGGCTGCCAAACAGCACTGCCAGCCTCGAGTCATTTGCATCATTAACCCTGGCAATCCTACGGGTAGGTAAATTGTAAAGCTATTCTTGTGTGCTAGGAAACATAATGCCCTAGTGGTTGTTTGGATCCAATAGCATGTGCTCTGGAAAGAAGAGCATGTCCTTTTTACCCCGTGTTGTTTTTCCAGTCGTGATCCCTCGTGATTGGGGATGATGCTTTTGAGATCTAATATTACATACATATATGATTTTAGGCAGTAAGTCTTCTGAAGCTGATCACTTTGTGTGAGGAACAGAAACAAATTTAAGCAGTAATTAGCTGAAACTCGCATACAGAATATAGAATCTCTAGAATATAGAATATTCTGTGTAGAAGATGCGTTTTGTGATTTGCTCCAGCTTGTGCTATTCTGTCTCTGGAGTGATATTTCATGTCATGCTAATCAAAACCAGGTGTTTAGCTCCAATGGAAAACATATTTACATTATCTGATACACACCCTTTTTTCATATATACACTGTGTATAGGAAATGGTAAATTAGTGACCAATTTACCGATTTCACACTCTGCTTTAGCACCTCTTTAGACAAAATCTGAGACTCCGCATTAAAATATGCCACATTAAGATGCTTCATTCTAGGTTTGATGTTGATGCAAATTATATTTAGGTGAACAATCCCTTTAAATTCTGTCATTCCCCTTTCTTCATCTCACTTTACCCTTTACAGGTCAGGTCCAAAGTAAAAAATGCATTGAAGAAGTCTTGCACTTTGCTTATGAGGAGAATCTCTTTGTTATGTCAGATGAGGTAATCACAATCTGTGTTCTTTTGATGCTGGAATTCAGCTTTGCCATCACAGGAATAAATTACATTTTTAAATCTATTAAAATAGAAAAATATAAATATTTTAATACAACATTATTATAATAATAATAATAAATCAATATTTTAAATTGCAATAGTTTCACAATATTACTGTTTTTACTGTGTTTTTGATCAAATACTGTTTCTATGAGTTGGATTTAAAAAAAATAAAAAAATAAAATAAAAAATCCTACCGACTTTGAACATTAGTGTACGTTTAAGTGTCAAGCTACTTGGAAAGTATGTGGGTCTGTTTCTACATGTTTGACTTCCACATGACCATGTGTTTCTCCGTGTTTGTGTGTGCTGTTGCTGGCAGGTGTATCAGGAAAATGTGTATGCTCCTGACTGTCAGTTCCACTCCTTCAAGAAGGTGCTATATGAGATGGGTCCTGAGTACTTCAACAATGTGGAGCTTGCCTCCTTCCATTCCACTTCCAAAGGCTACACGGGAGAGTGAGTATCCCTATCCTTGAACCTCTGCAGGGGTCAGCATGTGCCTTAATTCGAGATGGCCTTCTCAAGATTAGCTTTCACCGACCCTTCACACACTTTCACATGACATAACCTTAGTATCCTGAAACATATTTAGACATCGTCTGGTTTTGTAATTTGTGTTTTTAAATAGATGTGATGTAGACACCACCAGTGTCAAGGTATTGGTATTTGTAAGAACAGCTTGAACTGGTAGAGTTTTAAAGGCAGTCCAGTGACTTGGTCTGAGGAATTGTTGCATTTAATGTAATATTTGTTGAAACTCATTCTTCTAACTGAGATTGGTTGTTTAAAACCAAAAAGTTCTTCATGTAAAATCTGGCCTGACTGGAATTAAATGACAATGAATGTGGCAGCCTTGTCCTTCAATTCAGAGAACTCATGTGACCATGTCCATATCCTTCCACAGGTGTGGCTTCAGGGGTGGATATATGGAGGTGATCAACATGGATCCTGAGGTCAAGGCCCAGCTGGTGAAGCTTTTATCAGTTCGACTGTGCCCCCCCCTGGCTGGCCAGGCTGCAATGGATGTCATCGTCAATCCTCCACAACCAGACGAGCCCTCCTTCAGACAGTTCTACCAGGTCAGTCATGTAGTCTAGTGTTTGGTGAAGTTAAGCGCACTGTGTGCTGACACTGACAGTAACTCAATTGTTATGTTGTTTTAAGTATGTAAACATGTGAAGTTACGCATCAGTAACCAGTTATCTGATCTCTTTCAGGAGAAATCGTCAGTGCTGGGTGCTTTAGCAGAAAAAGCTAAGCTAACTGAGCAGATCCTGAATTCAGTTCCAGGAATCAAGTGTAATCCCGTCCAGGGGGCCATGTACGCCTTCCCTCGCATCTTTATCCCTCCTAAGGCAGTGGAGGAAGCCAAGGCAAGTGCTCCTACTTCAGCAGAACTTGAGCTCTCTGGTGGAGTATTATTGCTTTTGGAATCGTGATCTTAGGTGTTCCGCTTGTTTCCATGGCACTCCACATTAGCGCTGCACAATTTGGAGTAAAAATCTAATTGCTATTTTATTGATATTTAAAATGTGTGAAAAATGTGTTTTGCTTGTTTGTAGGGATGCACAGTTTGCCTAAAATGTTGTGCTAATATATTAATCTTATTATTATTACTACTACTACTACTACTACTACTAAATAATAATAATAATAAATAACAATACTAATAATAATAATAATAATAATGACTTATTATTATTATTATTATTATTATTATTATTATTATTATTATTATTATTATTATTATTATTATTATTATTATTATTAACTCTTAAATAAAATATTAAACCATATATGAAATATTACTATTGAAATAACTTTCATTATTAAAAATAAAAAAATACAGTATTTAACAATAAAAACAACTAATAATTAGAAAATAATATTTTTATTTAATAGAAAACTGCAGGGTTACCTGTTAACATGCAAGCAGCCTATGACTATTAATAAGAAAGGTCCAAGGATTTATTATAAAATATTGTATTATTATGATAAAAATCTGTGACAATTTCTTTTTGTCAGGAGGTATGCAAAATCAAAAATGGAGTTAATGTATTTAATATGTAATATTTGCCTCATGCATCCATTGTGAAAAAACAAAACAACTCCTGCACTTCTGTACACTGAGGGAAACATATAATCAATATGTTTTTCTCCAAAGTTCTTTTAGAGTTTTATTTATATAAAGTATTATTTTTTCCTATTTTTACCCAGAATAGGATGGAGTGAGCATTACTTGGCGCTAAACACGTCTGTTTCATATTGAACGCCGGGGGGCACCCTTTAGCAGATATTCCTCGCAGTATTAATATAACGCTTGTCGTTCCAGGAAATCCCTTGATTTCATAATCGCACTAATCCAAATTGCGATTACGTTTAATTTCAATAAATCGTGCAGCCCTACTCTATGTTGTTCGCCTTGTTCAAACTCTGAAAACCTCTTTCATCACCATTAGAATGGTGATCCATGTGTTATCTGATTAGGAAGGGTGTAACTAGACTATTACTAGTCCAGCGTAGTCTGCCCAGTAATCTTTCTTGAATGGATAACTAAATCCAACTGTATAATGTTGTTTAAGAGCTCTATAAATGTTAGCCACACTAACACAATTCTTGGAAACAAGCGAAGAATTATGCTTGTTTCCACTTGAGAATCTACTCTCCTACTCTGTAACTCAACTTGAATTACTTCAGAAAAGTCATAAAAAAGGTCTGAGCTGTCACTGAAGGAGTGCAAGTGTAAAATCTGACTGATTTGTTTCGGCAGGCTCTAGGAATGCAGCCTGACATGCTGTACTGCCTGAGGTTGCTGGAGGAGATGGGGATCTGTGTTGTTCCTGGTAGTGGCTTTGGGCAGAAAGATGGAACTTATCATTTCAGGTAAACTTGCTTTTCAACAGATTCAAACATTTTATCTGATATCAGGTGATTTCTTTACATGACCCCCTGGAAGTACACCATTTGAAATTTGCCATTTTTGATCATGGACACTCAGTGCATCTGTGGTTGTTGTTGTTGTTGTTGTTGTTGTTGTTGTTGTTGTTTATTTTCACCTGAGCTGAATGTCATTTGAGTATTCCGTCTGGCACCACAGGAAAGGGATTGATATAACTTTCATAGCCCTAACATAACTAGTAGTGACAGATAGCAAACAGAAGAACATAAGTTGATTTCAAGTTTTCAAAAACATGCACTGTTAAAGCATCTACTGTAATGTGTTAAATGTATGTTTTTAGCAAAAAAAAAAAAAAAAAAAAAAAAATTTTTTTGAATTTACTGTTATGCTTTTACATGTATCAGGTATCACTGCAATTTGAATGTAAATCAGTCACCATTCAGATTTTTACACTAACATGTCATGTTATGTTACTTTAACTTTGGTTTTTAAACCAGAAAAATGAAATCGCTCTATTAAAAAATCTTTCTCCCTAATATTTAAAATAGTGTTGTGTTATATTGTTTTCTTTGTCAAGTTACAGGCACATGTGCTTTAATAATTTATATGCCAGTAACACCATTTTACCTGTTTGCATTTTTCTTCATTTTTTTTTTTTTTTTTTTTTTACATTTGGTCTGTTTGTCTTTGTTTCAGAATGACAATCTTGCCATCCAGAGAGAAACTAAAGGTACTTCTTGGCAAAGTGCGAGATTTCCACATCAGTTTCCTGAAAGAGTATTCTACTGTGGAGTAACTACAGACATGAGATGTGTCCTGATTAGGAAAACATAAACTGGCGAGCTCCAGCACTACTTAACACACTACCTTTACAGTTTAAACGTGTAGTTAGTGTGTTAAGTAATTTAATGAAGTTTTAAAAAATTCAGCCTTGTTTACCAATACAAAAATGGTTTCCAGATGAGTTTTGGGGAACTATTAGCAGTTTAGTCAGACATGTAACACTGTTTGAATGTTTTCACGGTCCATTAGAGAAAATAGGACACAGCAACATTATCAATCATTTTTAATTAAATCAATTCTGCAGCAGGGTGTGTGGTTAATATACCCCCTATCATGCATAAGATCAAGATCCACTTATAAATAATATTTGTTAACAACTTTCCAAACCAGCAACTGAATTGTTCAGTTGAAATTCTTTTGTAGCGCCTTATTTGAACTACTCCACTATTTTGCCTGATGAAAATTGAGCCATTTTGCTTTGGTTTGGGGGAAGGGGTGGATTGACAACACTGAAGGTACATCATTCATGATATGGTTCTGGAAAGTTTACAAGGAGGGACTCTTGTGTTGTCCTCATTCTTAGTTGCACTCATTGCCATGCAATGTACATTTTCTTTTTTTTTAACAACATTACAAGCTTGGTCACAAGTTAAGCTTCTGTGGAAGATTGTGACTGAGCTGAAAACATGGACTGATGGGAGCATGTGTGGAGAAAGTGCTGGCTTGTAATTGTTTACTGATGTATTTTATTTCCTCTTTTTGCATTGCAAGTTATTTTAAACTATTAAACAAAATCCTGTACCATGATGCTGATGATCAAATTTCTCAACTCAGACTTTGATCATGAGTTCATGAATAACTACATAGCATGTACGCATGAAATTGCGACATCAGTAGCGAACAGCCAATCACATTCTTGGAAATTCACTTCTCATGAAAGTGAGTGTTCCTCACTTCTCTCTTCTGCTGAATATTGAGATTATGAAATGTGAAGAATTTAATCAGTTGTCCTCAAATGGGGAAACTAAAATAAAACTTCTGTTTATATCAGTGCATGTGAAACAAGTTTAAAATCTTTAATTTGGAGCAAGAGAAACTGGGTTAGTGACTTTGTTGTGTTAGAGATGTCACTGCTCACAGCTGATTGGTCCAGTTTTCAGTTTGAGGTCTCTTATGCGGAACAAAACCTGCTGTTGAGTGCAAGTTACTATGGTGATGAACACCGGAAAAAGCTAACCCACTTACATGCTACATTAAACCCACAAACAGTTGGTACTAACTGATCTAAAACTTACTTCACAAGCCAGGTGAATCTGCTTCATGGTACAGGCCTCAGGTCATTCAGATAGTTTGTTGTATTATCTAAGATCAGCCATTAGGAGATATTTGTGCCAAAGCTGACTATTAGTTGAAATTCTCCCTCTCTGACATCTCATCTATCATATCAAAGCCATTAATACTGAATGAATATTGTTAATGCTCTCTTGCATTTCTTTGAACTTATCACTTCATGTGAGGTGCCTTTACTCATGCCTGTAAACTTTTAATGAAATGAGTTTCCCTACATGCATTAATAGCTTGTAATATTACATTTTTAAAATGGCTTGTTTGTTTCTTATGTATTTTTTGTTTACATATTTTTGGAAATTGGCCCAACGTCAATATTGTACATAGTATTTTCAACTGAATATTAAAGTTACGGAGACTGTTAATCACTTTAGTCTGTTTGTCTCATTTACCACTGCTTTCAGATGTCAGTTAGAACACAAGAACATACAAAAAAGTACCAGTTGAACAACGTTCCCATGTAAATTAGCAGCTGTTGCAGAAGTCGAGATGGTCCTCACTGCAGAACATGAGATCTAGGGGGCGGGGTTTGATCTAGATCCAACTCCTCCCGCTTTACATATCCCTTAAAGGATTAGTTGACTTTCAAATTAAAATTTCTGATAATTTACTCACCCCCATGTCATCCAAGATGTCCATGTCTTTCACTCTTCAGTCGAAAAGAAATTAAGGTTTTTGATGAAAACATTCCAGGTTTATTCTCCTTATAGTGGACTTTAAAGAGGTCAAAATTACAGTTCAATGCAGCTTCAAAGGGCTTTAAACGATACCAGATGAGAAATAAGGGTCTTATCTAGTGAAACCATCGCTCATTTTCTAAAAAAAAAAAAAAAAAATTATAGAAGTTTTAACCATAAATGCTCATCTTGAACTAACTCTCTTCTTCTTCTCTATTAGAATTGCGGCAGTGTAGACACTGCTAAGTGTATTACTGCCCTCCACAGGTCAATGTTTGAACTAATTGTTGTTATATACTTGCACAAGCATATTGTACAGGTGCTGGTCATATAATTAGAATATCATCAAAAAGTTGATTTATTTCACTAATTCCATTCAAAAAGTAAAACTTGTATATTATATTCATTCATTACACACAGACTGATATATTTCAAATGTTTATTTCTTTTAATTTTGATGATTATAACTGACAACTAAGGAAAATCTCATATTCAGTATCTGTTGGACCTTAATTTATTTTCCACAGAAGAAAGACAGACATGAACTACTAGGACTTGGACGACGCCGTCATAGTTAACGTTGTAACATTGGGGCTTGCTGCCCTCTGGTGTTCTTTGCAGCACGTGGACCTGTTTATAGTGAACACATGAAGCAAAACACATTTCAGATATTAGTCTAAGGCAGCTTTGCCATCTTAAACACCTTTCATAGTCGTGTTAGAAGAAGTTAACGCCAATAACGTCTCCGCCATTACACTTGAATAGTGAAGTGCTGATAATATTGGGTCGGTAAACACAATATTGTGCATTTTAATCAATGAACCCCAACGCTAATGAAATACATTAAATTGTATTATCTTGTTTTAGATTACAAATATGATGAATAAACGTTGACCTCTTGAAAGAAAGTCACGAACTGCATTATTTTGTAACGTTATTGATAGCTTAATTAGGATGTTCTCTGAGGGTCACTTATAATGCTATTTTAGATCATGTTTTTGACTCTCTCTCATCCGTTTTTGTAGGCGTGCTACATTCAATATCCACTGCTAACATTGGGTAACAGTATTGCATATTGAAATAATTTTCAACGACTCGCCATTACACGTGTGAAATTTTGAAAAATTCCGATGTTGAATAATATCGCATTCCATACATAGTTAAAACATTTGCCCGCAATGTGAAACATTAATGCATATGAAATAAACTTTATTTGCCACAACCAAGACGAGCTTTATAAGTACCGACTCAGTTACCATAGTTACAAATAACAAAGGATGCCTTAAGTGTTTCGTGTAAACTGAAAAGGACGAACTATGAATAAACATTCATAATTTACACCTCATTCATTCTATGTATTGAAAAAAGAAAAACTTATACATGTTTCACTTTAAGAATGACACTGCAAATGACAGTGTTATAATGTCTTACTGATGACAAAACAGAAGCAAAGTAAAGAACAGCAACTTTCTTACAAGGATGGTAATGCAAAGATTTCTCAATTCTTGACCCCTTTAATGCCTAACTTTGGAAGTTCGTGTCAAAACTAAAAAAAAAGGGACAAAACTGCAAACACCAGTTAATGAATCAAGCACCAAATAAAGCAAAGACTTTGATTATTTTGAGGAGATACTGAAAGACATTTTATTCAACAACTCAAACTTTCACAGAAGATATAAGCCTAAAGGTGCTTTTTCCTCCACTCATTCCATTGTGTATGATGTCTCGTTCTCTTGATAGACGTTTCAATCAGTGAAGGGACCAAAATGTTCAACATGCACCTTAGCTGACAACAGGCAACTGATTTTATTTAAACTATTTCAAAACATAAAACACACTCAATTGTGACAGCAGCTGATACAAAGCTTAAATGACAATCACTTATTTTATACATGTTATCATCTCTTGTTCCAATTCTTAAAATATCAAAGAAAGGAAAAGAAAAAAAAAAAAGAAAAAAAATCTACAAATAAAATAAAGTGGTAAAAACTGCGCACAGACACAAACAAACCTAAAAAAAATGGATTGTGACAGAGTCCCATTGTGGCATTTCTATTTCTTTTTTGTTTGTTTTAGGATCTCTCAACTCCTCTTCCGTTATGTCACTGCTCTCCAACAAAAGTCTCGAGTCCAGGGCCAAAACTGCATTTTATGGTTAGATTTATCTTGAATACTATGACAACAACAAAAAAATGCAAGTTACACACAGTATGTATCAATCACCCTTTCCTCTCTGAAGTGGGGTTGCCTCTAGAGGGCCGCAGGGAGAAGAGGAGGGGGCAAGAAAGGGTTACTAGATGTGGGATCATCTGTGCGTTTACTACAAGGGAATCAGGTGGTCAGGAATGGCTGTACATAATTCTCATCATTTAAGGCAGCCCCGAATCAGATTATAAACACACCTGTTTATTGTGCAACTAGAACATTTTTTTAATCCCCACCGTTGGAGCCGGACAAGATATTTGCTGTAGTCGGATTTACTGATGGGCACACTGCACGCCAGGCCCGTGATGTCCTCCTTCTTCATCTGAGCTGTCGTTGTACGCTTCACGGCGGTGACCACCGGAGGAGCTCTGGCTCATGTCGAACTCCTGCAGGTCCACCTCCTCTGCGTCTCCAGAGATGACTGGCGCATCGGCCCGTGTAGGCAGCAAGTCCTCCAACTCCTGCAAAAACAGGAGACACATTAGGGGTAAAAAACTACACAAAGTATATACACATTCACTTATTTTCAAAGGTTAGGGTTCAGTAAGATTTAAAATGTTTTTGAAAGACATCCCTCTTCAGCTCACAAGGGCTGCCTTTATGTGACCAAAAATAGTTGGAGAAATTGTAATATTATTTCACAATATTACCATTTTGACAACTTGAAAATATCATTTATTCCTATCATGTGCAAAGCTGCATCATTCCTCCAGTCTTCAGTGTCACATGATCCTTCAGAAATCATTCAAAATATGATGATATGCTGTTCAAAAAAACATTTATCAATGTTGAAAACACTTGTGCTACTTAATTCTTTTTCAAAACATGATACATTTGTTCAGGATTCTTTGAATAGAAAGTTAATTTGCAATTATTTGTATCATGTCTTTGAGCAAGGATGCATTCAATTGGTAGTGACACTTTCTTGCTGACCCCAAACTTTTGAACAGTAAAATGTAGTTTTTGGTGCACGTTTTGTCTTACCGTCAGCTTCTCTGGGCTTAACCAATTGTTGTCTGGAAATTGCACGTCAAACTTGATGAACAGGTCACCCTTCTCGAAGGGGTTACGGTACTGTGGCATACCCTCTCCTCTAACAACTCTGACTGAACCTGCAAAAGGACAATACTGTTTTCAGACAACATATGTCATTTCAAAACCAGATGCTACAAAACTCATTTTGAGAGGACTCACCTGGCTCAATGATTTTGCCAGCTGGGTATTTCACCACAATCTGTCTACCATCTAAGTGTTTCAATGTGAAATGGAAACCACAAAGTGCTTCAACAAGGCCGATCTTATGGGTCATGTGCAAGTCGTTGCCCTCTCTTCTGTACGTCTGTTGAAAGAGGTTTAAAAGATTTAGCCATCTAATATGTTCTGTCAGTTTAAACATAATAAAATGAAGCTTTAGTGATATCCAACAATAGTCAAAAATCAGACATGGCTCTTCCTTCAGTCACAGCAGTGAACCCTGTACACACTTGAAGTATGGGGGGGGGAATCAGAAGCTGTAAAGCAGCATGTTCACGACACATTGGCTGTGTTAACACTAAATAAAATGATCGGGTCAATGTGCATGTTTGTGTGTCACAAGCTTCAAATCGGAATTGAGTTGTCATGCACACACTGCACAAATATACACAGTTTCCTGCTGTTTGCACATACTATTCTTCTTTTCCTTGTTTTAAAGAGCAGACTTAATATTTATCTATTTCGGGTCCTGATAAGTAAACAATGAGCACATTAACCCTTGTGCTGTGCTGCTTATCAGGGGCACCTGCACGATTTTATCTTATCCACTGTTAGAAAAGGAATAAACCACCACTTCCAATCAGATCAAAATTTCTTTCGGTTCGAGCTCAATCGGATTAAGGTTTTTACATGAAGTCTTTTCAGTCCGAGTGAGCCGTCAATCTGATTACTAATGGATTATTTGGTTGCATGTAAATGCAGCCACCGTCACTGCAATCTGCTTGACGTTCCTGCAGCAGCTCAGCAGTTAAGAGGCCGGCAGCACTAAAGCCAGATCATTTGTATGGCTGAACCGCAGTGTTAGAGAATGAGTTCTTTGTGACTTGCTGATAATTAAACTTGTTAGTGAGCCTTTGGGGTACTTGAGCTCTAAACCACCAGAGCAACATTTTTTCAGCTGTTTTGAATACATCTCTCAGAAGTTAGCACAAACTATACATGTTAGAAATGCACAACATACTGATACCACATTGCTAATTTACTTGTTCATGTCAGGGCCTTAAATGTATAAATAGGGGAATACTGTAAGCGAAATCGAGAACTGAACTGATGACATAATTTTGAAAGAATGAATCTTCAGTGAAGTTCAACAGGTGAATTCATATTTAATCAAACAGGAAGCAAAGTGAACATGTTGGTAATAGTTAGGGGTTAAACGAATCGTAGTTGATCCATGATCCGTACAGACTAGGTCCCATGGTCCGGCACACATGTGATTTGTGGATTAATGGCAAAGTTTAACCATCATAGACTGAAAGTTAATAATTTGCACATGTTTTGTCTTCCCAATTTACACATTCAAGCCATTTTAAACCATTCCAGTGCAAGAAGAAGCAAAATAAATAAACTCAATTCGGTTCTTGTGTGCCGTTATCTTTTTATACATGATATTAATCACAGATCATCTAGATATGTGGTGTTTGACAGAAACCTGGCTAAATCCAGACGATAACATTACTTTAAACGAGTCCACCCCTACGATTACATTTATAAATGTGAGCTTCGTCAGAAGAGCATGGGGGGGGGGGGGGACTGCAACTTATAGTAATATTTTTAGTATTACTCAGAGGTCTGGTTTCAAATATATAAAGCCCTATCACTTCAAAAGATTTATAACCATCTAGCATAAACAAATCCTGTTTGACATTTGTACTGGCTGCTGTATACAGGCCACCATACGGACTTCATCTGCAGTCATTACCAACTCTGACAAAAATGAATAAATAACTACATACTTAGATATGAAAATCACCAACAATTAAGACTTTTTATCAATGTAGATAAATGAAAAAGATGCATTGGGATTGTTTATATATATATATATATATATATATATATATAAATAATGCGCTCTAAACTCTGGAAGGGTCCTAACACATTGTCTAACTCCAATATTATCGTAGTCAAACTTTAGATTTAATATTGACACATGGAATCGATGTTCATGACGTTGAAATTCTGCAGCAGAGTGATAACATCTCAGATCATTATCTAGTCTCATGTATACTTCATTTAGCCACGGCTGCAAAACCAACTCGTTACAAATATGGTAGTTACAAAAAAATCAACTATCACTTCTACCACTAAAGATTGCTTTATATACAGTCTTCCGGATTCCTTTAAAACTACTCAGCATATCAGCTTAGAACAGTGGTTCCCACCGTTCTCTTCCACTTAGACTGCACCTTTTCCATTAAAGGATCACATTAGCCCCATAAATTGACTTTCCAGTGCATTTTCTCATCTTTATAAACACCATTACAACATTAATGATGTTTTAAATTAAAAAAAAGCTCAATAGAAAAATATGCAATGATGATAACGTGAAGTGTCCTTTAAATACTAAAACCGCCAGTAGGTAGCAGCAAGTCACTGTGTTAATGCGCGAGTCAGAGTAATTTATTCATTCAGTAACGAAGCAAGTGGCTGCATTTATGAATGAATCATTGAATCAATGACTTTCACGATGATTCGTTCAAAGCTGCAGATTTGTTCATGAAACACCGCTGTGTGTTCTAGTTCTGCTGTGGCTATCGTTTGAACTTATTTCGTTGCAAAAGAGCACAAATACTGACAATACTGTGATGAACATCACGTAATATTCCCCTTTTGTTTGTTGAACTTGTGTAAAATCAATCGGTCACATTTGCAATCATGTGGATATTTGGATTTGCATTCTTGTTCGTTCAACATTAAAAACAAGAACTAGGTATGTTTTGTATCAAGAGAATATTATAATATAATATAATAATATTATATTATATTATATTATATTTCAAGCAGGCCGTTAATAAACCGCTCAAAAAAAAAAAAAAAAAAAAAAAAAAAAAAAAACACTTGAACCCAGAGAATTAGTTCATTACAGGCCGATCTCAAATCTTCCTTTTCCCATTTAGCATCCAAACTCTGGAACAGTCTTCGTAGTGTTCTTCAGTTTAATTCTAGATTAAAAACATCTCTTTAACCTAGCATATACAACACACTATCACATTTCTATAAACTCAAATTCCTTAAAAGGACTCTTACACAGCATAAAGCAGGTCAACTGGAACCAGCACACTTCACATAACAGCCAATGTTCTTGTTACATCGCAAGAAGAATAGCATCTATGCTAATATTAGCCTGTGTCTCATCCTTATCCCAAGGTTACCAGAGTCAGCTGGATTCAGTCTGTATCCAGATCAGATGGTGGACCTGCACCTAGACACGACCACAACACAGACCTGAATGTTAGCAGAGCCCATGTCAACTAGACAATCCCCTGTGAAGACCTCGCCGACACGACAGCCATCGGCACAGATCCTCAGCAAAGACCACAAGAACCAGAGAAGTCCTCTGCACAGAACCTGATAGCCAGCTTCATCTCCATACTTGCATGATGAATACCATCTTCAAGCTGAAGAAACTGGATAAAATATTTTAAATGATAGCAATCCACAATCTGTTTTTTGACTTGTGAAGCAGCCTGTTATTAAACCACACCATGCTCATTCATTGGCCAGAGGAGAACTGCCCCCCCAATTGAACCTGGTTTCTCAAGTTTTTTTTCCCATCTCCGTTTTGTCACCTGGGGCTGTATTCACAAAACATCTTAAGGCTAAAAGTAGCTCCTAACTTGCAGATTTAGGAAAAACTCTTAAAAATAATGGGCGTGTCAGTCCTAATTTTAGGAGTCCTACATTTTTGCTCTAAGAGTATTTCACAAAGCATTTTAGCACTAAAAGTATCTCCTAAATCTGTGAAATGTTAGGAGTAGTCAAGAGGACTCCTAAGTCACTAAGACCAAATCACAAACAGTCCTAATCCACCCAAAGACACTGAACACCATTGAGGCAATAGCAATAGAGCCTTGGGTGCTGAACCTTTTCTTCATAAATGCAATACAATTTTATTTATAGATTTGAATCTACGATGAGACGCCAACCAAAAAAACAAAAAACAATAAATATTGTCTGATTATCTGTGGCAGTGGTTTTCATGAGTTCTCACAAATGATTGAAGAGCTAAAAAAAAAAAAAAAAAAAAAAGGTAATATAATTTGTCGCTTGAATTCTGCATTCCCTTGAGATGGACCATTAACTGTATATACTAGTTTAATTAGTGACACTTAGACTACATTTTAAAACCTTTATGGCAACAATATGGCAACATTTTATTTTGACTATTGCAACATTTTTATTAAAAAAAAATATTTGAATAATGCAACATTTGTATTTTAAAACCTTTATTTTAATGTGGAAAAATGTCACCTCATTCTAAAATGTTTCTATGATTAAATTGCTGACTCCTCCCCCATCAGCCAATCACTGTGTGTTTACTCCATGGCAACCCCGCACTCATTTTTAGCTTAAGACTTCAGTCTATTCCTTACTAAAAGTTTCTCAGCAGCTTTGTGAATAGCTATGAGTTCTCTTAAAACCTAAGAACTTTTACTGCCATTTAGGAGAACTCTTAGTGGTAAGATAAAATGTATTGTGAATACGGCCCCAGATGGAGTTTGGGTTCCGAGCACACACAGAGAAGCAGGTTCCCATAGGGTGAAGCATCAGACACGAACAAAACCCTAACTCATGGACAATGAAATGATTTTAAAATTAAACCATGTTGTTGATAAATGTTATGAGAAAAATAAAAGTATTTGGAAAAGAAACAAATTAATATTACTGTTTCAAATAACAGCATTGCTGTTTGAGCTGCATGCGCTAAAAGATCAAGAGATGAATGAACACCTGTAAACTAAAGCGATTTGTTAGAGGTTAATTAAAATCTATATGAGATTAATCAGATTATGAAATATTACAATTTATATCTGCACAAAAGTGAACTCGAAGTTGCATAGGCAGAATCTATAGGCTATAACTCTAGTCAATTAACATCATTTAATTGTTATATTGGAGATTAAGGATCAATTCTGGGCTCTATTGTAATGGTTTGCATTTTGTCTGTCCATCTGTTCAAATTTATGCTGATGACAGTTCTTTAGCATGCTAAAAACAAATAAGCAGTTTAAGTGAAGCCTTGGTTCATGTTTCTGACTGGTTAAGTAATCCATATTTATTTGAACATAGGCAAAACTTGTTCTTTTTGAAAGCTAGTGTTAAATTTTGCTGATGCTTGCTTGATTTTTTTTTTTTAAGATCTTAAATGGACATGCACCTCCCCATTTAAGCATGTTTATAATGCAGAAAGTTAATAGTGGCAAGAGTAACAAGAGCAACTACTAGAGACCGTTGTATAATTTAGACATACATTAGGACAATCAGTCTTTTCAGTAAGAGCTATTCATTATTGGAATACTCTACCAAATCACCATTCAACAGAAGTTTGATTGACAGGTGATCTAACCAATCATAATGCCGAATCAACTATTTTGTCCGCCAAACAGTTAATATAGTAGTCAGCATTTGAAAAGGATCAAAAAAAAAATTCAAATTTGTCCTAAGAACCAAGTTGTGGGTTTTAGGACAACTTTGATAAAAGGTTTTGATCCACTTCAAATGTTGACTACTGTAGATTAACATCGGTAGACTTGAAATTGCAAAATGGTGTGTATTGAAATCTACCTTTTGATGGTCATTTTGTGCTATAACAAGTAGGAAGAGATAATCGGTTCACAATCTGCTTGAGAGGCGCTACAGCAATCAGTCACGAGTCACAACACATTAAAGAGCCACAAAATGGTATTAATTAGGGATGCCACAATTCTTAACCATGGATGTCATGCCAAATGGTTCAATATTATGTTATCACGCACTTGTGAATTGCGTTTTTTTTTTGGTTTTGCATCTCTTTTCTCTTCAAAATGACAGTTTGTGCGTGCCTGTGAGTATACGCACTGAGACGAGGAAACGCCTCAGACGTAAATATTCAATCGTTATGTGTTAAAGTTAAGGGGCGCTTAACCATATTCCACACTTTAACATGGAGAGTGGTGAAGTGAGGCTGCATTACGAGGAAGCACCACCGTCTTTCAGATCTGTGGTGTGGGGACATTTCAGTTATTGGAGTATAAAAGCAGAGGAAGAAAAAAGGTAAACAAAAAAAAATGACTGCAAGCATTGTTTTACACATGTAATCTACTCAAATGGAAACTTCAAACAAGACTGCACATCTGCAGAACCAGCTATATCACTGTCTGAAGGCAGGATAGCAGAGCAGGTAACAGTCATCCAAAAAGCAACAGTCCCTCACTGAATCCTTCAAGCATACATACCCAACTGGTTCTGAGAGACAAAAAATAAAAGGAAGTGGGGGTGTTCATTGCCAAAGATTTGCAACCATTTTCGGTGAAGAGAGATGTGGGCTTTTGTCATCTTATAAAATGCACTCATTCTGCATTACAAGACTACAGTCTCACTTTTTTTTTTCCAGCACCAAGGTAATTCCTAACCTCTATGAAAAGACACGCAAAAGTATCAGACGAATTGGCTAAAGCACAGAGCCTTGCTAGGTTAACTACATGCTGGATTGGGAAATTAAAAGATCTGTACTCCAAACCCATCCCATGTATGAAAGTCATACAAGCATTATTTGACAGAAGAGTTGTCAAATGCTTTGAATACATGGAAGTAGGGGAAGCCATACACGTTACTTCCAGTAACTACAGATAACGTTGCAAATATTGTGAAAGCAGTCCACAAAGCTAATGGGCTGAGGGCCACAGATAAGTTGCTACACGCATGTTATAAACATCACAGCCAAGAAAGCAGTGTCAACATGGTGTCCCACCTTCTGGGGCGGATCAGTAAAAAAGTGACTTTTTTTCCACAAAGCGGACCATGTTTTGACTGCAGGAGATGTTAAACTTGCCCAGAAACAAGTTTTCACCTTGCTGCAGAGAATAGAGTAGAGCTCAAAGTAGAGGAATAGATAGCTGACCAAAGTGATATTGCACTTTGAAAAGCTGAGACTTTGTTTTATATCAAAAGTAATCTAATCTGTCTTGTATTTTTCACTGCATGAGAACATGTGTGGTGTGAGAAATTAACTAAACTAACTAAGGGGTTGGGTCTTTGCAAAGGGTCAATTGAGTTAAGAGAGCAAATGATCTAACATTTGAATATAAATTAAAGATATGGATAAAAGCAAACCAAACTTGTAATCATGAGCAAATAAACCATCTCTGACAGTGCCATTATCATCCTTAGTAGAGTTTATGAATGCATGTTGATTCGGTATTATATTGTTTTCAATGCATGTTTAAAAGTTTTTTTTTTTTTATATATATATATCGTTACTTAATAACGGATGCATTTCAATTGTCCAGTTTTATTGTAATATGACATTTTAATATCTGAGGAAAATTGTGATTGTCTTTTGTTATAACTAGTTTTATTTTTTATCTTAGGTTGCCACCTAAATCTGGCAATGTCCCAATCAAATAAATACATTTAAAAAAAAAAAAAAAAAAACAAAAAAAAAAAAAAAAAAAGAAGTTTCTGAACTTTATGAAAGACCATTGAAATTCCTCATACCTCATGTTCCTTTTCCTGCAGGACCAAGACAATGTCTCCAGGTTCTAATCCAGGTGCCTGGTCAGCTTCGCCGCCAAAGGTGATCTTCTGTCCATGCTTCATACCTTTATCCACATGCACCTCCAGAATCTTCACTTCTTTAATTACCTTCTTCCCCTCACACTTTTTGCAGCGATCCTTCTCGCTGATCACCTCACCTGGATCATAAAGAAACCATCAGCAAACCTTCCGAAGATGAATATTCTGGCTGACATTCACAACTCTGTGACACTAATCGTCAGAGTTGATCCAGACTCCAGCCCCTTACCTTCACCATTACAGTCAGTGCACACTGACTGCATCTGTTGGACCATGCCAGGAGCCAGCTGTCTGATCATAATGCGCATACCACGCCCCCTGCAGGCTGTGCACTTCTGGACCGCACCAGACTTCCCACCTTGACTGATGAGACAGAAAAATGATTAAGGGAATATTTCAAACTCTTTAAAAGCCTTTGTGATCAGTACAGCTCAGACTGATTTAAAATCAAGTAACTTGTGAGATTCAAAATGTAGGATTTTATTGAACTGATTGGGTGTGGTGGAACAAAGAGAAACTGACACACTCATTACAAAGCTCTTTCTTCCTAATTGCCATGAAAACACCCATGAAGCAATAAATAAATAAATAAAATCTTACCCATTACAAGTGCTACACAGAACATTCTTGCTCAGCTGTAATTTGGTTGTTTTTCCATTGTACACATCTTCAAGGGACACCCTATGGGAAAAAAACATGTGAGAAAACTCTTCTGGAATATTACAAGAGCATCTTAAAAACAGAGTGGAAACCCCCCCAAAATAAGAATCTATACATGTTTGGCAACAGTGAGGAGGAGGAAAAAAGAAGAGAAGTTAATGTGACTGCTCAAGGACAGTGAAGAGCAGCATTTTTACACAGATTTGTAAAAAGCGGAAGCCTTGTGATTTCACTCACTTCAGGGGGTGGACCATATCTTCCCCTCTCCGCCGCCCTCCGTTCCTGCTCCGACCCTGTCCTCCCATAAAGCCAAACAGACCACCGCCAAAAATATGGGAAAAGATGTCATCCATCCCACCTCCTCCACAGCCACCTTCTCGCAGACCCTGTTCCCCATAACGGTCGTACAAATCTCTCTTCTCTGGGTTAGTTAGTACTTCATATGCAAAGCTAATCTCTTTGAACTGAAAAGAAAAAAAAAAAAAAGATGACATCTTTGAATAAAAGATATTATTACTGCTTTAAATGTATGTGCATTGATCAACGTTTATCATATTGAGCCGTTTCTTCATAAGACTCTCAGATTTCATTAGATATATCTAAATTTGCGTTTAAGATAAACAAGCTTCATTAATAGCTAAAGATTTACTTGTGATTGGTAATTCTTTAGTAAATCTAAAGAATTTTAAATTTAATATTTCAACATTTCTCAATTGACCTCAAATGTGTGTACAAAATTCCCTCCACAACA
Source organism: Chanodichthys erythropterus (assembly GCF_024489055.1). Taxonomy (NCBI): domain Eukaryota; kingdom Metazoa; phylum Chordata; class Actinopteri; order Cypriniformes; family Xenocyprididae; genus Chanodichthys; species Chanodichthys erythropterus. The sequence goes on along the minus strand of NC_090231.1, from coordinate 25,217,021 downwards.
TACTCATTTAACATTGTTTTAACTCAGTTTAACTTTCTGTATGTATTATATTAACATGCACTATATTAAGGTAAAAGTATTGATAATATTACCACATAACTATTCTTACCTTGTCTCCAGCATTTGGGTTTTTGTCAGGGTGATATTCCTTTGCTAATTTCCGATAAGCCTGAAATATATTCATAGTTTCAGAAGGTTAGTTTCACTTTAGAAAGCATCGATGAAACAACATTCCGCATTTAAACAATTCTCTTTACTAAAGGAACATGGGTAAAACGAGTTACACCTGCCTGAATATCCTAACAAATATTTCTCGAGATTTTAGCTAATGATTCGAGAATGACTCCTTCAGAGTTTCAGTTTGTGCGTCACGTTCATATGAATCCACCCGGCCTTGAACAGCGCAAATGATCGTAAACCTGAACAACATTAACTAACGTTAGTAAGCTTTAACTACTGACGCTGGTCACTGAACACCTAATTACGGTCAGTTTAACGAGTTTATCGGAGGGAGACGGTGTTTAACGCCGGCGCAGAAATCCCTCTGCGCCAAAAACATAGCATGACTAACGTTAATTGAGATAAACAACGAATATAAAATAACCGCAGGACCATCATGTGTGTCAGTTTTCATTTAGTCTGTGTGAAATTAACTGTACATGTGACCTCTTTGGCATTATGACACACATGTAAAGGGAAAAGCCCAGAGTCAAGGCCTATACACCGGCCACACGGTGATCTGATGCTAACTGTGTTTTCAGCCGCTGTTACATGACGATATACATAATGACTGCGTTTAATGTTCAAGTCCACGGCTAAAATCAAACACATACACGGGTAAACGGACAGATAAAGACACGGCAGATGAGCTTGAGTTAACTCCACAACAACACTCCATCTCGTCAATTTTGTCCGACGATCTGGTAACTATAGACACTAGGCCAAACTCACGTCGAGCTTTTAGCTCAGTGCTAATCCTCCCCTCTCTCTTCCTGATTCAAACACCAGACTTCACACTCTGAAACAACGCGAACGAGCACCGAAGTTAAAGACAAGACACATAAACCCGTACCTTTTTCAGTTCGTTTTCGGTGGCCGAGGGGGAGACCCCGAGAATGTCGTATAGTTTGGTATCGGCGACGTTGGACATGGCTGTGCGGAGTGAAGGACTGTCTGCGGGAAGCGGAGAGCTGAAGAGAGACACCGGCCGGAAGCGTCAACTTTAACCTCTCCGCACGCGCCTCCTCTCACCGCACTAGCACATGTCATCATGATGGAGATATTATACACATTCTTATTAACATTCACAAACTTTCTTTTGACGAAGTTTGTTTAAGTAATGCAATGAAATAATTTTATAAAATATATCCAGATAAAACTATTGCGTGTTTATTACACTTCTCCAAAATGCTGTCAAAATATGCTGCTGCTGCGGGTGTAATTAATTTTGGTGGCCCGATTTATGAAATGTAAACCGGGACATGTATTTTTTTGTTTATTAATGGCCGTGGCTTTCATATACTCTTGTAATTGATTATTAATATTGGCCCTAATTATTGTAGTATTTACAGATGTATAATTATTATAGTTATTGTAATCATTGTAAAACGTAATGTAATGCAATAAAAATCACACTACGAAAAATAGTAAATAGCCAATGCTAAGTACAAAACAAATTATGACTTGACAAAAACAAAAATGAAAACATATGATAAACTGTATTTGATGTATATATATATATTTTTACATTTCCTTATTGTATTTAATAGTTTTATTTTCATAGTATTTTTGTTGTTGTATGTTTGTGCTTTCAATTGTTAGGCGTATTATTTTACCCTTTAGGCTCATTCGAGAACAAATTATATTTGCTTTCAGCTCCCTCTGTTGGTACAAAATAATCACTACACGATTGCTCTGGTAACCAGCAGGATGGTCAGGCTATTTTGCAGTTTATTTGTATTGTTTTAATCTTGCTATAAAACGCGGAAATTTTGGGGGAAGCAATGGACAGAGTAATTAGTATTTAAATTAGCCTATCATTTGTAGGCTATAGGACTATTGGTGTTCTGATGCTGCAATTTATTTAGGCCTACAGGGTGACCAGAGTTTGTTTGTGTGTGTGTGTGTGTGTGTGTGTGTGTGTGTGTGTGTGTGTGTGTGTGTGTCATACTCCAATTTCATAGCATTAGTTCAGCAAGCCTATTTTTTTTTTATGTTAACGCACATAACGCATATGTTTTGCAGTGTAAAAATAGTAGATGTTTTTGTTCAGAAATAAAGAAAAATAAAACAAGAAAAGAAAACGTCTTCTTCAATATTTAAAATGTATTATATTTTTTTTTTTTTTTTTTTTTTTTTCAATTTAAATAGTAAAACCATTATGTAACTCAAAACAACCCTTGAAATGCTATCTAGTTCACCCTGGTCTAGTGTGAATTTGTTGTGTCTTCTCTCTTCTCCTAACAGCTGCCCTATTACAGAAATACTGGCACAATGAAAATGATTTGATTTTAACAGCGACACATCCACTGGGATCCGTGTACCTGACTTTTCACAATTGACAGTGAGAGGAAGTAGTCAATTATGCTGAAATGAAAATGACTGTCATGATGATTATTAAATGAACTGAAGTCATTGGTCCGAGCCATCCATCCCCCTCTACCTCTATACTACACCCTGACCAAACCACACTCAATACGCTAATCAGGACATATTGGATATTTAATAAGCATTGCAGTTTATATCTGAATGAAATGTCATTTACCCCAAATCGTCACGTGATGGCAGCAAATGACCGCAGCAGATAAACCCCCGAAGTGATTTGGTTTGTGTGTTAGGACTCCACCAAAATAAGCTACCTTTAGGAGCCACTGCCATGTCTTGAAGCAGTGCTGGATGTACTAGAACCAGAGCAGACAACTAATAACTTGTTTGCTGTTAACTTTTAATAAAATAATTAGACAGGATATTATCACATCATATGGAATGAAATGTGGCTGGAGTTTTCAGGCTGGAATGAAATGTGAAACAAAGTACTTAAAAAAAAAAAAAATTGTTTATTTACACAGTAATAAAACTGCAAATCACTTTAAATCAGAATGAAAGTCACCATGAAATCAAAACTGACACTTTATTTTTTTAAAGGAAAATTGCAGTATTTATTATAAATGATTTTATAATACACATCATTATCATCACATCATTTTTTTTAAATTTATGTGCCATGGTATACTTTAATCAAAATAACTTAAATAATTAAAATAACTGAAATAAAACTTTAATCAAAATAATAAATAATCCCTCCCCCCTTCTCTGATAACACATTTACTGGCGTAGGGCAGGACAAGCTGCAATAAACAACTACAAAAAAAAAAAACAATTTAAAACTTTAAAAACAATTGAAATAGTGAAATACTAAAGTCTTTTTAATCTTTTCCTTTGATATGTGATCTATTCTGATTAGTTATATAGCTACATCTGCCTTGCACCTTTTTTGTTGTTTTTTTCTTTCTGTATTGTGAATGTTTCCTTATTTGTTTATATAGTGTTCTCAATAATAATAATACGATTCAACAGTCTAATCAATTCCTGATAAAAAGATTAATTCAACTTCCGCTCATGCTGACTGTAACGCTGATATCCACAGAAGACGAAGATGATGATAATAATCCAAGGTTTATTGAATAAATACTAACAAGAGAGCCAACATGTGAGACAGTGTGTCAAACAAAAACAATACCGGACAATGATCATAATGAAGGGAGGAACTTAAATAAACAGTGATGATTAACTAAAAGAAGAACAGCTGTGATGATTAGTGTTAGGGGCTGTTTACATGACACCGTTTTCAACTAAAAACGTAAAACTTTTTATGCATTTTAGCCGTTCATTTACATGACAAAGGCTCTTTGGGTGCCTGAAAACGCAAACTTTTGAAAACGGTCTCTGTGTAAACAACAAAAACCTGAATCTTTGAAAACGATGACGTCATGCACATGCATATTACATGTTCAGTCCACAGCGTTTCATCGCCATCTAATGGCCTGCCAGCAGAATACAGCGTTTTTAGCGTGAAATCATGTGAATGGGGATCATTTTGACAATGGTGTCCTCTGTACACAGAAAACTTGAAGGAAAAACTTCTTCGTTTTAAAGGGGTGGTTCAGTGTTTTTTTTCTAGGCTTGATTGTGTTTCGGGGGCACAGTTTAACATGTCTTAATTCGTTGTTTTTTTGAAAACGCTGTATTTTTCATATATTTTGTCTTTATTCTACACCTCTGTTTCCACGCTCGTTTGACTTCCTGCTTCTATGAAGCCATTCCCTCTGAAATACGCAATGTGCTCAGAATGGTTAGCAGGTTGGTAGCTGGCCCAGTGTATCATGATTCGCTGAAGCATCCGGAAATGCCACGCCCCTTACCATTCGTAGTTACGCGCTAAGCTGGAAATGTAAATAATAGCGTCTGTATTGCTATATAAGGGTTTATGATGTCACCAACCCGGGAAGAAGCTCATTGTAGTCCAAACCGTCTGTTTTTGTAGGCAATAAACTGCCATAATTTAAAGACAATATCTCTGTTTGCATTGATCTTTCAGCGCTGTAACTTTGCAGATACTGTTTATGCTCCAGCAGCAACATTACATTTTAACTAAAGTTAAAAAAGTGAAATCGCATTGAACCACCCCTTTAAGCATAACATACCGTGTGTCCATGGTGACTAATGAGTGGCGGGAACTAGAACAAAGGGAACTTATGTCATGAATGAACTGAAAGTCCATGAAAACCGACTAACTCAACATAACTGTGACACTGACTTTAATGTATACCTTGTTTAACTCTCTAATTCTTTTAAATCACATTTTAAAAGTTGCTCTCAACATCTTGCTGTACATTTTCTAAGGATATTTTCCTGTTGTTTGTTTTCAACAATGCCAAGGTCACGGCCTGATATAATACATGACCAAATGTGCAAATGTGAGCTGTTTGAAAGCGTATAGTGAGACTGACTTGATTTTGTCATTAATGGCAGTGTGCAGTCACTATGAAGCTTCTGCCATGACTCGTCTTTCCATGGTAAAAGAAACGCCTCTGATTGGTGGATCAGTCTTCAGGATTATGAGTATCAGTGATTGAAGGAATAGTTCACCCAAACTTTTACTCACTCACTTTCATGTTGTTCCAAACCAAGCACCATAAAGTATCATAAAATTGTGTATTCCTAGCCAAATTATGTTCTATATTTCACTATATTCCAAGCCATGTTTTGTGTGCAGAAGTTCAGTCCAGAAGGGTGTTGACCACCGTGAACTGATAAACACAAACACATTTTCCCTTTGGAATAAAGTGTCAAGACCAATTCATGATACTATGAATAAAATTAAACCAGGAAGTTGAAAACAAATGGGGACTCTTTTTTCATTTTCAAAATTCATACCGACTTCAACCTCAGTGACAATCACCTTGTTTGGCCGAAGCCTCTGGGTCTCACGGAGGCTGTGACCTGCACTGCGTCTGTCTTTTTCAAGACGTACGAGGCCTTGAGTGCTCCTGCAGTCTAATTCAACATGACAGATCAGGGAGATGGACACTGAGAGAGGACTAGAGGAAAATAAGTGAACAGAAAACAAAATGACAGTGAAGATGAAAGACATGTTCTTAGTGTGTAGACTCGTCCAGTAATGGCAATAATAAAATATCATTACTGTTGATCCTGGACAGACAGAAGGAAAGTAATGTAGACTCTAATGGAAATAAGATGAAATATGCATGCTGCATGTTTTTTGTGGTTCACAAGATGCAAAGTTATTGTTGCAGGTCATACATCAATCAAAGGTGCGTTAGGTGGTGTAATTTTATTAAAATGTAATTGCACATCTCTCACATCAACATCTTTACAATTATTCATGTTATGACTAAAATGGAAGCGCAGTATAATTTGATATACAACATATATTGGTTAGAAAATATATTCCTGCTCAATTTTACTTATTTAACAACAAAAAGAATCATTTTCTATACAAAAGGTGTAAGCATCATTTACAATTTCCACACTTTATCTGAAGCTTGTAATGGATTGCTTGAACCTCCAAAAATGGTATGTTTATAGGTTAAAGAACATATAACGCATGTGCTGTGGTGTTTAACGGCCACTGAGACACAATGATAAGTGCACACAGGGAAAAGCTAAAAAGCAACTCTTAAAAACCAAAGGCAAAATGTATAAATCAGGTCAGTGTTTGTGTATGCTGTGGTAATAGTAGCCGTTCTTGTTTAAAGCATGTTCCTCTGAACACCGTGCCTAATGCAAACACCGAATCCTTTGTCTTCCATGTAAACTTTGGTTGTTGTGCTAAGCAGCTATGACCATTCAAACCAACTAGAGACTAGACCAAGGGCGTAGTTTTGGTTTAAACATCGGGGGGTTGAAGTATGAACCGTTTTGCTTATTTATTTATTTTTGCAAAATGGTCTTTTGTGGTATTATCCACACATGCAAAGTTGGTTGATACAGGACTGAAATAAAATAATAGCCTAGGTAACCATTGCTTGTTTACATAAGATATGCTATATGATGTATTTTATATAATTTAAGCACCTGGAACCTTAGCAATTTGACACATTGTTCTACTTCAAAATGCCATGATTAACTTTACGTAACAATTTCTGCTAACACTTTACAAAAAGGTTCATTTGTTAACATTAGTTAATATATTCACTAACATGAACCATCCATGAGCAATACATTTGTTACGGTATGTGTTAATCTTTGTTAACATTAGTTAATAAAAATTCATTCACAAAGTTTGTTCATGTTAGGTCACAGTGCAATAATATTAACAAATACAACTCTTGATTTTAATAATGTATTAGTAAATGTTGACATTAACATTAACAAAGATTAATAAATGCTGTAGAAGTGCAGTTCATTATTAGTTCATGTTAAATAATGAACCTTATTGTAAAGTGTTACCCATTTTCTTATATTGAAATTATTTTCTGCTCCTTAACAGTTCACTCAGCTCTTAATGATTTTGTCTCTGTCATCTCTTGGAACATTTAAAGAGCAGGTTTTTCCTCCTATCAGTCATCATTAGAACACATTTTACACATAACTTGTACTTGCCCTTATGAAATGTACCATAGTTCTTGTAATTGTTTAACTGTAGCATTTGCTATAATAAGGCTATAATTACAGATTAGGCCAATGTTGACTTTTTTTCTTTTTTATTAATCTATAGAATTTGTTATGAAAAACAGCAGCCTACACATTTAGAAACTATGGCTACAACATGGCACAGTTGTAATATAAATCTCTAGTGAAAAATCTATTTCCTTAACCATTCCCTTTTTATTATAAATTCTACAAGTTAGTCAAAATGTAACACAATAAATATGCCTACAATAAAAAGTGATAAATTCTAGTAAATGTGGTCATGAGTAGCTTAAAAAGCTTTCTCATATAAGTTGGTGCAAGATTATGTTTTTTTTAGTCTTTTTAGTTTATGTGGCTGTTTTAGATCATGTTTGACTTTCTCCATAGTGTTTTAAACTGGTAATTTGTCGATAGAATTCAAATGGGTCGCACATTTTATCATCAGCTTCACTATAGTATAATACTTTTGGAGCGAGCTGGTGAACACGCAGAGTATATGGTGAGTCACGGGCCACTCATGCACAATTCAATAAACTGTGCTTCAGTCATATTGCACTGATAATTGGTCCGCTCAACTTAGTGCTTATAAAAGCCCAGAACGTTCGGTATATATATAATTAACAGCCTGACACAAACTATGCCCCTGGACAAGACATTTTGTCTCTTGGTTTGCGTAGCCCTGGCCATGGTTCTGATTAGCTGTGATTACCGTGTCGCATGCCATTTTTGTTTTCAGTGGAAGAAAACCTGTCTTATCCTGTCTGGTTTAGGCACGGTGTGAATAATACCTATAACAATAACAATATTAGCATCCACACCAACGGATGATAACATTCTGTTTATTGTAAGCACATGCTGCAGTTACTGTTATGTCATGTGCTGCTTGAGTTGAGTGGATTCTGATTGGCAGTCTTTTTATTTTTCATCAGCAAAAAAACAATATTATTCCTCTGTGTCGTTATCATTAAAGACTTTACTATTCTCATAGAAATAGGATGCTTATTAAAACTTTATCGTTATAAGTTATCGATATCGTTCCTTGGCGTGAACGGCTCTTAAGGATACAGCAGGGGAGGGTTTTGACCACTAGATGACTTCAGTTCATAATAATGACAGTCATCTTCATTTGAGTTCATAATTTGAGTTATCCACAGAATCAAATGATGCCAAATGTGAGTTAATGCTGAGCAACAACACAAAACCTACATAATGTTTATCTTTCATTTTAGATTTACATAGATTAAAATAGCCAGCCATGTCTTCTCGTCTGTCTGTCCGTGTACAGTCCGTTCGCTCAGTGCTCAGCAATGCAGGACAAAGTCGGTGGCAGTCAGGGCTCTTGTTCTCCCTCGCCGTCTCAGAAGTCCATAGATATGGAACGCTGTCCCGGGTCCACCACGGTGGTGGTGTTGCTGCTACTACGAGCATTGCCATGGTTACGGATGGTAATGCTCCCGCAGCCGCTTCCGATGCTGCCAGCAGCCCCTCCTACGCTCCCACCCCTCACGTAGATTTCACAGGGGATCTCCTCCATCACGCGGTCCTCGATCACCTGCTCGGCGCAGTCGTGAGTCTGTTTGTATCCGTAGCAGCTCTTCTTGTAGGTGCCGGTGTTGCTGCTGTTGAAGGTCTTCATGGGAGGTGGCTTGGAGAAATCGTTGTGGTAAGAGAGCTCCATTGAGCTGAGCGTGGTGCGGCTCTGCTTCATGCTGCCGCCCGAGGAGGGCTGGGCACCACAGTGGTGCTCGTGGATGCATCGAGACATGGTGGAGGAGCGCCGCAGCTTATGGTAGCCGTCCAGCTCATCCGACAGCTCAGCCAGGTCTGACGACAGCTCCTTGTCGCGGAGGGAAAACAGCTCGTAGTTGGGCGGATCGAAGACTTCTTGGAAGCCGCCTTTGTTGAAGACCGGCGGCCGACGGGCCACTACCTTCTTACGGGGTTGCTTCATTTGCACCAGGATGGAGATGATGAGCAAGACCAGAACCACACCAGCGGAGATGCCAATTACCGTGCCGTGTGTCTTTGTGATTTGGTGAAAGAGTCCTGTGGACTTCCTTTCTGAAGTGGAGATACAAAGAGTTTTTAGTCAAACAAACTTTAAACCATAAAGAAACATAAAAGAGTCAAGACAAAATCTATTTATATAGCACATTTGATGAGCAAGACCTGCAGTTTACAAGCAGCAGAAGTTGACTCATTCATTCGGAATACATTTCACCTTAATTTGCTGCCCAAAATGTGTGGACAGAGAAAATGCCACTAAATAATATACACTAGCATTCAAAAGTTTGGGATCGGTAAGATTTTTAATGTTTTTAAAAGAAGTTTCGTCTGCTCACCAAGGCTTCATTTATTGAATTAAAAATACAGTAAAAACAGTAATATTGTGAAATAATTTTACAATTTAAAATAACGGTTTTCTATTTGAAAATATTTTAAAATGTAATTTATTCCTGTGATTACAAAGCTAAATTTTCAGCATCATTACTCCAGTCTTTAGTGTCACATGATCCTTCAGAAATCATTCTAATATGCTGATCTGCTGCTCAAACATTTATTGTGTACAATATTTTTTTTCAGGAATCTTTGATGAATATCAATTTATGAAATATATATCTTATGAAATCTAATCTTTTGTAACATTATAAATGTCTTTACTGTCATTTTTGATCGATTTAATGCATCCTTGCTGAAAAAAAGTATTAATTTCTTTAATTTCTATTCAAAAAAATAAAAATAAAAATTCTTACTGACCCCAAACTTTGCAAAGGTAGTGTATAATGCTGCAGAAGCTTTGTATTTCAGATAAATGCTGTTCTTTTGAACTTTCTATTCATCAAAGAATCCTGAAAAAAGTACACAACTGTTTTCAACATTGATAATAATAAGAAATGTTTCTTGAGCAGCAAATCAGCATATAAGAATATGCTTATATTTTTCGAAAATGACCGATCGTTTCACTAGATAAGACCCTTATTTCTCGTCTGGTATCGTTTAAAGCCCTTTGAAGCTGCATTGAAACTGTAATTTTGACCTTCAACCGTCTGGAGGCCATTGAAGTCCACTATAAGGAGAATAATCCTGGAATGTTTCATCAAAAACCTTCATTTCTTTTTGACTGAAGAAAGAAAGACATGAACATCTTGTCTTGATGACATGGGGGTGAGTAAATTATCAGGAATTTTTTTTTTGAAAGTGAACAAATCCTTTAACTACTTGGCACAAGCTGGTTGGTTGCTCACACATTTAAATGGCTGGTTACATTCACTATACATGTAGCAGTTTGCAGCATGCTTCAGAATTCTTCTAAAACCCTCCACCTTCCCCAGCTCCACCTGTATTGATCTGCTATGGGTTATTGATATATGCTATATTTGTGCTCGCAGCAGTGTATCGGCTTATGTATTGGCAGTAGAAAGTTCCTGTACTTGCTCTGCAGCAGAAGCAATAATCTACAACAACAGCAATAATCTACAACAGAATATAGCAGATCTATTCCGCCAAGACCAAATTCAAACATTAACAAAATCAAAAGAGATATTTAAGATGGTAAAAGATTATTTTAAATAAATGCTCTTCTTTTGACTTTTCTATTAATCAAAGAATCCTAAAAAAATGTATGACAGTTTCCACAAAAATATTAAGCAGCAACTTTTTTCAACACTGATAATAATAAGAAATGTTTCTTGAGCAGCAAATCAGCATATTAGAATAATTGCTGAAGGATCATGTGACACTGAAGACTGGAGTAATGATGCTGAAAATACAGCTTTGCCAACATGAGAATAAATGACATTTTAAAAATATATTCAAAAAGAAAATGGTTCTTTTTGACTATAATAACATTTCACAATATTTCTGTTTTACTGTATTTTTGGTCAAATAAATGCAGCCTTGGTGAGCATGAGAAACTTTTTTTTCAAAAATATTAAAAATCTTACTGATCCCAAACTTTTGAACCGTAATATATATTATATATATATCAAAATATATTTTTAATAATAATAAAGTTGCAACATATGCTATTTGAATAATAAAAACAACATTAAATATTGTTACAAAAATACAATGGTTAATTTTATAGAAGATTAGCACTTTAACCACAAAAGTAGATTAGTCCCGTTCCAGGCCGTAGGTGACTGAGGAAACAGAAGCTGGTGTTTATGCAGTAACTCACCCTTGCAGTGGTTCTCATCCCAGGGGTAGACGCAGTTCTGAACACCATTGCACACTAGTGAGTTGTTGATGCACATGTTGCTGTGACAGAAAAAGGTGCTGCTAGAGCAGGGAGCTGAAAAACAGAACAGATAAAGAAGATTAAATCTCTTGAAAACAAGGCAACAGCAGCTCTTTATCCTCATAGCAGGGCGTCAGCGGCCGTTTGAAGAAATGTGCGCCTCATGCCTGTGCCACAGGCTGTGTAGCGGGTGTTCAACACAACACTATAAATCAAATATAACAGCCATCGCCCATCTGGCCAAGTTGCCATGAAACTCTTTTCTGAATGAACGCTTAGCATACTAGTCAGAGCGGAGGGTAACGAATAATGGAAAGAGAAGGAGGGGGAGATAAGCTTGTAATTGAAGGTGAGTGCTGATCGCTGGGGATGAATCCTTCAGGCTGTGTCTGCAAACCCTGACACTCATCTCCTCATTGTGTCTCCCACTTCTAGCTGCACAGCATCATCCCTCGGCCTCCATTTTACGCCAAAACCAAACCACTACTTTAGTGTCCTCCTTGCAAATGCAATGCTAGAGCCTGAGAGGGGAGGGAAAAATCTTGTCCAGTTTATGTGATTAAGTGACTGATGACTACTAAAATCAGTACCAAAATGTTTCATGGTTTCCACAAAAATATTAAGCAGCACAACTGTTTTCAACATTGATAATATTAAGAAGAATGTTTCTTGAGCAGCAAATCAGCATATTAGAATGATTTCACTGAAGACTGGAGTAACGATGCTGAAAATTCAGCTTCACAGGAATAAAATTACATTTAAAAATATATTACAATAGGAAACAGTTATTTTAAATTGTAATAATATTTCACAATATTACTATTTTTACTGTGTATTTGTTTTGATCACATAAAAGCAGCCTTGGTGAGCATAAGAGACTTCTTTCAAAAACATTAATAAATCTTACTGACCCAAAACTTTTGAACTGATAATGTACACTGCCCGGCCAAAAAAAAGTTGTTGTCTGGAACAATAAAAAGGCAAATAAAAAAAGAAAAATAACATGCACCTCTTGATGGAAATAACATCACAACATTTATTTCCATCAAGAGGTGCACCATTTTTTGTTCAAGAACTTGTACTGACAATGCAAGAGGTGAGCACTCTGTAAAGCCTCATCCAGCACATCCTAATTCAATGAAATTAAGGTCTGGACTCAGAGGTGCAAATTCATGTGTGAAAATGATTCTTCATGTTCCCTCCCAACCATTCTTTCACAGTTGGAGCCTGATGAATTTTGTCCTCCTGGAATATGGCCATGATGTGTCTTCCTACATGGTTGTTTAAAGGATTAGTCCACTTTTAAATAAACTTTTCCTGATAATTTACTCACCCCCATGTCATCCAAGATGTCCATGTCTTTCTTTCTGCAGTCGAAAAGAAATTAAAGTTTTTGATGAAAACATTCCAGGATTATTCTCCTTATAGTGGACTTCAATGGGCACCAAACAGTTGAAGGTCAAAATTAGTTTCATTGCAGCTTTAAATTGTTCTACACGATCCCAGATGAGAAATAAGGGTCTTATCTAGTGAAACCATCGCTCATTTTCTGAAAATAATTTATGGTTAAAACGTATATAATTTTCATCTTGAACTAGCTCGGTTCTTCTTCTCCATTTGAATTCCAGCAGTGTAGACACTGCTAAGTGTATTACTGCCCTCCGCAGGTCAAAGTTTTGAACTAATTTTTATATGCAATATGCTAGAATACAACAATTAGTTCAAACTGTGACCTGTGGAGGGCAGTGATACTCTTAGCAGTGTCTACACTGCCGGAATTCTAATAGAGAAGAAGAAGAGAGCTAGTTCAAGATGAACATTTATGGTTAAAACTAATATAATTTTCAATTTTTTTCAGAAAATGAGCAATGGTTTCACTAGATAAGACCCTGATTTCTCATCTGGTATCGTGTAGAACAATTTGAAGCTGCAATGAAACTAATTTTGACCTTCAACTGTTTGGTGCCCATTGAAGTCTACTATATGGAAAAAAATTTAATGTTTTCATCAAAAACTTTAATTTCTTTTTGACTGAAGATAGAAAGACATGGACATCTTAGATGACATTTTGGGTGAGTAAATTATCAGGAAAAGTTTATTTAAAAGTGGACTAATCCTTTAAGAAATGAAAAGTTACACACTCCATCAATTAGGTTTAGAAGAACTGTTGCCAAACATAACATGCTAGAAAAATAATAACCACCAACAATTATGACCCAATCATAGAGTCTTAAGTTTTTGCCTATTTAAATCGACTTTTTCTTTTTCTTTTTTGGCCTGGCAGTGTATTTGTGGCACCTGACCTGGCTCCCAAACTTGAATTAGTATGTATTCTGATGGTAAAAGGGCAAATATATTTTGAAAAGCAGTGGAAAAGAAAGTGAAAGTGTTGCTGATTGCCAAGATAGTAGTGAAGGCATTAAATGAACCAACTAATCCAAACACAACTTGGCCGTGTCAATCTATTCACAGCGCCACAAGGCTTTCAACAGTACAAACACTGTGATGAAAATCATTTGCATTTGCCACTGCAACTGCTTTTGCACAGTGAGCAAGATTAATATTCATATGGAGTTGACATTGAATGCTACAATTAATTCCTCTGATTATTCTGGCATTTATTAAAGTATTACAGACTAGAGCAAAAATATCTGTTTGCTCCATGGTAATTTTCCGTTTTAGCATTCAACCTTTAAACAGCCACTGTCCTGAAAAGCAAAGAGGGAAAAATGTGATATTTTGTCCATACCCAAAATCTAATTCATGAAGTAAAGCTTCATTTAGTGTTTTCTTTCTTTTCAGCAGCAGCAGCAGCAGCAGCAGATAACTTCCAATTTTCCATCATGACTGACCCATTAGCATGAGAAATGTGCAACACTATAGCCCTGTTATTTGATTTCCTATGCAAAGGTTGGCTGAGTAATTGGCTTTTTGATATTACCGCTTTCTACAGAGATTACTTTAATTAACTTCACACTTTTAAATGGACAATTTTTAAATGACAAAACAGGTTAGAGTCAGTTCCCATGGATCACAGCGTATTTCAGTCTATTATTCAACATCTTTATTCTGACATTTCAAGCAACATTTGTGATAAACTTACATGCTTCAAAAGAGCTTATTTCCATTTCTGCATGATACATTTATATTGGATTAAAAGGTAGAATGTCCCTGGATATAGACTTTGAAGACTATGAGTGTTGACGGTTAACAATATTTCATTGCAGCGTGTGTAACAGTTAAATTGAGATGTACAGCAGCATATTAAGTTTTTATGTTAATGGCATGTAAATCCTAATGAATTTTGGCACATTATAATCTGGGGAACTGTCCTGCTCTCTTTGTTTTCGTGCTGTTTTCATACTGCGGTTAGCAGAAGACTTGCAATCCTGGAAAGGCAGACTCTGCCTAAAGCACATTACAAAATGAAATATAAATGATGTTTCTACCCAGCCTGCTGGCTTTACCTCCTTTTCTTTTTCTTTTCCTTTTTTTTTTTTTGCTAGCTGACGTGGCACAGACTTATCCAAAGGTCACATTCATCCACACTAACTTTCTAGCACCATGAAAGCCACTGATTTAGCCTTGAAATATGAATGCTGCTTCTCAATTCAGTGGTACAAGTGGCCACTAATAGTGTTCACTATGATTTGTATTATACGTCCATCCTGCTGTAATTTAACATTAAGAACGTCTATACTCACGATCCACAAATGAGGTGAAGAGCATGCGGAAACGGCTGAGTCTGCTGCTCTCATCGGCCCACATGCGCACGACACCCACGCCAGTATCCAGCATCACGTCATTGGCCACCGTGCTGCAGAACTTTGCTTTCAGGTTCTCAATGGCGCTGCTGCCATCATACACGGCCACAAAGTTCTTCTTGCACTCATTTGAGTGCTCCATCTGGTACTCGAGGAAGCGAAGGTATATCTGCAGGGAGGAAGCAACCTTTAAATGCATCAGCTAGATTATGCAAAATGCTGACTCGAACAGGACAAGAAAGAATACAGCAATTTGCAAAAACGGAATTTCGAGCAGAATGGAAAATATTGCTGCATTTTAGTCTGAGACAGAGTGAACTGATCTATGGGGACTGATTACCAAGAATAACAAAAAAAGCTCCTGGCTATGTTTTCTTAAAGACACAGGCATAAAATATTGTCAAAAAAAAAGATGCTCCTCACAACTCTAATGACTTATCTTTATGCTTTGTAATCATTCACTCTTCTGCCAAGTTCTTCAGGGATATTTTTTTTAGCCTGCTAAGTGTTCCGGTCTGCTTAGTGCAGGTAAGCGTGTAATCCCTGAGCCATCTTAATGCAGTTTTCCTCCCTCAGTCTTATTGCTAGTACTTGCTGATTCGGCTCAACCGCCATTTCTGCATCATTGGCCTAATACTTGCTGTTACTGCATTGCTAATTTGAGCTCTCCTTGAAAAGTTTTCTCAGCAGAAAAAGGGTCGGGGGGCCTGATGGCCTCCTGCCTCTTGTCAGGTTTTAGGTGCTCATATATCTGCCCCTGGCAGAAGAGCAGGGTCATCTGATTTGATGAACTGTGCAAGTAAAGGAGGTCACCTTGGACTGAGGAAGGGCACGGAT
Organism: Chanodichthys erythropterus; assembly: GCF_024489055.1. NCBI lineage: Eukaryota > Metazoa > Chordata > Actinopteri > Cypriniformes > Xenocyprididae > Chanodichthys > Chanodichthys erythropterus. Next base: position 25,201,025 of record NC_090231.1, on the reverse strand, counting down.
GGTCCAGATGCAGTCTAACGCATCTCCATTTTTGATTTTATCCTCTTCTTCCACCTGACTGGAGCGGATGACTCCATCTGAACCACTGATCTCAAACTGGCAATCTGCCGGAAGAAGAGGTTTGGAAGCAAGAAAATACAGTGGAGAGAGAAATTAGGAAAAAAGAAAAAACTAAAGTGGTACTAGCAAAAAGAAAGCAAGAGGAAGCATTGACTACAAATTGGAGGCAAATAGAGGGTTTTTGAAGAATACAGAAATGGAAAGTCTGACAAGAGACATGAGATAGGCAGCATAAGACCAACAGAGAGAGACGGAGGAGTGGAGGATGTCAGTAGCAGATAGCCTGCAGTCTGCCGCAGAGAATAGAAAGCACTTCAGATGGAATTGAAGTGGGGGGTGAAAATATTGAGGGGCTTACCTGGAATTGGATTTAGCAATCCACCGACGTGCAAATGAAAATCTGGGTCTGAAATGATAAGACAGATATCGCATTACCCAGATAGCACACACTGTAAAATCCCATGCTACAAACGTGCAATAAAATCCTGTTTAAGAGAGCCGAGGGTGCTGCGGTGCAAAGATCTGCCATTTGATCTAATAGGCGGAATTTAGTGTTTGTCTTATTTGACCTTAAACACACAGAACATCTGAAACTTTTAAAGCTACTGCATCTGGATCTTGCCCAGAATTTTAATGCCTAAAAATCCATTGAATCAAGTAGAAGTATTGGTTTCACTTTACAATAAGGTTTCTTTAGTTGACATTAGTTAACAATACTTACAAAACCATTTATTAATCTTAGTTAATGCTAATTTCAACATTTACTAATACATTACTAAAATCAAAAGTTGCATTTGTTAACATTAGTTAATGCACTGTGAACAAACACGAACAAACAATGAACGACAGTATTTTTATTAACTGACATTAACAAAGATTAACAAATACTTTAACAAAAGTATGTTCATTGTTAGTTCATGTTAGTTAATACATTAACTAATGTTAACAAATGAGACCTTATTGTTACTGAAGTATTTGTATTCAAGTATAAGGACAGCATAATGACAGCAAGCTTGCATTAATATTTCCTGCACTGAAAACATATTAACCTAAAATATGTACTTCATGTAATATAATCTCTAAATTAATAGATTTTATTCAAGAAAAAAAAAAAGAAAATCAATAAATCAACCTAAACATTAGATTACACCAACAACAGAAATTTTAAGGATTAGATCAGGTAGAAAGAGATCCTTATAGCAACAATTGCAGGTTTCCACATTTTACTGTGTATAATAGTGGCTATAAATAATAATAAAAAAATAGTTATCAGAAGTTGGCCACTGAAAATTATTACAAGCTTGATTGTTGTGAAATCTAATTTACATGAGGAGGATGATCACATTTATTTCTGAAGGTAATTCATCTGCATGGAATGGATTCTAAATCACAAAGTGCAGCATTTACTGAATACAAAGTCGTGTTTGTGTGTTTATCACCGCGTTTAGAACATACATCAAGTCCGACAGACAAATAAACAATGCTGCAGTGTGAAACAGGCCTAAGAAGTGACAAGCAAGGACACTTTACAAGGTCCAGAACATAAAGGCTGTCTATTTAAATTCAGAATGCATTTATGAATCAAGCTCAAATATAGAACACTTCTTGCTTTCACTGTCCGGGTTGGTGAATGTGATTTCACCAAGTAGAACATGTCCCTGGATCAACATCCTTGTTGATCCTGGAACAACATGCCAATCAACCAATCAGATTTGAGGGATAAGTTTACAGTTAATGTGAACTATGCTTACAACAAGTCTTAGGGGCTTCTACACCATTCTTATTCACCTATCATTTCCCTCTGATTTAAGGTATATGTTACAGATATGGTTAGGTTTAGGGGTAGAGATAGGGTTAGGACTATATGGGATGTTGTTCCAGGATCAATAAAACGATGCTTGATCCAAGTCTTACTTGGCAAAATCACGGCGAATGTCAGGGTTACCTGCTATAAAAGTGTATTTGACACGGAAGCCTAAGCCTTCAAGCTCCTCGTCACTGGTGAATTTTATCCACATGAAGCGGCCCGTGGAGGTGACCACACCGGGACTCTTTGGCCCACAGAAGCGATCAATAAGAGGGGAGAAACCGAAGGGACCATCCCTTATCTCAATGTGGTCGAAGCGGCACTCGAAGGAAGGCTCGATATAGTACGTTTTGTCAAAGGCCAACTGAATTCTCTGCCGAGGGAGAGCTGCAGGAGAGAGAATCGAGAATGAAAGAGCAAACATTATAATTAATTTATAACTGTTGAGTATGTGTCACTGTAAGCTGTGCTGGGGAACCTATTTTTTTATTCCCGACAATTGGAAACACAATATTACTACATTATATAATTATAATAATCCGCCAGTCAAGCACAGCCTCTGAGACACACACACACACACACACACACACACACACACACACACACACACACACACACACACACACACACACACACACACACACACACACACACACACACACACACACACACACACACACACACACACACACACACAGGGAATATTTATCAAAATGAACAACACAGATGTCACATCCACATTATATCCAGTGCCCACATTGTGAACAGACAGTCTACTACAAATGAAGATAAACTCTCTTTCATAACCCTGTCGAAAGCACTTGATAGACCATTATATTGCAATGCACATTTCATTTGAATTAATTTTGATTTATTAAGATGAATACAGAAATGTCCATAGTAATCTCTAATGTGTTGTACAATAAATGCACAAACATGTAGTACAATGAAACAACCACTATCTGCTAACTCAATTTGAATTTAGGTCACCTGCTTGAGGCACAACAACCATAATCATATCAGTCTCTGAAACAAATAACCAATGTCACTGCTGATTTAGGTTTGTTCAGCTGTATTTGCAGCAGCTTGCATTAAAACTACAGACTCTGCAGAATCTACAGTCATTTATCAAGGAAAAAAAAGAAAGCTCCTTTCTGTTCTGCATATAAAGGCATATAAATATGCATAGGATTATTACTATCCATTCAGTTAAATAAGTTACTAGGGTGAATTAAGATAATGTGGGCCATTGGGTAATGTGGAAGCTTAACTAAGCTCTGACTAAACCATGTACATTTTTTCTACATCAAATTCAAGTGTTTCTTAAAATGTTCATACTCTAGCTCATTTTTCTTATTTGTTGGTCTGAAGTGGAAGCAAGCTGCATAGGTCAAACGTGTTGAAAGTTCAGCCAATAGTAGCTATATTTATTTATTCTACAAAAACAAAAAAACAATGCAATAAATAAATTTACACTGATCTCACAATGAGATCTCATTTAAAATAGTTTTTTTTTCTTCAAAAGACTTATACATGCTGTCAGAAAGTTTTTGAATATATACACAGGGGGCGCTCTTGTACTGCTGGAAATACTGTTACGCCAGTACAAAATTGTGTTACTCACGCTGAGATGCACTAGCAGATATGTTGTTAAGAGAATATAATTAGTGGTGGATATACCATAATAATAAAGAGAAGAGAAGTTCCTAGAGGCAAAATATAACACTCCCACATTAGTAAACATTGTTAACTTGAGGGAGACATCAATCACGCTCTCATTAACAGTTCCTGTCAGCTTGACATCTAACAGCTGAAGAATAGCTGGAAAAACTTTCTTTTAGGGAGGTTACCTTCTAGGATGTACACACACTCCTTGTTGGGTGGATAGGAGTTAGGATAGTTTGGAGATGTAAACAGCCCTCCATTGATATTCCGGGTCCACTGGCCGCACTGCTCAGCGTTTGACAGAGATTCACCTGCATTCTGCGTCTCTGTGAGAAAGGATCAATTAAAGGGGAGGGGATACAGGAAACAGGAACTAAAATACAGCTAAGATTAGCAATTACTGAAGCAGTGTGAAGAGACTGAGTCAGGATGTTAACAGTTCACTGTCATCAACATTTGCTTGAATGGTCATTGACCATACAGTCGGATACTGATTTGACTAATATGGAATATGGAATTAATATGGAATTCTTCCATATTAATTTTAAGCTCCCAAAGAAAGATTTTGACAAAAACAAATATTTATCACTAGTCTGATGAAAGGAAGCATTTGTTTTGCATTTTTAATGAGTTTAAACATGCTACATTTACTGGCCAGTTTACCCACAAACTGCTAAGAAACTAACAGCAAAATGAGCTGCACAGGAACCCTCTGCAAGCCCTGTGCAAACGTGTACCGATAGGACTGTCACAGTTGACAGTTCAGATATGAGGGTGATAATGTGTGAGTCATACCTTTAATTTTCTGCGCCAGGGCAAATCCCTCTTCTATTACAATGAGGAGAACCCAAGCTGGAAACAAGAGTGAGCAAGAGCATGTCAAATGTTATGTTAGCAGACAAAAATAGGCATGTGACATCACATATAATGTCATGTGACATCACAGTTATGTCCTTCATCTGACACTGTACTCTGGACACCCATATACAAGACTGGGAAATACTGTATCAGTACTGCAAAACAACCATACCAGATATGACTCCTGAAGCACTTTGCTGTTGGGCCAGTAAACTCGGATGCAGACAAATCATATGTTGGTGAGGAGAACCTTAAAAACTACAGCATAGAATCTATAAATCTTATTTGACTGATCCAGTCTTGTCTCTCTCTGTCTGAAAACAACTGCCCACAGCCAGCTGTGATTCATTGTGCGGACAGTGGAGGCAAAGGCCAGGGGCGACGTGGGCACAAAAACAGGAGCACATTGATCACCCAAAACTCCTCTATTATTCTCCAAGCCTCACATCAGGACAGGAATAAATCTAGCAGACTGATCAATCGTTTAAGATCATTGTCATGTCATAACACATCATGGACTTGACACTTATCTCTGACACGAGGCCAGATGGTCAAAGAATCCCTGCCTCAAAAATGTCTAATTAAGTGACATGCACAGCCACATTGTTGATTCAATTATGATGCAATATTAATTTATTTCCTTCTGGATTTTGTGAGCATTAATTATCTACACAGCAGATAATTAATGAACAACTATGTGCTTATAGTTGTTAGTCACTGAATTCGTATTGAGAATGCAGGGAAACCCATCACTTTCAGAGCATTCATTTGCCATTAATTCAGTATGATGAGATAAACCTGAAGACAGCCACAAGGGCATTATGTCAAGAACGGCGTGCCTCAGCTTTCATCCTGCTACACATTTTACAGTCAGTGTACAAATTAAATCAAACGGACCCTTTTCACGTTTCCAGCCAGGGTCCACATTTCTCATTAGCGAATGTTGTCATATCTGGGTAAACTTCTACTTGTGAATGGGAGAATACATCAAATATCTATAAAAAACCCATTACAGCATTTCCACAACTTTTCAAAAGAAGAAAACAAATAAATAAAGAGAGATTATGGCAGTCATAAGGAAAATGTCAAATTTACAGTCACCTCCAAAGCAATCTATTAGAAACACCCCCATAGCACAGTGTTAACTAGTTTTAGTTTTCGTCATTGAACGGTAATATAACAAGTATAGCATTATAAATGTAATTTTTTTTAATGAAAATATATTTTGAGAAAAACTTTGCTAGATGTACAATATTAATAATAATGTCATCAAAGTCTGTGAAAGGGGTCCATAACTTTCTGTCATTCATTTTTAAGGGGAGCAGTCTGTTTGAGAGGTTTGTCTTGTGCGATAAGAATCGTCTTTTGGCGCCCCAACATCGTTAGATGATCGTCAACTAAAGACATTTTAATCAAAAATTTTTCTGTGGTATATATGTGATGTGTAAATGTATAATAAAGTAATAAAAGCAATGACTGTCAATGCACTGTCCGACAAGGCAGGAATTTGTTGCTATGGTAACCAGGTACACACGACATCTGAGTGTTTTTCTGTCGACTGCATACATAATTGAAACGGTCTATTGTCAGAAAAGTAACCATTACATAGCAACCATTACATTGTTGGCACAATAATGGAATTTCTAACTTTGATACGATACCTTGAAAAATATCGATATTCGATACCATTTTCGATACCACTGGGAAACACCTGCCATACAGCCATATAAATATTTTTAATATTATCCCAAATGTTTTTGCTTAACCATTGAAAATCTTGTCAATCAATATTTTCATGCTTCAAAAAGTATGACACGTAACAGTAATCCATATGAATTGAGTGGTTTAATCCAAGTCTTCTGAAGTGACACGATCACTTTATATGATGAACAGACTTTATTTGGGATTTTGATAACATATAAATATTTATCAATTACCATTACAATTATCTCACTTAAATGTTAGCTCACTCAATGTATTTGTGTTTTTACAATGGGGTAATTTTGTTGCAATAGCTCACACAGGACAAGGAAGCTTGATTTCAAACTTTGAACTGAATTTATATATATAAAAAACAAGTAAACATTCAGTAATGAAATGAGAAAAATAAATTACAAGTAGGCTAGTAGCAAAAAAAAATACAATAGAATGAAGATACAAATGGAATAAACAGTGCTTTAAGTTTTTCAGTTAGGTCTAACAGTAGTATTCAGGGAAAAATACTACAGAAATGGAATAAAGTAAACAATCGTCTTCTTGGAATTACAAGGTTCTATCTGCATTCTGAGCAGTTTTGAGATTCAAACCTTCAAAGATTTTGCATTCCATTCGACAGTGTAGGTAGAACCTTTTTGTTTCCTAAATAAGTTCCAAAATGTACACAACTTTAAAAAAAAAAAAGTTGTCACAGAATAAGAATATGTGAATAACTCAATTTTGATAAAAATGTCAGATAGAACCTTATAATTCCATGGGGACAAAATGTAAAATAACACTGGATAGTCTTTATTGCAAAAAACAAAAACAAATTTAATACAGATTAATTCTTACAACTAAAGCTACAAATGTTCAGTCAAGAGCAGTAAATGATTGTCTTTGTCTTTTGTTCTTTGATTAACATTAATGACACAGACAGGAGCAGGTTTATTAGACCGCTGTCACTTTAAGAGCAAGTGCACGGATCTAAGGCTACGTTCAGTTCAGACTGTCAGTCCAAATCCAGTTTTTGTACATATCCGACTGAAATCCGATCAGATTTAGCAAGTGTGAATGGCCAAATATCACATGAAATGTGATTTAAAAAAAATCAGTTTCAAGCTACATTCATATGTGGTTCGAAATCCTATTCGAATCACATTTCTGTAAATACGTTTCAGTCTGACTACTCTCACTGCATTTCGCATGGTTTACGTGAATTTCTTATGGCACGTAAAACGTAAATATCAGACGTTGTTAAAAGAAACATGCTGCAGAAACAAGGTTGTGTTGTTGCAAAGTGCCAGACGAGCAGAAAATGACAATATAACACAGAGACATGTTTTGAAACCGGCAGAGACAACTGTGGGAATAAAGCTGTGCATACCAGCCTCCTACAAAAGAGCAGCATGGACTTACAAAATGGATCTGAACAGTTGCGATACACAATGTGGGCATCAAAATTTTGAGATCAGATTCCAATTGAATGCACAAATATTCAGATTTGGACTGACAGTGTGAATGTAGCCTAATATACAGATACGTTCACTGAAGACCGACTGCGTTAAAGTGAATACTTGCTAAGACAACAATCAATTTATGTGTATTTGATTGTTTAAGCACAATAATCCATGAAAAAGAACTCAATTTGATACTCACGACTCGTGATGAATCTTTTATGTGTGCACGCTCTGGGCGATGCCACGAAACTTGGGGAAATTAGTAAAATTATGCTGAAATTTGGGCTTCGTAACACCAATACTATTCAAACGGAGCGAATAAGAAGAGTGAGTGAGAGGAGGCGGGTGTGTCAACTTGCTAAGAGAGAGCGAGAAAGTGCAGCAGGTATTCCGTATCAGTTCATCCATACTGTTGGAAATGAGCATGGGAACCGTTTTAGATATTTCATTGATATGTATTGAAAAATCGATATTTTTGATAACACTCTTGCAAAGTAAGAAAGAAATTACAGTAATTTACGTCTCATGAGGAATAACAGTACATTTTATAATGGTTACTTTTCTGAAATGCATCTCAACGACAAATACGACCTCCAGAGGGCGCAGCCTTCAAAATGAACGAAAACTTTACTAGGCTACTTTTGTGGTTACTGAAGCACATCCTGATATTGCCGAGTTAGATGCATTCCTGGGTCAACGTATTTTGTTGATCCTGGAAAAATATTCTAGTCTGAAAATTTAGTCTTAACCGTATTCCTACCCCTAAACCTAACGCTACCCATAAGTTATCCCAAAAATCGGAGCGAAATGATAGATGAATAACACTGATGTAGAAGCATGAATTCATGATTTTAAGCCTAAACTTGACATAATCTGTAAACTTGTCCCTCAAATCTGATTGGTTGATTTGAATGTTGACCCAGGAACATTTTGAACTCAGCAATATCAGGTTACACGGTTATGGAAACCTTGTTTGAAAACACTGATGAAATATACATTTATGAATATTTGTAAATAAATATGCACAAGCATTTTTCATCAGTATCTGACGGAACATTGTTATTATTTATAACTTGATGATAACCAGTATATAGCCAACTATGCTAGGGGCGCCAAAAGACAATTCCGTGACAATTCCTACTACTTTCTACAGGACTCAATATCATCGTAGATTCATTTGCTAACTATAAATTAAATTGCATTTTTGGCGAAGATAAGTCAAACATGACAGTCTCCGTCTGATAAAACACGCCGCTCACACTAAAGGCAGAACCATATGTTTCATAAGTCTTGAAGAGATCAAGAGATGTCAGACAAATGAAATTAAGAGCTCTTTTGGGATTATGTTATGTGATGAATATTATGAGATCAACAAGGAATATTTTTAAATAGCACACGACTTACAAATGTAGAAAATGCATTGTTTTAGAGCTTAACTAAATCTAGTTTTGTCCTCAAAATGAGGATGGCAATAGTCCACATAGAAATCCTATGATAGGATCCGACTTTCTGCATGAAATATCTTGTGTGCTGTCTGGTTTCAAATGAACACACATCTGGGATGAGCCCCACGGGACGAAGTGGTAAAATGTTATGATAGGCCTATAGCCTATTTGAGCAATGTGTCTACACAAACACCAAAACAGATCTCTCCACAAAGGGAAAAAAACTTTATTCTCGGATGATTATAACTTTAATCTGTCACTAATCAAACAGATACAGCTATTTTCCACTGAGCATGTGAGCTATTAATGTCATTTTAATTACTGTAGCCTATTCCACAGTTAATTAAAGGCAGGTGACAAGATTTACCCGCCGCATATCACTTAGGACTATAAATGCCTCGAACTAATTACTCATACTTATGCCAAGTAGTGCATTTCTTAACAGATACTGACTTTATTACTCAAGTTTGTAATTTTGACTTTCTCCAAGGCCACATTCAAATAATAAAAGCCTAACAAAAAATAATAAAATAAAATAAACAGCTGGATTATTTGACAGACACATCTTGCTAGAAGCAAAATCAGTATGCAGTGTCAATGCAGAATCAACAATTATTTGGTTGCAATTCAATTCTAGAGCAGTTGAGAGCAAATTAATTTAGGTTAGTGTGAAATTGGCCATCATCATTTTGCATATTCATATATAACAGGCTAGTTGGTGAAATTTTGAAGACTTGCACATTTGACATGAGTGTTCATATTGCCTTGTGATTGCAAAAATGATAATAGTAGTGAACAATATGTTGCCATTCTGAAAAAATCTTGTATAACTATTTATAATGCTAAAATAATGATAGTGATTTGAATATTTATATTTATTTGTAATGTATAACATGAAGATGCCATACAAAGCGTCACCCCGTGTGTCTATATATTTTTATTTATTTTATTTTTTTTCCCCCAGTGGTCTGACAAATTAGCAAATTGAGAGTTAATGAAAATGGATCTCAATACTTTCCCCAATATGCATTTTCTTAAAGCTCAGAGACACGGCTCGTCGAGGGTCATGAAGGCTGGGCAGCAGCTCGTGCTCCAGCTGTGGCACGCGGGAGCTGTCACTTCAGCACTCTCGCGCCGCTTCTGCAAATGCCACGCGCTCACGCGGCGAACTTGCAAGAGATGCTGCAGAAATCTAATGCAACTCGACTTCTGTTGTGTTACAATACAGCTTTTAAGGTGCAAATTACATTTTTGATGGCTAACAATGACAAAAAACATTTCCTGTCATACAAATGACCAATGGTTTAATGAATATGAAGCAATAACGAATAGGGGGAATTGATTTCCTCTGACAGACGCTAACGTTATATTGCTAATGAACAAAAGCACACCTGTAGGTGGCGATGCGATTTATGTTTAGCCCTGAAAAACTTGTTAGACACGGCTCTACATTGTGAACGCTGAGCCGCATTTGTTGCAGAAACCGCCGTTTAGGATCAAACCGCGCTGTGTGGACAGACGCGGAAAAAAATAAACGTTAAACTCACCTCTGTGCATTTCCTCTGGCTGTGAATTACCGCTGCGTCCGCCTTCGTGAGCTCTGTAGGCGAGCTTTATCTCTCCATTTTACCAGACCTACAAATCCCAACTTTTCTTCGATCTCGTTAATCCCATTCCTCAAGCTGTAAAGAAACCACAGTATTCCTTGCGAAGAGCGCGCACCTCGAGTCTGCCTGACAAGTTGTAAATGAGTTTATAATCCTGTTGAGAAATGTGCTTTGTAAATCCACATGCAATGTAACGTTACTGCCATTCGCGTCGCGGAGACTCCGGGGAGAGAGGCGGGTCTGTGAGAGTCTCGGGCTGAACTGAGGTGATTGCTCTAAACGAGGCTCATTTGAGCTTCGGGCGCTGCTCGCTTGAATGAGCAGCATGTACGCATGCGCAGTGAGACTAAGACGCGGAGAGCGCGGTCAAGTTAAGGTGACGTGATTCGCCACGACCGCAACATCCTAGAGTATTGATTTATTCGTTATTGAGGAGTTGGGTAATTTACTGTAATGCAGTCTGCTTTTTGACTGAGACGGTTTAGATACACAACGGCTCTCAGTCACGACTTTATTTAAATCATTTGACGATTGTCTTCTCATTACACAAACAGTCCTCCATGAACGTATGAACCAGCCGTCTGAATACAGACGCAGTTTTCCCCTCAGGGTACAAGACGTGATTAATTAATTTCCGATGAGTAGTATCTACTGAATCATCTGCTAGTGTCTTCTGGAAATGTATCAAACCAAAAACAACTTGAGGCGAACACATAAAGGTAATAAAGAATTTGGTCATGTTTATTTTCAATACATTCAAAAAAAAAAAAAAAAAAAAAAAACATCTACTGACAAACAGCATTTCAACGCATGTGATTAATTAATTAAAACAGAGCACAGATGCACAACCTGTTAGGACCAATATGGACTGACCAGAAACAATTAGCAAAAACCATCTGCATGAATTGTATGCTAGTTAACATGCAAGTCTAGTATGCAGCTGTATTATTGGTGGTTTGACAACTGATTTTGCCATTGGAAGTGAAACTGCTTAATTAATGTGCATATAGTGCACCATAACACCACCATATAAAGGTAAAAGAGATTAGCATATAAATTAATACATTGATCAGAGCACCTGTCAGATATATACAGCTAAGAACAAAACCCTTCACACTAAACATTCTTCAGCAGCACATAATTACAATACAGTGTTTTAAAAATAGGTAGAAGAAATAAATAACCCCACTTAGAAATCAAGGAAAAATACCTAAAGGCATCAGTGACAATGGAAAAAACAACCCAGAGTTTAAGTACTGATAACAGTGCCTAACAATCGGAAAGGCGGACACAGTAGGAATTACTAGTATTCAAAATGAAGACATGTAGAAACAGAGCGACCTGCTTTATGTTGACTATGGACAATTAGGGTCGGGGACTTTCTATAGAATGTTTACATCCGATGGCATGTTAATGAATTGAAACAAACATTGGGGAATCATTTGGAAGTGGTTGGGACTGAGTGTTGATAGCTAAAGCAATACTTTATTGTAATAGAGTGATGCAGTTTTTAATAACTCAGTTTTTTTGGTTCCATACATCAAAATGCCTAATAAAATTAGTTTACAGAACACACTTTTGTTGAAGGGGGCCTTTGTAGCGCTTAGATTCAAAGCATTTATTTTTTTTAAGGGAATTAGTGAAGTGAAACAACTATCACACAGTCACATCCATTCCATACACATAAAGGAAGACAACTAAATAAGTCCTTCAAAAACAGTTCTGTTTCTGCCCACTTGACATTTACCTGTTACTTTAACAATGCAAGGAAATACCTATATGCCAAAACAAAGACAGAAAATGGCACCAAACACTTCTTCTCAATGTGCAAACATCATTATGCGTTTAGAATCATGTAAACAAACTTGACAGAAACATTTTCTCTTCAGATGTCAACAGATCTACAGAGGCACATCACTGTTCAAACCATTCATATTTTGATAGATTCCTCTTATTTCAGACATTATTAAATGCATAAAAATGCTCCAGTGTGAAAAAAACAAAGAAAATAAATTATTAAATAAACCACTGAAATGAAAGTAGACCCGATCTTCTCAGTGTTTTCCCACAATGCTCACATGGCATCAAAATGGAAGCGATGGGCCTCCTGTCTCTTCTCCCGGTCATCTGCTTTCTGTAAGACACAAACATTCAAAGGTTGATACATTCTGTAACTTCACGGTCTTGATAGCAGGCTGGAGAAGCTGGGTCTCGCACGTTAACCTTGCCAGCGAGTTAAACCAAACACAATACAATGGTGTTTGATACATTGGGAGAGGAAAGGACAGACACAAAAAGAGAAAGACAGACAGAGAACTCATTACACACACAAAGGCACACTTTACCATGGCGAAATACCTCTGTGTGCGATCACAGATAGAGCCAACACCAGACACTTGCTGCCCGAGACTGATAATAATTCACACTACCAAACCTGGAGAGTGAGCTTGTGTGTGTGTGCTCAGTGATTATCCTGTCTCAGTGATGGCAAAAAACGATGTCTATTCTCAGCTTGTATGAGTGACTCACGCACAAGGTCCCTCTGTGAGGCACTTGCGAATTGGCTCTCCTGTTCCATAAGGGTCACTTGGGTGTATTTTTAGCTCCAGGTGTGTCGTTTTCCCCCTAGTAACTGCAGAAAGCACATCGGTCATAACCAACATGGCAAATCAGTCGAGGTAAAAAAAATTTGCCAGACAGATATAAGGAGGTATTACTTTCTTTTTCAGAAGGACTTTAAATCTCACAGACTATACAAAAAGAGCCGGAGGCTTTGAATGAGCACTGTCAAGCCTTACGTTATCTGCTCAGCAGAGTCTAGATGATATCTATTTGTAAGATATATTGCTACAAGTTTTTTTTTTTTTTTTTTACATGATATGGTGGTGAGTCACATCAACATCACTATTTGCTGGCTTTCATTGCCGTAATTGAGGGTTGTAGCGCAAATGATGATCTGAGATACATACCTGTAAACTCGTCCTCATTTCAGGTCCATTTAAGTATGTTCAGTGAGTCACAGGCCAGTCACAGACTCATTGATTACTCTGTCATGAGTGCTCACTTAATTACATAGTCAGCGATAAAAATAGCCCATGTGCTCCTTCAAGCTCAGGATTACTAAAGAACAAGACTTGCAGTTGTAGCATGTCTGACCTAGGGCTGGGCGATATGGCTGAAAACTGTATCACGATATCAGTGTTTCATATCGGTCGATATCGATAATTATTGATATTTTTATGACCCATTTAAAATAAGGACCAGGAGAAAAATATAGTACATTTAAACATTTTTATTTCTAATAACCTTCCTCTGATCATAATCCCCTCAGTTATTAAGACAGAAATGTCAATAACCAAGGAAAACTCAAATAATTAAAATGTAAACATAAGTCTAAAGTAGGGTGACCACCCGTCCCGCATTTTGCGAGAGAGTCCCGAAATTAGGAGCTTTGTCCCGCAAGACTTAAGTAGTGTCTGCATTTCATTTATGTCTGTAATTTTTTTTTCATCCCTGAAATTACAATACCACAGTAAGAAATATAATAAAAACTCTGAGCATTTAAAAATCATTTTGTGCAGCCGTCATCAAGCGCCACACACGGAAATGGTCGAGCACGAGATATTCTCCATTTGTTTTAACCAATACACAATAGCGAAATTCAGACACGACTTTCTTCTCACGTTAATAGTTCATTTAATGCAGGTTCTATGGCTTTATTATATTGAAAAATGTCGAGCGCGAGCAATCTCTCTCACAGGCGGATTCCCTTGCACAAAACTGGACGCGCGCACGCGCTCTCGTTCAGATATCACATCTGCGCGCTCAAACTTTTGTCTTCCTGCATGTGCAGCCGTGAATCTAGAATTGTCTTCTCTCCAGGATTTAATGTTGCCATAAGCGCAACATTATAGTGTGGGCACCCACGGCAGAAACATTAATCGGCGCATATGCCAAGTTTGCCAACAAATGTAAATCAATATTTACATAGTGTAACAATTGTAAATTTATCTGTCTCATGTGTCCCGCATTGTCCTGCAAAATCACATCTACATGTCCTGCAACAGATCAATAGTCAGGTGGTCACCCTAGTCTAAAGTCACAATGAACACTTTTCCTCTTTTATTTACAATTTCCTCGCTCGCTGCGGCACTCATTTTCTGCTTATCAGTCGCCGGTTAATGAAGAGGAATCCAGCACGAGACAACGATATGGTGCAACCAAAATTGATACTGTTACATGATTGGCTGTTAGCGTGTCACTCCCTACGTTGCTAGGTTACCAGAGAATGAGTGCCTTTGTTAATGCAACCAAACTTGCTTCACAGCCTCTGTTTTCTTCAGTGCCCAAGGAGGTTGACTGGAAGTTGAAGTCGGCCGCGTGCCGCGATCTTGTAGCAGAACTTCACTTGCGTTAGCATCCCCATCGATTCCCATTCATTTTGGCGTCACTTTGACAGTGAATAACTTTACATCTGAGGCGTTTAAAGACTCCATTTGTCCATTATTTATTTCTAAAGATACACGACAATGTATAAAGGGCTCCATTACCTTCTATGTTACATTATGGCCCCGTAGAAACAGTTTTTGTAAAAATAGGCTAACGATTGCGTCATAACCACTCGACTCTCTGTTGCATAGTAGAGAAATTACCGTACAGACAGGAGGAGAAGCTCGCAGGCAATAGTATGCATTAACTTAATATGGCGTACTGGCGTTACATTTTAAAATATACAAACTAATTAATCAGAATACTTACTCCTGCTCACTCACACTAAAGAACTCCCCGCTCAAGCTCGCCGTCTCTGCAAGATTAACGATGGCAGTTTGCACGCACTGCTACTAGAAGATTTACATCTGTCAGACAGGTTGCTGACGTCATCAAGCTTAGTTTGAGTCTGCGTGTCAGAAACTGAAGTGCTAAAAATCAATAAAAAAGGGCTCAATTGAGTTCCAATGGGGTCGCTGTGTCCATTTCTTTTACTGTCTATGGTTTTCTTCCGACGAAGAATAAAAAATATCGAAAGTTTTATCGAACACATTTTTTATTGACATCGATCACGTGTCTATCGCGATACATATCGTTATCGTTTTATCGCCCAGCCCTAGTCTTCTCATTTTAGTTCTTCCAGAAGCATGGTATATCCCCTTACCTGTCAACCCCCCCATTAGGGCTGGGTACCGAACTCGATACTTTTTAGGTACCGATCGAACTGCCTCGATACTACCGAGTATCGAAAAGTGTCTTGTCATTCGGTACCAAATTTCGGTACCTCAGAATGGAGCCGAGTAAGTTAGAGGGGCGGAGAAATGCTTTCGCTGTCTCGTTGAGGAGCAAGTAACGTTGCGCTACATTATTATTTATATCTAAATATATAAAACTATACGCGCGAGAGAGACCCTATGTGCGAGAGGGCGATTGAATCAACGGTTTCGTTTTCAGTTTATCTCCGAATGGACGGGTGAGAAACGGCTGTTTATGTGAGCAGCCGGTTCACTACAGATACTGTTAACAGAAAACAAAAGTGTAGCACTGCCTGCAGAAACAGCGGAACGCGCAATGTTTTTTAGACTAGTTATGGACAGGTACAACACACAGCAGCTTTACATCAGCGTTCGTCCCTCAAGTCTATGGAAACACGCGACCGGTTCGTGACAGACTCGTTCGCCTGCACGAGCACAGGCTCTGCCTCTGGCTCCAGAACGCGAACAATTCTGCTGAAAAAGGGTTATCAGCGTCCTCCTGATACTGCGGATAATCTGCGGGTCGGGCCATAAAAAATAACATTCAAATTAATTGCGGGTGGATGAGAGATGAATCATTAATGTGTTGATTTTAATAAAGACACAGAACTCTTATTTCAACGAACTTGCGTCACTCTTACTTCCGCTTTGATCTTGTTAATAATAATTAATTTTTTGAAGAAGAACAATTGCTGAGTGATTTAAAAAGAGCCTCACATACTGAATTTTTGCATTGAAAACTAAACTTTATTAAAACTATTTGCACTGATTTATTGTGTTGGGTAAATTTAGTTAATTTGTGCTTTTTTTATTCCCCGCAGTGGCTCAGGAGATGAGTCTTTGAGTCTGAAAAAAGTAAACAAAATTAAAATATAAAACCAAATATATTTTTTTTGAGGTTATGTAATCTTGTTTAAACAGATTTTATAAAATTGGTATCGAAAAAGGTATCGTTTAGGTATCGGTATCGAAGTCAAGGTATCGGTATCGTCTCGGTATTGAAAATTTTTGAACGATACCCAGCCCTACCCCCCATCCCCCCATTTTGGAAAGTGGGGCATAATTGACATAAAATGTTACATTTACCTCAAGAAAGCCATTCAATGACCATAAAATTATAAAAGAAAAATAAATATAAAAAAATATAAATATAAAAAAAAGAAGAAATAATCTAGAGAGGAGCATTCAAAAGAATATGCACAATATTACATATTGCATATTTTTTACTTATTAAAAAGTTCCCAGACTTAATAAAACACAGTACCAGTCATTTTAACAGATTTTTTTAAAACAAATTCATTAAAAAATACACTTTCAAAAGCTGAAGAGATTTCCTTGTTTTATTTATTAGTTAAAGTATAACTCAATATTTTAATTGCTAGTTGAATAATCAAACTTATAACTGCTCAATTCATGCTCTATTGTTTTCACTCAATTAATCTTTCACACATCTGTCATGAATGAGACTTAATCTTTATTATTCTTTTATAGTTTGTATTCAGCCATCATAGCCTATTCTGGCATTATGGCTTGCCTATCAACACCACATTTATCCCACTTTACATTAATCCACCTATTATCTGTCTTTCTAGCAAGCAAGCAAGCAAACAAACAAACAAACAAACAAACAAACAAACAAACAAACAAACAAACAAACAAACAAAAAATAATATCCTTGGGACCTAATGTGAAATATTTTGCAAACATGTCATAATAAATCAATATTTCTCCAAATAGGCACACTAGGAGGCCTGACAGACGCTGTTCAGTGAAGCTATGTGAACATCATAAACAGTGGTCAAATATCAAAGCTGGAGTCCTTAATCTTTCTAATGATACTCAGTTTGTCCAGATCAAGAAAGTGCAGTCAATGTTGAACAACAATAATCTGGGGCCGTCGAAAATCCTTGACCATTAAGGGGATATGTAATAGTAATGGTCTTTGTCAGATCACCCGCCTGCAATTTAATGCATCTTAACTTGTTTTTCACAGGCACAGTACCAATGGAAAGTTCATTGTTTCCACACGCTCTTTTTTTCCACAAGACACTTTTGTATTATGTTGTGTTATTTGTTGTTGCAGAAATGCAACTTGAATTCCTCCCTGACACATTGGGTTTGACATGCTCTCCAACTTTCCAAGCACACCTCAAGGCGCTGACAAGCTAGCACATATACATGTGTTTATATGTACACAGGTACTGATGGAGCCAAAGGCAACATATAGTACAGCATCTATATACTGACAGGCCGACATTCACATGACCCGCACATATCCACAGTGTCAAAGATTAGATGCCGTCATGTTGCCTGTGATGCATTTCCATACAGACCCCAAAATCATATTCTCCTTATATTATTCAATAGACAGATCAATATTACACCATTTATTCAATTAAATTCCAGATCCTGCTCTGCTGTACTCTTGACAAATAGTGGTAATATGGTTTTGTTTTGAATAAGGATATTAAAGTTGGCATGATCTTTTTTTTTTTTTTTTTTTTTTTAATTTTTATCATAACTGGATCTTCCGGTGAAATGACTTCTCCCATCATTTTGTCTGCACAAACCTGAATAAATTGTATAGATCTAAAGGGTTAGTTCACCCCAAAATGGAATTTCTGTCATTAATTACTCACCCTCATGTCGCTCCACACCCTTAAGACCTTCGTTCATCTTCAAAACACAAATTAAGATATTTTTGTGAAATCCGATTTTTTTTTTTTTTTATCTCCCATAGAAAGCAATGAAATCACCACATTCAAGGTCCAGAGAAGTAGTAAAGACATGGTTAAAATAGTCAACGTGACTACAGTGGTTCTACCTTAATGTTACGAAGAATCGAGAATACTTTTGTGCGCAAAAACAAAACAAAAATAACAAATTTATTCAACAATTTTATCTCTACCCTGTCAATCTCCTACGCAGTTTACGTTGAAGACACATTGCAGAGCTTTCATGACCTATGTCAGAACACAGACTCAGAATAAAGTCGATATTGTTTTCGCACAAAAATATTCTCGTCACTTCATAATATTAAGGTTGAACCACTGTAATCACATTGACTATTTTAACCATGACTACATCTCTGGACCTTGAATGTTGTAATTTTGTTGCTTTCTATGGGAGATAAAAAACCTCTTGGATTTCATCAAAAATATTAATTTGTGTTCTGAAGATGAACAAAGGTCTTGTGGGTTTGAAACAACATGAGGGTGAGTAATTAAAGAAATTTCATTTTTGGGTGAACTAACCCTTTAAGTCCCCACTCTACACATATTTTCCTTTTTCAATCACCAGCTCCACTAGGATGTACATCATAATATGGAAGAATAGATCTGTTTGCTGCTTGCTTGCTTTAAAATTCCAGGTGATACAATAAGTCATGCCTCAATGCATAAGCATTGATGCTTATTTCATGTTATGGCAGATAACTGATATTTAATTTTAATTTATGGCTAATATTAAAATGTATGCTATTTATATTAATTTGCCTAAATAAATTAATTAATTGAAAAAAATTCATTTAAATTATTTAAATTGACTTTAGGCATCACAAAATTATAGTGTGCAGTATGAAACGTTCATTTAGAGATTTGCTAAAGATCACATTAATTAATAGTATTATTAAAGCATTAGTGTTATAAAGAATTAATTCAAGTGCTTATGGTTTGCTTATGGTTTCCTGTTTCCTTTTATTCTCATTTTCCTGCCACTTGTTTAACCACACAGGTGTTTAATCACACCTGTTTGTATTCTGTTCATTATCCCTGTATATTTAAGTCCATCAGATTGGTTCATTCATTTGTGTGGTATTGTTTGTGCTAAGCACTCTCGCCTTTGTATGTACCTGAGTTGATTCTGTTTAACAAATTGATCTTTGATTTTGATTCTGGATCATCTTCATCTTCATTGGGCATGAAGACGTTACAGCGGCAAAGTATATAAATATAAAAACAGAGAAAATAAGCATGCACAATTAAATATCTAATATCGACCAATACATATGTCCAATATCAACCGATTTTATGACCAAATTATAAAGGGACCACATCTTGGTCTTTTTGAGATGAAAAAGACTTGAAAAACTAAAGACAAACCAAACCAAACCCACAAAATGAAATGACTAAAAAACTTTTTTACTTGCCATCATGTCTTAACAAGTCTCTTCAGGCATTTCTTTAAAGGGATAGTTCACCCAAAAATGAAAATTTGATGTTTATCTGCTTACCCCCAGGGCATCCAAGATGTAGGTGACTTTTTTTCTTCAGTCGAACGCAAATTATCATTTTTAACTGCAACCGCTGCCGTCTGTCAGTCAAATAATAGCAGTGATTGGGAACTTGAACAATAAGAGTCGAAAAAACTTCCATAGACAAATCCAAATTAAACCCTGCGGCTCGTGACGGCACATTGATGTCCTAAGACACGAAACGATCAGTTTGTGCAAGAAACCGAACAGTATTTATATCATTTTTTACCTCTAATACACCACTGTGTCCAACTGCGTTCAGCTTCCGGCTAGTGAGGTCTGATGGCGCTCTGACAACGGAAGTGATGTCTCGCGCTCATTGAAGTATATGGGCGAGACATCACTTCCGTCATCACAACGCGTTTTTTGACCTCACTAACAGGATGCTGAACGCAGTTGGAAACAGTGGTGTATTAGAGGTAAAAATTATATAAATAATGTTAGGTTCCTCACACAAACCGATCGTTTCGTGTCTTAGGACATTAATGTGTCGTCACGAGCCGCAGGGTTTCATTTTGATTTGTCTAAGCAAGTTTTATTTACTGTTATAGTTGAAGTTCCCATCTACTGCTGTTATTTGACTGACAGACGGCAGCAGTTGCAGTTAAAAATCATAATTTGCGTTCGACTGAAGAAAAAAAGTCACCTACATCTTGGATGCACTGGGGGTAAGCAGATAAACATAAAATTTTCATTTTTGGGTGAACTATCCCTTTAAGTGAGGATGTCTACATCCAGGAAGACAAGGTGTGTTTCTGCCCCATGCAGACATGCAAATGATACAGAACACCTCAGTACTTCATTTATCTGTGTCTTTCCTGCGACATTGAGCAGCTTGAAGAGAGAAACCAGAGGCAAAAAGGAAATTCTGCATCTTATCTTCCTCTAATATCGCGCCCCTCCCACTGGGATGCAAATAGAATGGTCCACAGAAATGGAGCGATCTGCCGAGTCCTCTCCAAATGCTATTTTCACAGGCACTACAGGTTGCCCTCTCTTATCTGCTAAAGCCACTTCAATTACAAGCTGTCATGGGGGGCAATGAAGATGGAGGGCAGGGACAAAAGAGATAGAGAGAGAGGAACGCTTTGTACATTGGATGTTTTGAGCTGTGTCCGACCAGAACATGCATTTTCATGAGGGGTCACTTGAGTGTGGAAGTCAAATCTCTGCAACAGGACTGACATTTCCACTGCTTCACAATGGCATATGCTCATACTTATCCTGAAATTTCATGCACAAACATTTACACAAATGCAGCTTTCAAACCATATCTATGACTAGAAGCAGTTTGTTTGGGGAGTTGTGCTACATTTGAATTGCAAAAAGCTGCAATAAATGGAGAGAGAAAAAGCGAGCAATATTGTGTTACATTCTGGTAATGTAGCAACATACGATAATAGACCACCTGCAGCCTACACAGCTCACAGCGTCAGTTGTGCAGAGAAAAACGGGGCTGCGTTGCTTCTCTCAGACAAGCGGAGGAGAAAGGGCCACTTCCTGACCTTTTAATAGCTGAATAAGTGAGTAATGCTAATTGTCACCTGAACATGTGCATCAGGAAAGCTCATGCCCCATCAAGCAGTCATCAAGAAGACAAAGAGCCAAAATACTCCCTCTCTAAACCTTCCTTCAGCCTCTCTCTTCCCTTTTGTCAAATATATAATTGCAGGGCTGAGGAAGAGAGATATGGAGCCAGCATGTTATTTTAATGCAGTGTCAACTCCAATGAAGGTCGTGTATTGGGAAGAGCTTCCCTGAGCAGAGAGCAATTATGGTTTTCAGCGCGCATAATCAGGCACCCACAGCAGATGGCTTTGAGAACACGCCAAAACCAGAACAGCTCTTCACTCCTTGCACACATGCGCACTCAGAGCACCACCAGAACCACCATAATGCCTTTGAACACATGAACACACACAAGCACTCTTAAAAGAATGAAAAGGCAAAAAAGATGTCCCAGTAAACACCCTGCATACACCTGGGTAGTTGATGGCAGGTGAGTAGGGCGAAGTCAAAAAATCTAAATAATGGAAAAATAGATCATTTTGATAATAGATAAAATTGATAATTAACTAGGGGTATAAAGGTACACAAACATGATGGTTCAGTACGTACCTCGGTTTTGAAGTCACGGTTCGATACAGGTTCAGAACAGCAGGAGGAGAAAACTAAACAAAATAGTTTCTTTTTTCCCTTGTTTTTTATTAAACATTGGTTTATTGCACAAATTGTGTGTCTCTCAATTATAATTGAAAAAAATTATATTATAATTATCATTTTCTTAAGGATAAAAAAATATATCTCAGCTAATGCAAACTATACAGGGAGCCCTTTCCTGCACATTACTATATTAAAGATTACAATTAACAACAGAGCCCAAACTATTAAATTAATTAGCTATTTATTAAAAGTTATTATAAAAAAACATGCAAATTGCACATTTTTTTAAAATTATTTTTCAATTATTTTTCTCCTCAAATTCATTTTTGAAATATGATCATTTACACAGTTACTGTCATAACTTGTTTTCATGAAAAATTTATTTAAACATTAAATAATTAAGAGATTACTAACTGGTAAAGTAAATATAACAAGTATATTAGCTAATATAGTGCACACATTTAGTGAAATGCCCCCCTCCAGAGTTAATTTCTCTATTGAACTAATATGCTGTGGACAGTAAATGACTTGCCTGAGGTAAATGTAATGTTAAGTGAGAGATTATTCTCAAGCTGTTTTACTGATGTCTTTCCACGAAACACTGGTTAAGACATTACATGTAAACATATCTATGCATAGATCGTCTGTTGTTGTTCTGAGCTTTTTCCTATTGCAGCGGTTGGAGAGTGGAGGGTGAATCGCATGTGACTGACTGTATTTGTCCTTTGACTGTATGCAACGAACGTGACGTCCCTACCATGACAGTTTGGGACATGTACCATTATACCCCCATACTTAACAGATATTTGATAGCATTTTTATCTTTTATTTACTTACAATTTTTTTTAAACATGCATCCTGTGCCAATGTGAAGTGGTATCACATTATACTTATGTAGATCTGCAGTCAGGGGCGCCATAAAGAGGAGGAAGATTAGGATTATTCAAAGGGTTCTGGTGGGGACCAGGAGGCCCAGAAACACCCCTGTCCACAATACTACCCAAACGTCTGGAAACACCCTATAGCTAGATAGCAGTATAAATCCTAATCTGGTTTTCTGGTCCTAGCAGGTCTCTTAGGCTGGTTTTAGGGGGCTGGGACCCACTAGGGGCCCTCAGCAATCTTCCAAGACATCTTCAATATGACTTAAAATAAGCTAAAACAAGCTTTAAAATAAGCTAAAACAAATAAAAATTCAAGATATTTATTTTTTAAAGGAGTCAGGAATCAAATTTCCCTTGATCTTTTGACACATAAGAGGTTATTGTACTATAAAATTATTCTGTAAGTTTCAGAACTGAAAACTTTCTCATTAGTCCAAAAACAGCTTTTATTGAAACCAAGCTCAGAAAATGACTCATTTTAGATGTTGTCACATTATTACATCATAGTGCGATGAAAGACCGCATCTGCAGAAGATCAAAAGCTACTTCTACATCATTGCTTCTTTAGCACCGCCCCCCGATTCACACTTGTCATGTAGTTGTAAATATGAGACAGACGCAAACACAGGATCACTCTAGCAACAAAGCTATAGAGATGCCTTTGAGGATTACAAGGTGATTTGAAGTTCCAAGTTGTAGAAAAACACAGTCTTTGCATTGCCTTCCTTGTGATTTATAACAATAAGAAAGCATGGATTTCCAGTCAGACCGCTTCAGTAAGACTTCTCTTAAGTTTACAGCAGATTCGTTTTTAAAAAAAGTCACAGTTCGACGCAGGCTTTTCAGAAAGACTGAAAATAAAAGATGATGCATCTGACAGTAATGTCGCAAAACACAAGTGTGAGTAATGGCCAATTCACACCGCACAGACAAACGGCAACAAACACCAACAAACAAGTTAGCCGTTGGATTTAGAATTTTATGAAAAATAACTGTCATGTTTACACTGCCCCAACAGACAGCAACAAACACTGATTGAACATGTTCAATCAGGTGAAAACAAGCCCCAACCAATGCCAAAAGACGCAGACAGGGGTGACGCACCGATTTCACAAAACCCAACAAATGTGTTTGTTGGCGTTTGTCTGTGCAGTGTGAATTGACCTTAACAGTGTTTTTATCATGTGTCACTATTGCTACTGTTACAGTACATATCAAACGATCTGAGTATTTATACTGTAGCGCCGCAGTCAAACTGAATAGTTGTGAGTGATTTATTGCTCTTTCCTTTGCTTTGGCGTTTATTGGGTTAATGCGTTGGATTACAGGATAAAGAAGAAAGCACATAGAGAATGCTGTTTTTGTTATTGTTTTGATCAAAGCCATTCGCAGTAATTCTGAATAAAAGATTCAATGAGCGACATCTTCTGTTTTGTCATCAGTAAGACATCATAACACATTATTTTATTAAAAACATGACACTGCAAATGACAATGTATACGTTTTTCACTTTATCGAACTATGAATATCCTGTAAAAACGACAGCGTGACAAACAATGGTACATTCATTCATAATTCCTACACCTAAAAATTTATCCTTTGTCAATTATAACTGTGGTAACTCCAAGTTCTTACTTATTTTACTTAGCAAAACTGTTACCCAATCATAGCATTTACTTCCAAGTCTTGAATGTGTCTAGCTGTAACGTTCTAACACCGCAACGTTTCACACTGTACAAGTTTGGTACAGCAATGTGGGGTTAACACTGCAAAAGCGCTGCTAACCTTGCACCGGAGCAGGGTTTCATAACCCCGGGTAAAAAGCAGTGCTAACCCTCCTTCTACATTACAAGTGTGAAACGTTCCTTTACCAGGGGTTAAAAGTGGTGTTTAGAACGTCGATAACCCAGGGTTAAGTGCAGTGTGAAAGTGTAAGTGCAGCTTGGCCAGACTGGAAGACCATCTTCCAACTATTTCAGCAGGGAAATAATAGAGCCATTTATAAACTGAATGACTAGTTGGATAATTGGTCTCAGGAATAATGGTTTCCAGTCGACCCTAATCGAACATGTTGCTCAGAGAATGTTAAATAGGACATGCAGTGGTCTTTAAAAGTTGGACTTCTTTAAATTTGACATGCTGTCTAAAAAACCCAGCATGGTATGTGATGCAACAGCCAAAGTCATCTGTCTGAATGCATTAGCTCTAACTTTTTGAGGGGGTTGAAAAACTTCATGAAAACTGTTTTACAGCTAAAGCACACTGCAGCCCGCAAATTAAACTTTAGATAAGCTTGTCAACCTCACAAATCAGTTGTTGAAAAACTAGATGACTAGCCGACTGCTGTGACCAATTCTGAGTGTTTAAAAGGAATGAATTCACACATTCAGAAGTACAAAATGCATACAAGAAAGCAAACAATCACCTTCCCACACACAAAGACAAAAACCCAGGCTTTCACGTGCACAAACTCACACATAACACCCTGGAGGATAAAGTGTGTGGGATAATGAGGAACAGATTTGATATGCTGAAAGGACAGAACAAAGCAATTAGCAGCATAGCAGTGTGTGTGGAGCACCCTCAGAGAGCCCGAGGGCAGGGCCACACACAGACACACCCATCTGCTCAGATCTTCACACACATGTGCAGACCAAAGACTAAAGGATGAGCATGAGTGAGGTCACAATTATTCTGCACAGAAGGAAACATGGATGCTGGAGTGTTTCAAAAAGATCCATAGAAGAAACAGGGAACACAGGAGTGAGTGGTGTACAATTGGGCTTAGATCAGATGAGTGAAAGGATGAAAATAAAAGGCTGAGATATTTGTTCTCACCTTCTCCTGCCAGTGCAGTATCCCGATGATGACGAGAATAAAGACGCACACACCAATCAGTGCTATCGCTGTCAATAAGACTATATTACTCGGGGTAAGGTAGAGCTTCGCACTCCAGCTGCAAAGATACAGACAAAAAGAGAAAGAGACAACTGAAAACTTTTCAGAGCTTTAAGTTCAGTGAAAACTTTAAACATCATTCTAAAACAAAATATGAGAATGCACATAAAGACATTATACAGAGCGAAACCTGTGTAGATCATCAAAACAGTGACAAGCAGTTTACAGCACTGAAGAAAACTCTTATTAGCACTGTGTACCTTCATTCGTGAGCTTTTATACAATGATTCAAAGAGCCCGAGAAAGCTAAATTTAATCAGTCCTGGCGCACTCTCTGACAAGCTGAAACATCAGGACATCAAGATGAGCCGCTTTAAATAACAGGCTGAGAGCGAGAGAGAAAGTTTCCATTTATTGGAGAGAATAGAATGAGAGATACTCTGTTTATCATTATGAATTGTTTGAAAGCAAAACGGCAGCCGAAAGACCCCGAGCGGGGTCCATGGGGAATAGTGGGAAATCAAGTGATCTGCTCAAATATTTATGGTAAAGATTGGTGGACAGCTTCATTAAGATACATTTTAACTGTGCTGGTAAACACATTAAATATTAATGCCTGAGAAAACACATTCTCTCGGTCCGGATTAAGACTAGTGATGGATGCTGTGATGCTGTAAAATCGCTTTTAATTACATTAACAAGTTTATTACTATTTGCTTGTTGGCTGTGGGTTTGCATCTCGGTAGATGCTGATAATATTAAATGAAGGAACTATGGCTGCATTTACACTGCAAGTCTTAATACACAGATTCGATCTTTTGACCATATCCGATTTTTTTGTTTACATTCACCTTAGACGTGACTGGTATCCAATATCTGTGTTTACATTACTTCCTGGCCCAAAATGATTGTCATTGATAGTTTTACATGCACATGGAATACCATTGGGTTTTGAATGGCCGTGCTATTAAAATTATTTATATATTTCACGTCGGGTGGTCTGGATTACCTGCCAGAATGGATAAGTTAACAGCTGTCAGCGTCATGGATGTTTTGCAGCGCGAATTCTGACTGAATACATATAGACTGGAAAATAAAGGTAATTTGCATTTGTTATTTTATCTACAGTTATCAGTTAAATGACTAGGGATGAAATGAAAGGCATGAGAGAGGGAGGGCGGCTCAAGCCCACGCTTTTAAGAGTTACACTAACCGACAGGCCCTGGCCTTACGATTATGCAACAGAGACCTCGATGGAACCTTTTTATAATATACAACTAAGATATTGCAAATATTTCCATTTTTTGAATGAGTTTGACTGTCGAGCGAGCTAGGGAGAGAGCATGCGAGAGAGTGACGGAGAGAGCTACAGTGAAGCTTTTGGCTTAAGAAAAACAACAATATGGCGGTCTCTTTTAAATTAACCGGGAAAAGGTTGAAATTCATCTGCTAAATGTATGTGTGTGTGCGCAATTTCTTTCTAGAAAAATAGATAACGTTAGACATATAAAGTTCCACCTCCATAATAAAGCTGCACATATGCTTTATAATACAACATAAAAGCTACCTTTTAGTAAGCAAATGTGCCGCCCTCGCCGTGTGATGGCTTGGGATTCCAATGGGAATCATATATATGTGTGTTTAGACGTAGGTCGCATGTTCAGAGATCGGATATGTATCAGATTTAAAAAACATTTGGAAGGATTTTTGTGTTTACACGTGTGCAACTAATTCCGATCTGTGTCAGATGTGAGCAAAAGATCGGATTTTTTGCACCAGTGTAAAAGCAGCCTATTTGTAAAGTGTACATGGATTGTTTGTGGGGAAAAAAATGAATGATTGAACAGCAGGCATTAAGTGAGTGTGTTCATGCACATCAGCTAGCTATAATGCAACAAAGAAAAAAGAACTACAAAAAGTTTGATGCATTTTGATAAAATATTTGTTGGCTGTAAAATGTATTTATTTATTTATTTTAATTCATAAAAATTCCCTACATTTACAGGAAAAATATAGTAATGAGTCTATTATTAAAGAAAATTAACAATTTTACTCACCCTCAAGCCAGCTTTACTCACCCTCAAGCCATCCTGACTTTATATGACTGTATATGACTTTCTTCTTTCATATCAACACAATCAGAGAAATATTAATAAATATCCTGATGCTTCTGAGCTTTATAATTGCAGTAAGCGTTACCATGTAACGAGTATGAAGAAAGTGAAAGCTGAAGAAAGTGAAAGCTGAAGAAAGTGTCTCCATCCTTATCCATCCATCATAAACATACTCCACATGGCTCTGGGGGGTTAATGAAGGCCTTCTGAAATGAAGCGATGTGTTTGTGTAAAAAAAAAATATCCATATTTAACAAGTTATGAAGTAAAATATCTAGCTTCCGCCAGACCGCCTTCCATATTCAACTTATGAAGAAAGTGTAAAACTCTTGCAGTTAAAAACGCTACGTTCTACGCCTTCCCTATTCAACTTACGGAAAAAGTGTAACTGACGCGACGCCAATGGTCTAGCAGAAGCTAGATATTTCAATTCATAACTTGTTAAATATGGATTTTTTTTTTTTTTTTTTCACAAACACATCGCTTCACTTCAGAAGGCCTTTATTAACTCCCTGGAGCCGTGTGGAATATGTTTATGATGGATGGATGAGGATGGAAGCACTTTCTTCAGCTCATACTCGTTTGGTAACGCTTACTGCCATTATAAAGCTCAGATGCTTCAGGATATTTATTAATATTTCTCTGATTGTGTTCATTAGAAGAAGAAAGTCACACACCTAGGATGGCTTGAGGGTGAGTAAAGCTTGGGGTAATTTTCATCTGAAAGTGAACTAATCCTTTAACTGAATTTTCATCAATAATAATAATTAAAAAATAAAACGAAAAAGTTTACTTTTAAACTTGCTTATAGTATTGTTTATCTGACTGTTGAGTACATTTTTCCATAAAAAAATATTAATCTGTTACTTGAGTATATGTGTACGTACCTGCGCGGGTCATTCTGTGGGTATGGTATAACGATGAGCTGGGAGTTAGGAATGATAGCGGTCCACTCCTGTTTCCTCACATCCTGCAAAAGAAAGAGAGTGATAGATGGAAGAGAGAGAATGAAAGCAAAGAATATTAGTACCATTACCGTTATGGAAATTATATCACATTCAATTTCTGCAGTTGTCCTTTGGCAAACATGCACTAGAGCTCATGTGTCTCTGTGGAAGACAGAGGGGATTTGCAGGAGATTGTATTATTGTATAATTGGACATTATTGAAGTGGGGGGTCTTAAAGGAAGAGAGGGCATGTTTAACACATCTATCTTTAGCCATCATTAAATACATAATGGCTGATACACTATTCCAACATCTCTCGTCACTATATTTGGCCCACATTTACACTGCTTAACTAAACTTTTGCGAGCTTAGAGGGAGAGCTGCACTTCAGGATCCGACATACTCAGTGTGAAGTGAAGCTTCAGTGCTATTAATGAAGTGATATGGGGCGATGAGTCCAATCAGAGATTTCAGCATCACTTTAAAGTGCAGATGAGTAGGTGGAGGAGTCATTTGCAGGCAGGTGATCAAAGCTACACAAAATAAGTTTTAAAAATATCTGTAAAGTTCAACTTTGTTAGCTCAAACTGGCTACAACCCAATCAAATCCTTCAGCCGCCAGTGTGATTCCATGTATGATGTTCACTTCAAACGCTCTACGCAGGTCAGTCGCACTGCTAATTTGTTCAATATTTACTCCGCTCTCAGAAAGATAACTATTTTAAAATTATTTAGCATTGACCGAACTAGAAAACTGACATGGCAGCGATGAGAGAGCCAACAAAAAGTTGTGAGTCTTTATGTAGGAGAAAATGCCATAATTTATAGTGCAACATGCAATTAATAAGCCTCCAAACATGAAGCAGCATCAATAGTTTATCTATTCCCCCAGCTATTTGCAAAAAAAGTTCATTAGAGGAAGGGAAGTCTCTGGAAGCTTTAATGTATTATGAAGATGGTACCTCTATCAATTACAAAGGTAATTTTCCCTCTTCAACTTGTTTCTCGACTGCAATTAGTAGCAAACGTTAAATTCGTCTTTTTGAGGGAATCCTCTAGGGGAACAGATTTTAATTTCCGACAACACATTTATCATAACTCTACATTACGGTATGTGCGTACATGCGCACAGCTGAGGAAGAGTGTGGGGTCTGAACAAGCTATTTTTAGAGTGTCTTTAGTCAGTATGGATGAGGCTTGCAAATGAAAGGGATGGGGTGGTGTTCGGTCTCGCTGTAGGGAGTCGAGCCTCTGCCTGCAGCGCAAGGTCAACCCTGGGCACCGGCAGAAAGACAAAGATTTGTTACAGTCAAAGACCCTCTACTGCTGCTCTGAGCATTAGAGAGGGAGGGCGGCTCAAGCCCACGCTTTTAAGAGTTACGCTAACCGACAGGCCCTGGCCTTACGATTATGCAACAGAGAGACCTCGATGGAACCTTTTTATAATATACAACTAAGATATTGCAAATTTAATGATATGACATGATATAACAATTTAAGAGTGCAACCTTCTAATCTGTTAGAAAAGCATTTGATTGC
Source organism: Chanodichthys erythropterus (assembly GCF_024489055.1). NCBI lineage: Eukaryota > Metazoa > Chordata > Actinopteri > Cypriniformes > Xenocyprididae > Chanodichthys > Chanodichthys erythropterus. The sequence continues at coordinate 25,170,387 of NC_090231.1, read as the reverse complement.
TTGTTTGATAGTTTTGATTGCTAAGTTTGATAGCTGTCAGAAAAAAAACAACAAAAAGTAATTATTACTTTAAAGGGTTAGTTCATCCAAAAATGAAATTTCTGTCATTAATTAATCATCCTCATGTCGTTCCACACCCGTAAGACCTTTGGGAGCACAAATTAAGATATTTTTGATGAAATCCAAGAGGTTTTTTAATCCAAGTTTTTTTTGTTTTGCTTTTTTTTTTTTATCATTGAAAGCAATGAAATTACCACATTCAATGTCCAGAAAAGTAGTAAAAACATTGTTAAAATAGTCAACGTGACTACAGTGGTTTAACCTTAATGTTATAAAGCGACTAGAACATTGAATGTGGTCATTTCATTGCTTTGAATAGAGGATATAAAAACCTCTCGGATTTCATCAAAAATATCTTAATTTGTTCTGAAGATGAATGAGTGTGGAACGACATGAAAGTGAGCAATTAATGACAGAAATTTCATTTTTGTGTGAACTAACCCTTTAAGCACATTTTGTTTGCGTTATTTCAAGGTGTCTTTGTTAGTGTAATTACACAAGTACTGAGTAATATTAATTAACTGCGTGTACTTTCTATAGGGTTAGTTGCTTGTAATTGTGCATAATTTACTGTCAGTAGTATGGTAAATACATGTAATGTGTAACAAGGACACTTTTTATCGCATGCTCAACATAACACAATAAAATGCAACTATGATTCTGCATTATGCAGCGTTGAGCAATGTGTGTTTCCAGGATGTAATTTTGATGTATTAACTTCAGTTATTGAGAGATTAGAGATGTGAAAACGATAGAGAAAACTGAGCATCTTTCCTTTCTCCACACAAGCTCTGAGAGTTCAGTGCCCAAACCGGAGCTGTCAGCAGGAACTGTAGGTATGCCGTATAGAAACATTCACCTGTGTAAGAATAACAACCACATACTGTATGCAGAGCCTATGTGAGGAATCTCTCTGAAAAAGTCTTCCTTCTCTCATTCCATTCAGCTTTTGTAGAATCTCAAAAACAGTCCATTTAAAAAACGTAACAAAATGAATATGCACTTATTCATACATATCAATATTTGCTGAGAAAAGCCCTCAAATGAAGAAAATTCAAAGACATTAGTGTGGCATATGACTATATCAATCAAAAAGAATCTTAAGAAATGAATATATTGCACTATTTCCAAACGTGCTAGACAGACATCTTTCAGCCTTTTCAGTGTGTTGTTTCTTGTTTTTTCAGTGTCTTGCATCATGAGTGCTGCATTTTGAAGACACCTTGTCAGTTTAAAAAAACTTTTAAAAAGTATGCCTCAAGACCCCAGTGCTCGAATCGGGACAGAAGGCATGATTAAATGTGCCATTTTTGTATTATTTTTACAAATAATAAGTTGTATTAAATGAATGTATTTAATCAACATCCCTATTAAGAACAAAAAAAAAAAAGCAAACTGCTGTATGTGTTACTTGCTCAAGTGTAAGCTTTGTGTTAATGTGAATGTGTGTATGCATGTGAATGTAGTCATGTGTGAGTGTGTTGGTAAATCAAATCTGCAATTCTAATCACTGTTTGATAAAGACCTCTGTTTAGCTCAGTGACAGCAGAGGAAGCCAACATCTTAAATTTAAATGAGTTGCACTGGGGGAATTCTAGAGGAAGTGGAGGGAGGGAGAGATTTCAAACTGCACTTCAGCTAAAACCAGACAGAGACAGAGCGAACAGAAGAAAACATCCCAATCATTTGAAAACCTGGAAGGCATGGAAAGATGTTTATATATATATATATATATATATAGAAAGATATATTTTATATATATATATATATATATATATATATATATATATATATATATATATATATATATATATATATATATATATATATATATATATATATATATACATACACACACACACTGCGTTCCAAATTATTATGCAATTGACATATCAGTAAGATTTCAGTACAATAAACATTCAGATTTTAGTTTTCTAAGAAAAAGAAAGTCTTTTTAGATAACTGGTATCAATCTCAGACAAAATAATTTGCCAGGTCTATGGAAACCCTATACTTAGAGGTTGTTCCACATTCTTAAGCAAGTCACAGTTCTCATGCAATATGGAGAGGAAGAAAGATCTTTCTGAAGCATGAAATGGTGCAATGTTGTGCAAAAGGCATGAAAACAACTAATATTGTGTGAAACTGAATTGAGATTATCGAATTATCATAAGATTTGTGAGTGATTTAGAGCACAGCAGAACTCGGTCAGATAAAGGCTTATTAATTAAAATTCCTATCAAAAAAAAAAAAAAAAAAAATTGTATTAAAAGGGCAGCTATAAAAAAAAGCCAGTGTTGAGCAGCAAACAGGTATTTGAAGCTGCTGGTGTCTCTGGAGTCTCAAGAAGCTCTCCATGCAGGCTGGCAGTTGTGCGTAAAGATGCATTTTAGACACCACTAACCAAACCTCACAAAGAGAAACATTTACAGTGGGTGTAGAAATACATTTTCAAACAGTTTTATTGCTGTGGTGTTTTTTTGCAGCATGGGATAGTGCATAGTCCATTGTATTTCAGAAGGCACTATCCTCCTTTTTATACCATAGCTGAAAATGGCCAGTTATGAACTCCACATATCTTGCAAAAGTCATTTTAATACCCTCCATCTCACTTCCCAGTATTCCAGCCCAAATCATCACCCACCAGCTCCTTGCTGACGTCACAGTCTTGTTGGAACATGGTGGCCTTTCACCAACCATCCAGAAATCCATCCATTTAGTCCTTGCATTGTAGTGCGGCATTAGTCAGTGAATAAAACTATTTAAAAATGAGTCTTCATGTATTTCTAAACCCACTGTAAATGTTTCTCTTTGTGAGCTTTGGTTTGGAGTGGCTGAAATGCATCTTTACGCACAACTGCCAGCCTGCATGGAGAGCTTCTTGAGACTCCAGAGACACCAGCAGCTTCAAATACCTGTTTGCTGCTCAACACTGGCTTTTTTTTTATAGCTGCCCTTTTAATACAATTTTTTTTTTTTTTTGATAGGAATTTTAATTAATAAGCCTTTATCTGACCGAGTTCTGCTGTGCTCTAAATCACTCACAAATCTTATGATAATTCGATAATCTCCATTCAGTTTCACACAATATTAGTTGTTTTCATGCCTTTTGCACAACATTGCACCATTTCATGCTTTTCATCTTCAGAAAGATCTTTCTTCCTCCCCATATTACATGAGAACTGTGACTTGCTTAATAATGTGGAACAACCTCTAAGTAGGGTTTCCATAGATCTGGCAAATTATTTTGTCTGAGATTGATACCAGTTATCTAAAAAGACATGGATAAATAAACAAACAAATAAACATTTTCTTAGAAAAACTAAAATCTGGATGTTTATTGTACAGAAATCTTACTGATTTGTCTCTTGCATAATTTGGAACGCAGTGTATATGTGTGTGTGTGTGTGTGTGTGTGTGCGCGTGTGTGAGTGTCAGACACAATGTTTCCCTTTTCAGACACAGGACAGAAGCAGGTAGAAGTAAACCAGGCCATCAGCATGTTCTTCCTCTCCCGGGGCCGTTCTACCCATGATTCCTCCCTCCTCCCTCCATATGGCGAGTGTCTATGAGTGTGTGTGATAAGTTATGTCTGTACCTTCCCTCCAGGGGGTCGGGGGATGCCCACAAACAGGTGATCCAGGAAGTTGGCGCTGCGCCCCAGACCGAGCACGGTGTAGGGCAGCTGGAGTGCGAGATGAGCTGACTGGCTGAGCTGCCCCGCTGCAGGAGGAGAGAGAGAAAGAGAGAAGGACAGGGGTGGAATTGTAGGAGGGAGAGAGTGGGATTGAGGGTGGAGGAGTGAAAGGTAAAAGTGAAAACCGCAGAGTGTGAGGGGGAGGAAGTGTAAGGAATGAAACAGGACATGATGAGGTGAGGGAGGGGGAGGATAAGATGAAACAGGAGAAAACAGAAGAAATAGCTGCCATTAGTGTCATCCATAAATAAGGGTTGTTATAATAAGAGATCTCAGTAAATGAAGGGCTCTTGCTCAGATGCTCCAGAGCTTTTAAATCAACCTCAACAAACTACTGCAGAATCTACGAACTAACAATATTTTACAGGCTACTCTTGCTTTAAAGGGATAGTTCACCCAAAAATGGCAATTCTGTCACCATTTGGATAGATAAAATACAGACGACAAATTTCGAGTATGGGTTACAACACCTGACCTTCACATGTCGCTTTCACTTTCATTTACCTGCCTTCATGTCATTCCAAACCTGCATGAATTTCTTTCTTTGGTTGAACATAGGAGAGGATATTTTGACAATGGTCACCAAAACGGTTTGGCTGCCAACATCGTTCCGAATATCTCCTTTTATATTCCACAGAGAAAGTCATACAGGTTTGAAACAATGGTGATCTATCCCTTTAAAAGGCACACTAAGAAATTTTATGCTGACCAATAATATGTGGTCTTCATACTGACATCTGTTGACGTAAATGAAGCATCAGGAAAAAGCAAATGTGTTACTTGTTAATACCCTTTAATGGGTATTTTTATCACCTATGAAATACTTCTTTTGAACCTGATAGCAGGGGGTTAGATTAACTAAGCACTATTCAATTGGTCATGTGATAATATGGTGGCCATCCTGAGACAATGACATCACTGTTAGAATAAAACCACATCTCAAGTCAATGTTCATCTCATGCTCAATTTTACTATATATAATATCTATATCTATAAATATAGATAAAATATAGATAATATAATGAAATCAGATTCATAACCCAGATAATTCCACAGATTCAGTCTGATCTGTCTCTCAAGTTAAAGACTACTTGGACTAAATCACACAAACCTTATGGACTACTTTGACTAGTTTTTAGGAGTCTGGCAGATGTTTTCACTACTGCTGTTGTACAGAAAAAGGAGCTTAAGATATCTTCATGAAAATAACATCATCCAGGTTTGACTGAAGTACTATGAAAGAATATTAACCCTGTCGACACTGACTCTGGGTTTTCTCTGAAGAGAGCATGCGAAAAAAAAAAAGGAATATGAAAGCAGAAATATGAGCAAATCTGATACAATAACATGAGTGCAGACCTTAACACCTGTCTAACAGACCTGTCTAGAATCTTACTAAATGTCCCTTTTAAGCACACACTCTAGAGCCCTACATGGGGCTGTTTCTTAATCCCGCTCCCGCCAAATTTCTGACCATTACTGCCCACTCCCTGTTACTGCATGGAGAAATTGTAAAAAAAATTACACAAACATTGAGGCTACGCAAACATTCAGAATAACAGATAAAAAAATTCCATTTAATTAAACTGACCAGAAGATAAAGTAAAGATAGTACAGAAAAGGCACAATATTTTATTGAATAACATATAAAATAAATATTAAACAAATTAAATTTAAAAAATAAATAAAAAATAAATAACTTCACAAATATCAAAGGTGTTTATATAGCAAATTAACATACAGCAAAAAGAAAATACATAATACTAAAAAACATTAAACGTACTTAATGAATGAATTAAATAATGAATCACTTGGCCAAGCCTACTCCAGATTGCTATGGAGGAAGAGAATGTTACTGATCGACTGCGGTGAACCTCATTTTGACTCCTTTCTTGTTAAGCAGCAAATTTTCTTTGATCGCCCACCCCCACCCGCAGCAAAGGTAAAACCGCCTGCGAGATTTTGCGAGTCCTGCAGGATCCCAATCCCAATGCAGTCCTGTAACATAGACCTCTCCATGTGCTTTCCCAAACTGTGAAATGCAAACAACTACAGTATACTCAGCAAATCAGTTTCTAAAATCAAATATTTTATGATTCTAGACCAGCAGAACGCCTGAACTAAATATAAACTAACTGATATAGCACTATAAGTGTGTCCTGCTGAATCAAATACACACACAGTCCCCAACTGGGGAAAGGTCAGTCCATTGCTCATGTGTCATGTGTCCAGCTTAGCGATGCCATTAAAGAGAAGAACAATTAGATGTGTATAAGCTGATTTCCCATTATGCATCAGAGAGAAGAGAGAGAAAGACAGAGAACAAGGGTGTCCCTTAATAACTTCCCTTTGGCACATAATAGCGGTACTGGAATACTGGATGCATTCTGAGGATCAATTAGACAGACTGATGGAAAATGCAGAGCGAGTCTCACTGACCAGAAAGAGATCCTCAGTTCAAACAAAACAAAATAAGAACAGTCTTGTGTAGAGACTTATGTAGTCTCTATTAGTGAAGTTGTGTGTGAAAAAATTAAGGATGATATAAAGAAAAAATATATATTTGAATAGGATTTTCTATCATATATTATACTACAGCCAAAGCAAATTATGAAAATATCTTATTATGAAAATATCTGGACAATACTGACTATAAGTAATACTATATTTTAGGGTCCAAATTGCACTATTAACTAGCTTGTTAGTATGCATATCACCAGGATACTGGCTGTTTATTCATACTTATTAAGCACATATTAATGCCTTATTCTGCATGACCATATTCTATGTCCCTTAATCCTACCCAATTCCTAACAAATACCTAAACTTAACAACTACCTTACTAACTATTAATGAGCAGTAATTAGGAGTTTATTGTTAGTTAATAGTGAGAATTATTGAACCCTAATCTAAAGGGACCAAAACAAATCTCTTACTCTCAAAGGCTGCATCAAAAATACAGTAAAAACAGTAATATTGGGAAATATTTTTTAAATTTAAAAACAACCGTTTTGTTCAAATATAATTTATTCCTGTGTTGGAAGAGCTGAATTTTCAGCATCATTACTCCAGTTCTCAGTGTCACATGATCTTTTAGAAATCATTCTAATATTGCTGCTAAAGAAATTATCCATGTCAAATTTCTTATTATCAACTTGAAAACAGTTAAACTGCTTAATATTTTTACGGTTAATTAAATTAACATTTCACAATAAACAATTTCGAAGCAGAGTGTTACATTTTTGCATTATAAAATTTAACATGTAAGGATTGAGACTCAGCTAGCCGAGCACAAGCTGAGGTGCAAGACAAGCTAATAGAGCTGTAGCTCGCCTCCTACGCGCACACACCTACTCACACACTCACTCAACTCCAGTCCACACAAGTGCAAGGGCACATATCCTCTCTAAGTACAGTTGTACGACCATTTTGGTAGAGGATGTACTCTAATGCATGCAAGGCAAAAAGTGAGAGACAGAAAATAGCTTCAATCTGACAAACAACAGGCAGGTGGAAAGGACTCAGGAGAGAGAGTGGGAAAAAGGAGAAATGGTTTACAAGTGTATCTGTCTCTAACTTTTAAAATAAAATGTATCTGCTAGCCACAATACATACTTCATAGACAGAAGGCAAAACAACACAGTACATCAGAAGTGAACATAGGCTAAAAGCAGATTTTAGTGTCCACACAAAACACTCTCCCTAAACCCAACGGCTAAGATCATCTCCCCAAGCAAACCTGTTTGTTAAATGATCTCAGGTCTAGCGTCGCTATAGAAACCATTCTTTGCCCTGTCGATTGGGCGCTTGTGGAGCGATAAAAGGAACAAATGGTGGCGATGCTGCCTGGGCCTGAGGGATTAGAGAGGTTAGAGAGCGGCAGAGCCAAAATGGCGGCTTGATCCAGACACTGATTTGTGTGTAGCGACACGTGTCTGCTCTGAGGGAGATAAGTGGAGTCTTCTAGAGGCACCCAGCAGCATTTCCCATCTTATCACGCTACCATCACAGAAAACAGCAGAGCGAAAATATGACCACTCAAAGCCAGAATGACATCAAGTGCGGAGAGTGGAAAAGAGAATGAACCTGGAATGACTGAATGACACAAAAAGACAAAATGCTCACAAATGTTTTTTTTTTCTGTAACCAGAACTCACACTGAGTCCAATGTCAAAATTTTGTCAATCTCGCCACAAAGTATAAACACATGAATGAAAAAAATTTTTGAAAAAAAAAGAGAAAAGAACATATCGACATTTTTACACAATCGCAGCATAATATTTTCGACTTGGCAGGGATGATTTAAAAAGATGTAAAAAGAAACTTGTCATGCAGATTTCATGAGAAAAAAATGACTTTGTGAATAGACCTTTACTACATTTGGAGGTCAAATGTATTCTGTGCGCACATTATATGTAAATACTGTTCTCCAACAATAACCCTTCAGTAGCTCAAAAACAAAAGCTCCAAGAGACACAAATGAACCATATTCCAAAAAAACTAAGGCATTCACTGATATTTAGGGCTGCCCTTGACTAAAGATTTTTCTGGTCGACTAGTAGTCATTCATTTTAAGCGACAAGTCCACTAATTGCACGTTTTTTATTAAACCATATAAATCATAATAATAAGCATTTAATGCCTACATAGCCTAATCGGCACATACATAAAGCTTGCCACAGTGCACCGGCAGAAGTAACGATTATAAATGCGTCAGGGAAAAACAGCAAAGAGATTGCTTTAACATTTTAATACTTCATTGATAAACGTTTTGTTGTTATTATGAGTGCACGCAAATAAAAGTAGACTCTTTACAGATTCAAAATATGTATTACTCTTATCTGTATGACCAAAAATTGAGTATTTTAAGTGCATGTGATCGCACCGGCGCCTCCATGTTAGCGGTCATACAGTAAGCGCGTTACTATTCAGTACTATTTGTTATACTCCTCACAAACACTTGAATAGCCCACATTTTTCTAGGTTAACATTAAAGCTAGCGGCCATGTAATGATGCTTCAAAAAAATACATTAAATGCTTTGCATCGCCAGCAATGACATTTCCTCTCTCAAGATCCATTAATGTATTAAAACATACTAAATGTCATTGCTGGCGATGCAGGCTTCACTGAGCCATCGGATTTCAGCAAAAATATCTTAATTTGCATTCCAAAGATTAACAAAAGTCTTTCGGGTGTGGAACGACATGAGGGTGAGTAATAAATGACAGAATTTTCATTTTTGGGTGAACTAACCCTTTAACTATCTGTCTGACACAGACTGCATGACTTTTTTTTTTTTCTGCGATTAAGCGACTAATAAAATTTTGGTCGACTAATCCTCTTCTCGTCGACTAAAGGTTAGTCGACTATTAGGGGGCAGCCCTACTGATATTACAATAACAATAAATAGACGCTATTAAACTTTGATATTATTATGCCTGAATACATTAAAAGAAAACAAAAACAAAAATTAATCATTTAAGATCAAATTTGAATTCAAGCATCTCAACATTGTAATGCAGCATATGACAAATGGATATTTATTTTGAGACTTGCTAAAGATCACAATTAACAGTTTTAAATGTGTGAAAAATATTACTGTTTTAAAAGATTAACTTTAAATGAGCATTAGATATTTCTTTTAATACATTTCCAGAAGCAGCAATTAAATCCTAAATCTACGTAAACCAACAAACAGAACCTTTACCACATAGTTCTAAAACGTACCAAGAGATGTGACCTAGAAAGCAGCGCTTACAATCCAAAACATGTTTTGCAGAGCTGAATGATTGTCTACATATAAAAAGGTAGAAGGGAGAAAATGGGAAACCACCACAAAATAATTTACAATCTAGGCTCCAAGTGAAACCTCAGGAAGTACAAATGTACAGTAGTGGCAACCACTGAAAAAAGATACTATACATGAAAACTACTTTTAAAAAACAATCTAAAATCTGATTGGACGAGCCATGTTCTAAGTCACTGTAAAATAGCCAATACATGCATATTGTGCATCATTTGTAATGATTGCTAATGCTTTACCAATATATAGTCGTGTTCATTGCACCAACAGAGCTGCTTTGAATCTTCAATCTTGTAAGAGCAAGACAGAAAGAGAGCTAGCAAGAGTGGTAATTATAGAAGAAAGAACTGCATTAGGTCAGATGTGCCTCTCTCTTTATATGTGCACTGAACATAATGAAAGGACTTCAAGCTGTCTTAACGGAAAAAGAAGGCGTTCAGATCAATTACAGAGAAAAAAGGCGCCAACAAAGGTCATTATCACAGTCATTCTCTCTATCGCTGTTCATGGGGAGGAAGCAGATGATACGGTATATGTGATGAGTGTGAATGTGCTCTCCTTGTGATTTTGATGGATTGGAGTGATACGCGGAGACAAAGAGGAGGTAACACCAGCAGAGATCCCTTTTTTTGCTCCATCACCATGACAATCCAGATCATGATCATAAAGAATTAAATGGTCAGCACAAGCGTGTCTACTCATATTTTAAGGCTGCATGATAAAAAACAGAGTGCTTTCTGATCACAGGAGACATGGAAAAAGAGGGGATAATCCTGTTGGCTTGTGAGTGGGTGGGGGTCTATATTTGCTCTGGGAGATTCAGAGAGGGACAAAAGCTGTGATCAATACTAATCGTACTTCTCACTCTAGCTGCGGGCTAAACTACACTTCACCACATATATCTGAGAGTAGGAATGAAAATGAATAGAGAGAGGAAGATGGTCAATGGACTCCAGAGACATTAGACTTGTAACATGTATTACAAAATGTGTGAGAGACAGAGACAATAATGTCAGTCATTTTGGAAAACAGAAGCGAACATAATATGTGCCTGCAGAATTTCAAAGAACATAATATTCTACAGAATTGTGTAACACATTATACACAAAGTTCTAGACATATTCATGTCTCTGCATGTTCATTTAAATATTACAGTAATACAGTAATATTAATGCTGCAAGCAGCGATGAAAGGTCCCTCGTACCCGTGCCACCGCCACCTGGTGGCTTTAGGAAAAAAGAGCACGGTGGGTAATATGCATTTAAGTATAAAAATATAGGAGCGTCAGTCATTTGTATTTGCCACGCTTCCTGCTACCAGCTGGTGGTGATATGAGTATAAGTAAATTTTGGTGCGTAGATGTCTTCAGGCCAGGGCACTGAAGTCTGAGGCAGATTGGACACTGTATGCTTGAGTTACAACAATTGTTTCATGGCATTAATCGCATACATTAGCACTTAGCCAAGTATTGCATGAATGAACATGTTTCTAGCATGTTTAGTACTTCATGGCATATTTAAATGTGTTTCTGGGAGTGAATTTCAGTGTAAAGCATGCCATTTCCTGTTGCCAACAGGTGGCACTATGACTAACTGAATATTGCTATGTAGATGTCTTCAGGCCAGGACTTTAATAAAACATGTGAAGTTTGGGGCAGATTGGACACTGTATGTCCGAGTTACAACAACGTCCTGTTTCATGGCGAAACATCGAAATTTGTCAGGCCGCCAATGACACGCCCTTTAGTGAAAAATCAAGATTTTCGCAATTTAACATTGCAAAGGACTTTAGATTAGACTGACCAAATATGATGTTGATCTGATTAAAGCTCTAGGAAGAGTTCGTTAAAGTACCGCATGTGTAAATGGCAAAAACTGCAGAAATTTTGCAGCAAAAATTCTAAATATCTCACTTCCTGTTGTTTTTCAGATTTTGCAACCAGGGACTTTTTGGTAGGTATTGAGCTGTTTATGCGTCTACCAAAATTCATACTTGTATGTGAACCGTAGCACGAGGGCGCTTAAAGGTGCCCTAGAATCAAACATTGAATTTACCTTGGCAAGGTTGAATAACAAGAGTTCAGTACATGGATTATGTAAATGTAAATCTCATGTAAATTATGAGATTTATGTAAATCTCATTTGTTTAAAAGACCTCCGAAGAACAGGCGAATCTCAACATAACACCGACTGTTACGTAACAGTCGGGATCATTAATATTTACGCCCCCAATATTTGCATATGCCAGCCTATGATCAAGGCATTACACAAGGGCAGGACGTCTGGATGTGTATAGCTGAATCATCAGACTAGGTAAGCAAGCAAGGACAATAGTGAAAAATGACAGATGGAGCGATAATAACTGACATGATCCATGATAACATGATATTTTTAGTGATATTTATAAATTGTCTTTATAAATGTTTCGTTAGCATGTTGCTAATGTACTGTTAAATGTGGTTAAAGTTACCATCGTTTCCTACTGTGTTCACAGAGACAAGAGAGCCGTTGCTATTTTCATTTTTAAACACTTGCAGTCTGTATAATTCATAAACACAACTTCATTCTTTATAAATCTCTCTAACAGTGTGTAATGTTAGCTTTAGCCACGGAGCACTATCAAACTCATTCAGAATCAAATGTAAACATCCAAATAAATACTATACTCACATGATCCAATGCATGCATGCAGCATGCATGACGAACATTTTGTAAAGATCCATTTGAGGGTTATATTAGCTGTGTGAACATTGTAAATGCACTGTATTATAGTCGAGAGCTCGGGGGGGGGGGGGGCAGGTAGCGCACGATTTAAAGGGGCCGCAGCCTGAATCAGTGCATAGCTAATGATGCCCCAAAATAAAAAAAATAATTAAAAAAAATCTATGGGGTATTTTGAGCTTTTCGAGTTTTCGAGCATGTTTAGGTCCTCAAAAATGTGATTAATTTCGGAGAAGAATTGACTGAGCTATTACAATAGGGTCCTCACACCATCAGTGCTCAGGTCCTAATTAGTGTTTGAATGAAAAGTTGAACCAAAAAATTTACATGAATTTCATAATGTCTAAGTATTTAGTGTCTCCTCCTTTAATGACAGCAACACTCCTCAAATATAAATATAGATCCTAGTGATCTTATTGGTATTAGTCCACCCAAAAATGAAATTTCTGTCTTTAATTACTCACCCTCATGCCGTTCCAAACCCGTAAGACTTTCGTTCATCTTCGGGATGCAAATGAACTTTTTGATGAAATCTAAGAGCTTTCTGTCCCTAGACAGCTACGCAAAACTTTGACACTTCAAAAAAAAAATAAAAAAAATGCATTAAATACTTTAGTTAAAATGAACTAACAGTGAAAAAATTATTCTGAAGCATTTATTAATATTAATGTTATTAACTAATTTCAAAATTGCAACATTTACTACTATATTATTAAAATCAAAAGTTGTATCTGTTAAAATTATTTAATGGACCTGAGCTGATATGAACTAACAATGAACAGCTGTATTTTTATTAACTAATATTAACAAAGAATAATAAATACTATAACAAATAAATTGTTCATTGATGGTTAATTTTAACATTAACTAATGGGACCTTATTGTCAAGTGTTACCATTTTATTATTTATTTAGCATGAATATTAATGTGTAAAATGAGCTGAAAAATGTAAAATGCATTTCAACAGAGAAAGCAGATATAGTAATCAGATACTTGCTAAATGGAACATTCATTGTAATGGGTTTGTGAGGTTTAAATTAATTCACAATGGCAATTAAAACCAACATTTAAATTAGACTGATTTAAATGAGATTTTGAAACGCTGGTTTTAATGCCATTTTAAACTTGTAGAGCCCACTGTATTCAGCCTAAAATGACAGCTAATGACAGCTGAAAGAGTAGAAATCTTAGCTCTGTTTAACACATTTGACCAATTTAAATTCATTCTGCAGAACTCTACAGACATTCTCCAAAATCAATGGAGAAAATGCTAAAAAGTCAGCAGAATCCATCTGTGCCTGAATACGAGTGTGTAGGACATGCAAGAGTGTGTCTGTGTGTGTCCTTCACTGTGAGGATTCAGAGGGGCTGTTCATTATACACCACATTCATTTGGTTAATTAATGAGAACAGTCTTGAGCGCCATATTGATCAGCATCTTCTCCTGCGTCAGTCTCTCCTTTCCCACCTCTTGTGTCTGCTTCCATACTTCACCTTTTTCTGCTCTTATTTTTTCTGTTTATTTACAGCTCTCATTCATTAACTTAGTACTGCAAGGGTCAGTCCAATTATTCAAGCATGAAAACATGACCCCCTGAAGTACTTTATCATCCTCAGATATGACTTGAGAGGATGCCCACTCACACAAAACAATAATAATATAAAAACCGCAGTTAAGAATTATACTCAAAGCTAAATTTAATACACATACAATATATTTAGTGTGAAATAGTTTTTGTATTAAAATATTTGCAATTGTGATTGTACACAATGTATTTTTAATTGGTAGACTAATGAAGTCTTCATAGGTTATTTGAGTCACAGTTCTAATCAACTCGTAATTGGTCTAAAGAATATTTTTGCTGGAAGAGATGTTAGCTTAGAAGCTGTAGGTTGCTCCTAAATTAAGCAAATTGAGAAAACACAGTGTAATTTGATTGGGTTAGTCGACTGGGTTCTGTTCAGATAATTTAATAGCAAGATAACTCGTGGGGAGATCAAGCAGATTTAAAAAGTTATTTTCAACGTTCCAGTTAAACTAACTTTCAGAGACGGCTTTTTCCTTGATATTTTAAATTAATATATAAGCAGTGCTGCCTTCATGGCATCTGTGGTTACTTCAGTTACTTACTTTGTCCTAAGTTACTTTGTCCTCAAATAGAGAGAGAGAGCGCAGTGCAGACAGCAGCAGAAATACCGCCGTCCCCATGTCCTGAGCTCGAGTCTAAATGTGCAATATGTCTTGCTGAGCTGTGTTTCATTACTGGCCAATGAGAGCCTGAGGGAATAAGGGCCCTAATACAACCTGGCCTATTCTCCACTCCCCGTACAACATACACCCCATTACTGTCCTTCAGCTGACCCCAGACACCCTGCCACAATCTCTCCAATTACAGCAGGACATTGATCACAGAACTGTAGTTAGAAGTTCAGCAGCAGAGCAAGGAGGGACGATGGGCCGCAGTGTCACTAAGCTCTACTTACACTTTCTGTGCTGAAATGGTGATTGCTTTTATTTATCTGTTCCCCTGTGTTTTCTGTGGGAGTGCCATCAATTCCGTGTCACTCCTCAACTCTTCACACAGTAAATTTTGCGCGGAGGATAGACAGATAGACAGAATAATAGATACAACAATAGATAGAGCCATAAATAGATAGACAGAAATATAGACAGCTCTACAGACGGATAAACATACAGACAGACTGAGAGAACAATAAATAGAATTAAAGAACGATAGATTGATAGATTGATCGATCGATCGATAGATAAAGGTTCGCTTTTCAAGCGTCAGTTTGCATGTGAAGCAGAATAAATGGATGCCGCTGTGTGAGAAGATTATGTTATTTTTAGCTGGAATAATGAAAACATTTGTCCCTGTGACGAAGATAAGAGGACATTAGAGTGTGAGAAAACGAATAAATGATCGTTTGTCAGAATATAACTCAGTAAGTCAATCTTTTCTGGATCTTCTAGTTTGCGTTTCTACTTTTTCATGGATGATTTAACCTTTGAACTTTAAAATTTTCACACATTTGTTTAATCCTGAGCAAACGGTTTACTCTGTTCTCAAAGCTTCATGCAGTAACACTGATGTTTCACGTTATAGGCAAAAGTTACCATACATTATTCTTACAACCTGCTTTGGAAATGGTTTTGGTAATTGTTTTTTTGGTCGTTTCAGGATGAATCATCTGATGCAGATCCAGTGTTAACCTAAGTGTTGTGATTAATTTCACAAGTAACATCATCAGGTTTATGGCAAAGAATTCAGTGACTGAATGATTTTCTGAAGTGTAAGAGGACACATGACCTTACTGTGATCATATGCTTAGCTGTCATGGTGTTTACAAAATTGCTATGGTGTCAGTTCTGTGATCTTTAAAAGTTAAATCTTTTGGTGTAGTGTGTCAGTAGGAAATATTAGTTTACATTTCCAAACATTCCTTTTGCCATTAATTGTAATAATCCAGTGATATTTTTGTACGCACAAGGAGTCTGACAACAGCCGGTGCTCCACACAGTGATCTGATCTCAGCATCGTTGAATCCATCTGGGATTACATGAGGAATAGAAAAAACTGTGGCACATACTTGAAGAAACCTACCAAAAGGAATGTTTGGAAATATAAACTGATATTTCCTACTGACACACTATAGCAAAAGATATAAAGAACTGGCTTTGCTGCCTTTTTAAAGGCATGTTGACATCCACCCTGAACACGGTTCAAAAATTAAGAAAGGGAAAGTGTCCTCCAGCAATGTGCAAAAAGTAGATATAAAGGAGGATAGATAGATAGATAGATAGATAGATAGATAGATAGATAGATAGATAGATAGATAGATAGATAGATAGATAGATAGATAGATAGATAGATAGATAGATAGATAGATAGATAGATAGATAGATACAGGCATGAAAACGGGTCAGGGGTGGAAAAGGTGAGAAGGATATTACCCCTCTAGGGGGGTCCGGGCGCATGCTCCCCTGGAAGAAAAATTTAAATATTCCACATTTTAAAGCATCAATCTGATGCATTTTGAGATGCTTTTTTGCCAACCTGGGGAGAGCTGGAGAAACTTAACTTCAGCCATGAGTCAAAAATCATCATGGCCTCCTTACTAAGTATTATGCAAGCCATTTCATGCCAGCCTGTCACTGGGTCTAACATTTACAGTATATTTGGGGAAGAACCTAGCGCTATGATTGGTCGAACTCTTCTTCTTTTGCTGTTGCTTGATTTGTGGACGTGCACAGAGGCGTCACCAAGTTTTTGCATAGTTTAGAGTGACAAATCGTACCAGCATACTTTGAAATCAAAATGCGTATCCGCTACGTAAATTGCGTACAGGTTGGCAGGTCTGCTTATTGATACGGTGGACCACTTACCTTCTGCCTTGTCAGTCCCCTCACCTCAAAATCTAACTCCTCAAAAACAGTAGCATTAGCTAATAATTTTCCACCGGAGCTTTAGCTAGCTGGCTAACGTTGTGTTCTCTCCTGCTGTGTTCAGTGACTCAGTTCATCAAGCTGTAGCTAACGTTAGCTAAGTCTATGTCAACAGAGTTCCTGGGTAACTTATATACCAGAAAATATTAAAATTATTGAAACCATTCAGGGCTCAATGCTAAGGATTTTTTCTGCTGGCCCAGTTGGGCCAGTGGTTCAAATTTTTATTTGACCCGCCGAAATTTTCCAGGCCCCACAACAAAAAAATTAATAAAAGTAAAAGACAAGAAAATGGGCCTATAAAATAAGCATAGTTATTGTTTTCATTGTTTTTGATAAATTTAACCTCAATACATAATGTTATGACACCAAAAGCAACTAGATTTATTTTAAATATTAGACAAATAAACAGTAAGTAGTAAAATAGTAACAAATAATCAAATTACGAGTAATAGCACAAATAAATACAACAGAACAAACATATAAATTAAATGGTGCCTTTCAAGTTTTTTATGTAGGTTTAAACATAAGATTTTCAGGAACATAAATTGTAATTAATGTATAAAGTTAGAATAGATAACTTTATTAAAGTTAATCAAAAGCAGTTACAGATGCATAAAACATGTTTTTAATGTTCAAAATATAAAACGTTAAATACTGTTATTTGAAATTTTTAAAAATGAAGACACTTTAAATGTGAAATTTAACCTGCCAGTAGGTGGCAGCGAATCACTGTTAATGAGCGAATCATTGAGATTCAACCGATTCATTCAAGCAGCTGAGTCATTCAGGAAGTGTTGCTCAGAGACACAAAACAATTCTGTGGACTTTGGAACTATTTTCGTTGGCGAAATACAGCGAAACAGACGATTTGGTGTCTAAAATGTAAGTCACTTGATATTAAGTTCTTGTTCATTAAACTGTATGCTGAATAAATCCAATATCACATTTGTATTCATGCTAATATTTGGAGAAAAACGGAGCTCTTTGTGTAATATTGATTAACTTTATTAAATTATATATGAAATATATACAGGGGCATTTTTGCCCCTTATCTTGAATTTTGGGGGCATTTTAATAGACTAAATCACGCAGTGAAAGCGTACACTTTAATGTTAAGCACACACTCTAAATTTAGGTAACAATAACTATGCTGTGTCTAGTAACGTTAGACTGTTTTTGTAAAGTGAGGGACATACTCGATAATTTCAGATTATTAAATCAACAATTAGCCTACGATATTATAGACTATATATAACGCACACCCTACGGCACTGGCCCGATCGGGCAAGTGACCGGTGCGTCTACTGTCCCGAGCGTCGTTCACACTGGCCCCGGGCCATCGGGCAGTCCTGTCGAGCCCTGCTATCACTCACCAAATACAGTCAGGTAAATCGCCGAGGCCAGGCGTGCTTTCAGCTTCTGATGGTGGTCTGCACTGGTGATGCAAGGCCCTCTGCGTTAATATTTCCATGCACTCGCGCGCCCTTCTGGCACGCGCATCTGTTCACAGTTCACTGAATATGAACACCCCCCCCCCCTTTCAAATTTTTTTTCTCATCGAATCTACACGATTCACGTAGGTCACCTATTTTGGTTTCAAAACGGCGAATTTCGCCGAAAGGTGGGGGATTTTCATGCCTGAGATAGATAGATAGATAGATAGATAGATAGATAGATAGATAGATAGACAGACAGAACAACACATAAAATTACAGAATGACAAACAGACAGACAGACAAAACGACAGACAAAACTAAATACAGAATGCACAATACATAGATAGACAGACAGACAGAATGGACGGACAGACAGAGTGATAGACAAACATCCAGACAGACAGAATGGCAGACAGATAGATATATAGACCTATAGACAAACATACAGACAGATAGATAGACAGACAGACTCTATGGCTGCATTTACACTGCAAGTCTTAATGCACAGATCTGATCTTTTTGATCATATCCAATTTTTTTGGCCAGAGTGTTTACATTCACTTTAGATGCGACTGGTATCTGATATCTGTTTACATTACTTCCTGCCCCAAAATGATTGTCATTGATAGATTTACATGCACATAGCAGACCCCCGGGTTTTGATTGGCTGTGCAATCAAAATTATTTATATATTTCATGTCGGGTGGTCTGGATTACCTGAATGGATAAGTTAACAGCTGTCAGTGTCATGGATGTATTGCATCGCAAATTCTAACTGAACGGATATAGTCTGGAAAATAAAGGTAATTTGTGTTTGATATTTTATCTACAGATATCAGTTTTAGAATTCCATTTGTTTTAATGAATTTGAGTGAGCTAGGGAGAGAGATTGCATGCGCGCGAGAGAGAGAGCTACAGTGAAGCTTTTGGCTTATAAGAAAAACAACACAGCAGTCTCTTTTAAATTAACTGGGCAAAGGTTGAAATTCATCTGCTGAATGTATGTGTGTGTGCGCAATTTCTTTCTAAAAAAATAGATAAGGTTAGACATATAAAGTTCCCACCTCAATATTAAAGCTGTGAATTTCTAGTGCAAGTGCATACAGGCACGTCTGCTTCATAATACAACATTAAAGCTACCTTTAGTAAGCAAATGTACCACCCTCGCCGTGTGGTGGCTTGGAATTCCAATGGGAATCGGATATGCGTGTTTAGATGTAGATTGCATGTCCAGAGATCGGATATAAATCAGATTTAAAACCACATTTGGAAGTGGCTCAGATCAGATGCGAAAAAAATCAGATCTTGTGTGGATTTTTGTGTTTACACGTGTGCAACTAATTCCGATCTGTGTCAAATGTGAGCAAAAGATCGGATTTTTTGTGCCAGTGTAAACACAGCCTATATGATTATATCTCTATATCATTAGATGACGATTTGACTCTCCTGGCAAATTCCTGATAGACAAACAGCCCTGAAACACATTAGCCCCCGACCTCAACATCAAAACAAGCCTGGCACACAGCAGGTGAAGCCAGAGATTAATTTTGAATTTCATACTCAGACTATTAAGAAGCAAAAGCAACAAAACATCTCTGCTCATTTGTATTCTGCTTCAGCAAGTGTACAAAAAGACAAATCAAGAACATTATTACTGTGACATTTACATTATAGACCAGTATGTTGGAATAGACAATTTAATCCTGAGACAGTTTTTTTTCTCAATACACAACATTGAAAATAAACATTATAAATGCTCTATCTGCTTATAAAGGTGTCTTTTATCCCTCATGAATATCTCCTCACAGTAAAGAGGAAAGAACAAAGATAAAGAGGGCAATGAGAGAGAGTTGAGATATTTAAGATAACAGAAATTCTTGTGGTGTTCTGGCTAGTGAAGGATTACTCAATAAAAGAGGAAAGAAGGGCTTTAATTTCATTGGACAGAACTCAAAGGCAAGTTCAGAAACTCTGGTCCGGCCCTTAAAAGCAGAACATAATTTCATTTTTTAAAAAAGTTATGTTTTGTCTACAAGCGTGGAGCACCAAAGTTCCCTAAAATCCATTATTTCCAGATATCTGGAAACAATTTTTGTCCTTTTAGCTATTTAGTCATTTATCTTTGAAATAGCTCTGTCACATCCAGCTTTCTGTTTTGCTGAGGATCTTCAGCACAGTCCACACACACACACACACACACACACACACACACACACACACACACACACACACACACACACACACACACACACACACACACACACACACACACACACACACACACACACACACACACACACACACACACACACACACACACACACACACACACACACACACACACACACACACACACGTTTGTTTTTGTGAATTGTGGGGACTTTCCATAGACTTCAATGCATTTTACACTGAACAAACTGTACATTCTATCCCCCTACCCTGAACCTAACCCTCACAGGAAACTGTGCAAACTTTTACTTTTTCACAAAAACTCATTCTATATGATTTATAAACCCATTTACATTGTGGGGACCGCTGGCTGGTCCCCACGATGTAGGTGAACTCAGGTTTATATTACATCATGGGGACATTTGGTCCCCACAATGTAATATAAACAAAAGCACACACACACACACACACACACACACACACACACACACACACACACACACACACACACACACACACACACACACACACACACACACACACACACACAGGGACAGACATACAGACAACGGGACCGCACAGAAGATGCACACATGCACATAACCTCAACATAAGAGAAACATTCATTCTGTTTATGTAATGCCTCCACTGAGAGCTCAAGGTCAGTGATGTATTTCAAAACAGACTTCAGAAAAACAGTCATTGACACCAAAGTGATGTGAGTTCTATCTATGATGTGAGGAATTTAATCTTATCTGCTCTTAGAAAGGTGAAATGAGGTCATTCGTTGCCCCATCTCTGATCTTGAACTTGGTCAATCAGATATCCTTGAGGACCAAAACGTACGACACACAACATACGAGACACTCATATATAAAATACTAATCAATCAAGAAGCAAGACAACTCAACCGTCATATTGATGTGTGCTTTGTGGCAGAATCTCTAGTTTTGCTCTAGTCTAGTTTACTTTGATGTTTGGTTCAATTTTCTTGTATACAATGGACTTATAACAACAAAAATTGGTATATCATCAATGGAACGAAATATATATATATAAAATTACGCACACATACTTTCTTACAAACAAATGTAATATATTAAAAAGGGCAGTTTTCCAAAGCAAAAATATGCACCCTTCACACAATGTACCATGTCAGAACAGATTTTTGAAATCAACACCAGAATAAAGCGTGGACAAAAAAAGCTTTTCATTGATTTATTCAAAATCATCCTAGTCTAGTTTAGTCTGATCCCTCAAAAGTTATTGGACTAGTCAAGATGGATGACTGCAGTGTGTTGAGGTTGACTTATCTTACCTCACTAAAGCAGATGTGCTGGGCAAAGAGATATGTGTGATGCCTTTCCCATCTAGTGTTAATCTTTTGTGAGCCGTGTACTCACCAGACGCGTTCTTTAGATAACCGTTCGAGTCCACTGATGTGTACATGACATACGGGCCAGGCTGATTCACACCGAAGGGCTGTGGGATGGATAGAAGTGATTAACAATAAATACAAAACACATACAAACAATTTGCAAATTGAATTATAACCATACAACTAAGAAGCAAATATCAACTTATCTCTAAAGGTGCAGTAACATTAGAAAAAAATTCTATAAAATTGTGCAGGCAGAACCAGTTCATTGTCTGCTGTCAATAGTAAAATTAAAAATAATAAAATTATATATATATATATATATATATATATATATATATATACTGTTGATTAAACTCCTAAATTTGGTATGGACTTGACGGTTGGACTTTGTCCAGCATGCACAAGGCAATGGTGACACCAGAATAAAAATATTCATGATTCTGAAAATACAAAATTACATATATACTTGCACTCTGTCACAGATGACATATAATGCACGTCTTTTTCTACTCATAAAATCTGACATTTGGCATAATCATGACCCACATATATTCCCCCACTGCATGAATATACATTATATTCAACATTAAATATAGTAGTTTAATGTAGTACTGTTACTGAAACTCTGTAAACTTTCATTATTTCTAATGCAGTACACTTTCAACACAGCCATTCATTGTATCTCTTTTACACAGACAAGCTGGGTGCACAGACTCTCCCTGTGCTTACTATGTCCCTCCTCTCTTTCAATTAATGCACTGACATGATAAGAATAAATCATCTAAGACTCTTTGAATCATCATACTACCAAAACTAAAAATGTGATATGGCGAGTAAAATTATGCTTTTACTTTGAAGAGTGCCGCTTTAAATACTGTTTGCACTTTCACTTTGAGGAGTGCTGCTGCTTCAGCGCGTATGTGTATGTGATCAATAACAGTTTTAATCGCAAAGCGTGTCAAAATGCCTATTCCCAAACTTTATTAGTTCATCCAAAAATTAAAACCCTCATGTCATTTTTGTGTGTTACACACACACATACATTTAAACGTCTGTGTTTACTACAGTATGTGCATTGTAAATCTGTTCATCATATAAAGCCATTGGGCCCTATTTTAACGAGGCACATTAGAGCTATTCTGATGATATTGATGATAATTAGGATGACCCTGACTGCTTGTTTGCAAGTGTGTTTTTTTTCCAGATTTGAAAGGTCACCACAGGTTTCACAGGCCCAGCTCAATCCTCCTACAAATACTGAGACACATGAGAGATGTCTATCAACAGCCAGCAGTAACGCGTGGCCAGCACTGGCTCAGTGCCGGGGAGATGGGGCAGACCTGCTACATGCCAGCTTCTCAATTATGGATACTTTTCTCTGTGCAGACAATAACCCTGGGAACTAAAAATGAACAGCATGCCAGGAACAAGTGGGCATACATTTTTAAACAGATGTATTTGTGAGGCATGATTATGGGTGGGGAGGGGTGAAATGATTCCCTAGTTGTAAATTATGTTCCACTGTAGCTGATGAATCCAGCCAATGGACAACGCTGACAGGAAATGAGACAATCCTGGAGCAGAAGCTCTCCGTCACCCAGTGCCAAACTGACATAAATGGGGGAAAGAATGACCTGGCAGCATCAGAAACAGATGAAAAACATTCAGTCAAAGACAACAGTGAGGGCAAAGTACACAGCCAAAGAATCTGATGTCAGTGAGACCTGAAGTTCTTCTTTTTACCTGAAAACCTACTCTATCGCCAACATCCAAGTTCAAGTTTTTTATGCCATAGGTAAATTTGGCCTGCAAATTATGAAAATCATTTATTCTCACTGTGTACACTACTGTTCAAAAGTTTTTGTTTTTTTTTTGGAAAGATGTCTCTTATGCTCACCAGGGCTTCATGTGTTTTAAAATGTAATTTATTCTGGTGATGCAAAGCTGAATTTTCAGTAGCCATTACTCCAGTCTTCAGTGTCACATGATCCATCAGAAATCATTCTAATATGCTGACTGAAATGATGAACATTCCTTATTATTATTATAATGTTGAAAGCAGTTTTTCTGCTTAAAGGGATAGTTCACCCAAAAATTCTGTCCTCATTTACTCACCCTCAAGTTGCTCCAAACATGTATTAATTTCTTTCTTCTAAACACAAAAGAAGATATTTAGACGAATATGGGTAACCAAACAGTTGATGGGCCCCTATTAACTGCCATAATATGGGAAAAAAATACTATTGTAGTATTGTTAAAATACTGTTACCCATATTCTTCTAAATATCTTCTTTTGTGTTCAGCAGAATAAAGAAGTTCATACAGATTTGGAACAACTTGAGTAAATTAGGACAATTTTCATTTAATATTAATATTTTTGTAGAAACTGTGATACATTTTTTCCCAGGATTTTTGTTTTGATCGGGAGATTCTGTGCTCTTTTGGAAGATGCCTAACATTGCCCCTGAAGGGAGATAATCAAAATTCCCTTGCCTCTTCACTATCCTTTTTGAATGATTGACATGAGTGATTATAATAAGAGGGATAATCAATAATCAATATGTAACCTCTTTTAATTAAATTAATTGAGTGATTTATTTCATATACAACCATAGAATGATTATGTGGCTGTTGAAATGTCCTTTTCAGAAGATCTGCTGATCTGTGTCTTTGTCTGATCATTTTGGAGACACTCTCACCATGTGTCCAGCCACAGATCCATATTTCTCTAACACCATGGACAGCTATGTCACAAAGGTCACCCTAGTAGCTGGACTACGTGACTGTTTCTCATTTCACAGTGTTATCCTGTCTCTATGTAGTTCTTTAAAGAATAAAGATAAATATTATACGTAATTCTCCACAGAACTAGAACATGTTATCTTAAGTTTTGAGAAACCTTCCTGTTTATAGTTGGAGCCTGGGCAGACTTCAACCTTGAAGAAGCTGTGAAGCTGTGTATCTGCGTATGTGTGCTAATATTCTGTGCAGGTCCTAACAATTGACAGTTCGGCTGGAGACTGAGAGACGCCACCTCATGAACCCAAAAGGACATCCAGTCCCTAAATCCAGGGTCCCCTCGTCAGCATCCTAATGCATGGAGATACGCTTCTTACTATCTGTCCATGTGTGGAAGATTTCTAATCTTGTCTAACTTCTCTTAGCCAAACAGAATCATTTTTACCTTAGTAATGACGTAGTTAGTAGACTCTGTTAGAGTATAATTGGTGTGGAAATGTGAATGTATGCAGAGTGGCCTACGAACTCCTTGTGAGACCTGAAGCTGGCTTCTGCTGATGAAACTGCAAACTATTCTTCAGTAAAATTTCTTCAATTGATTTGCATCTCTGACTCCTGTTCTTTCATTCGACATATCTGGTCAAGGGTCCTAAAACTGTTAATCCCCAACACCCCCTACCATATAACAGCGAAAACACGGAAAGACGGAACATTCTGTCAATGGCTGGAAAGCGTTGTCTCATTAATTATGGAAAATTCCATCAATGGTGGGAAAAGAGTTAATAAAAGGATCTTCTGAAAAACTTAATGACACCAAACTTTTGAATTGTAGTGT
Organism: Chanodichthys erythropterus; assembly: GCF_024489055.1. Lineage (NCBI taxonomy): Eukaryota > Metazoa > Chordata > Actinopteri > Cypriniformes > Xenocyprididae > Chanodichthys > Chanodichthys erythropterus. The sequence goes on along the minus strand of NC_090231.1, from coordinate 25,145,095 downwards.
ATCTCACAATGTGACTGTATATCTTGTATTTGCAACATTTTCTTGTAATTGCAAATTTACTCTACTTTTATATTTAAACCTTACAACGCTTAAAGCTTACAATGCACCTACTATTATCAAGATTTTATTCCTGGGGAACTGAAGAAGCAAGGCATAATCACACAGGAAGACAACATTAAACCCAGACATGAATGCCAAACAATGTCTGTAAATTCAGAAGCCATTTACAAAGCAAAATATCTCCATTAAACTCTTCAGACTGGCTGAAGCATAGTAAACAGCTGGATAGCCTTGGGCTGTAACAACCATACAAGGACAGGTGGACAACCCATGATCTCACTGATGAAACAACCAGACAGCAAGAGACATAAGTTGAGACTGAGCAAGCCAGAAAACACAGAGAAACAATGTAAACGAGGGAAGATAAAGCATCAGAGAAACAAAGTGATGCCTAAGACAGCAAAGAGTCAAGAGGCAGCTAAAAGGAGATAAATGAATACGTCACAAGAACTAGATGGGGAATAAAACACTTCTCAGTGAGTGACTGCAACTGTGGGCCGAATATTTCAAAAAGATTTTAAACAAAGAACCCCTAAGGCATTCTTTTTTTGAAAGCAACATACAAAAATATTTCATTGTATTTTCTCACCATTATTTCTATGTATCATTTTAAGTCATACAATACTGTCGTGCATCTGTTTCACTAAAGAGTCATTAAAAGAATCAAACTCAAGACTCATCAGATTGGCTCATGGTTATCAACTATTGCAATATACTGGTTACAGTGAAGGATATTAGTTGGTTCTATGGACTGCTGTGTAGGGAACAGCCCATTCCAGGGCCCAGTTTTATGGCAGGGCCCCTCTGATACTGCAACGGTGGAGAAAGGTTTGCTACATTTCGACTGGATCAAATGTCCAACACCATCAGATAAGGATGCTAGGACAACCGACAGACATCTCAATCACAGGAAGGATAAGATTTCTCATTGGTCCACAGGCAGTGTCTGACGGCCGGGTGTTCTCTGATCGACTCGGTATAAAGGCCTGTACACCCCGGGACGAATATCGCGCGCGATTATTGCCAACGTTTAATGCCTCGTGACTAAACAAAGGGCGTCAATGTGAGTGTGCACATCGACGCGAAAAACGTGAGACGTAAAAGCGCAATTTTTTAAAAAAAGCCTCAGGTTCGTTTTTTTGGTTTGACGCGCCGCGTTAAAAACTGGCTGACCAATGAGAGTGGCGCTTTTGTTCACGTGCAAGGAGCTGCTGAAGTTACAGTAAAACAGGACTTGGTGGTGCTCAAGCACAAAACGGTTTGCCGAGCACACACTGATACCTAGACAACGAAGAGAAAGTAAGTAGTCTAAGAAAGTTCGTAGGCCGTTTATCAGTATACCATGTAAATGAATGTGGCCGACGCCCTGACTACTGAACTAGGGAGCTCATTGAGACGCACGCTATGGGTGCTCTGCCACTTCTTGGCCACACCAATAGATATGTATTATTTCTGTATTTTTACTGTTTGTTTTTTTCTTTTCCATTCAAGAAATATAGTTGAGAATGTGGAGGGGGTGGGCGATTTCGCCCCTGCTCTCGTGGAGGTCTGAGCATGCCACTGGTCAACATGTTTCAGATTGTTAAGGACCTTATGCATCTACTTCATGGCTTCATCTGCGTGATTTTAGCACCCTTTTTGGTGCCTTTGGAAATCAGCATCCCACAGAGTTTTGTGTTCAAGGCTCTTGAAACAGATTACAGCTCCTTTCCCCACTGCAATGTCAACCAGTGGAAGATGTCACCATCATCTGACTGCTCACTTGACCACGTGGGACATAAATATCACTTTACAAAACCTCTTTTCAGAGACCTTGGCATTGTTGTATATTATCAGTATTTGATTTTTCTTATTTACATTAGAGGTAATATAACTGAAGCTAGTTAATAACAAATAATCTTTAATTTATTTGATGCATAATAAGGTTCTTCACCTTATTAGTTACAACAATTGATCTTTCTATAAGATAACGTAACTCAGTCATAGCCACACCCAATTCAATCACTTGAACTTTATCCATCTTATGCACTACATTCCTTTATCATTCATGGTGTTCATTTAGTAGTTGTGGCCTAATGGTTGGAAAGTCAGACTTGTAACCAAAAGGTTGCAGGTTCGAGTCTCATTACCGGCAGGAAATATAGGAGGGGGGAATGAACAGTGCTCTCTTCCACTCTCATTACCCACAACTGAGGTGCCCTTGAGCAAGGCACCTAACCCCCAATCACTCCCCGGGAGCCGCAGCAAAAATGGCTGACCACTGCTCCGGGTGTGTGTTCACAGTGTGTGTTTAATATGAACTATTCACTTGATCCAAAGAATCATGTTCTTGTTCATGTTTATTTCATATGGAGCCTTTGATTCATAACCTGGTGCATTTTCTCTCTTTGTTCGGGTTCACATTACCAGCTCAATTATATGCTAACAATAAAATCTACAACATGCATTTAGAAAATAGATGAACAGTGCCGACTGTAACCTACAGTATTTGATTTACACTGGCTGTAACCAGGCAGGAGTGTTTAGTATGCAACACTGCAAAAATAGGACAAATGCAAAAATTCTATGACTCAATCTGAACTATACGCTTGTACAACTAACGTCCCTGTTTCAGCATCTGAATATTAATTCAGCGTGGGACTGTATAACACGTATGTCAGAGGTCTAGTCGGAGCGAGACAGGAGTGCGGCCCATCTTAAAGAGCATTTATTTAATCATAGAGCCCTCTGCTATCCACTGGCCTCAGGGCAAACTGTCTGCACTCGCACATCACCGAGTTAGAGAACACATGAGATGTCATCTGTGTGTCTGTGTGTGTTTGTGCATGTCTGAAGTAGAGGATGAACGGCTGGGCAGAAAATGTATTATCTCTTTGTTACGAAGGATGACAGTTAACGAATAGAGGTCTCTCTGTGTGTATGTGTGTCACTCATGTATTAACAGAGTAACGAATTGCTTTGGGACCCTGCCAAGTGCTTCTCCAAAACGCACACACCTCAGAGTAACATCTTTTCCTGTCTAATAAACTCTATAGCTGTGTCTGAAATTGCTCCACATTGTATAAATTGTGTGTAATTTACTTCTCTATATATGCTCACTCTTTTATACCCATAGTGCACTCTGATGTATAGCGTACAATTGAAAAACACGCCAAAGGTTATTTCTATTCACTCCTTACCCACTATCTGCATTGTATGGCATTCAGTATATAATGGGAACAGTGATTGAGTGAAAAAGTAAGTGATTTCAGATGCAGCTAAAACAGATCTGGATGAAGGTTGAATTGATAGAGGAGAGAAGGCCAGAAAGATGAATATGTGAATATGAAACGAAATAAGGTACAGAAGTGCTCACAGACAAATGGAGAGATTGTAGGAGAGAGAGAGAGAGAGAGAGAGAGAGAGAGAGAGAGAGAGAGAGAGAGAGAGAAAACAAGAGTAAGAACATAAAAGCCTGTCTTCTCGTCAGAATGAGGGCAGCTTTGTAACACACTTGTCCCTGACCTCAACAGCTAGTCAACAACGTCATGAGGAGCAAAAATAACATGACAGAACTTGCAGACGATCAAAATCAAGAGATACTAACATGGAATGGTCAACTTCTTAACATTGATTATTTGCCCAATATTTGGCATTTTTTAATTGTCACATCAGACGAAGTTTTCATGTTTGGCAGATTAATGCCTGAAGAGATTATTTTATTTTGACAGTGTTGAACACTTCCTATATTGCAAATTATATCAACATTCCCATTTTGGGGAGTATCTTAGCAAACATACTATGTTATGTCTTAAGTGAACATATAACAGCCAAGAAAGAACTCATGTGTAACAGTATATGTACTGGATCGTGCATTATGTCTTAAAGGGATACTCCACCGTTTTTTCATATTAAACTATGTTATTCCCTTAACTAAGACGAGTTGATACATACCTCTCTCGTCTCAGTGCGTGCACTAAATTGCTCTGTCTTGCGGCGAAACTTTGTTAGCACTTAGCTTAGCCCAGTTCATTCAATAGAGGCCAAGCAGAGAAGCTACCAAACACCTCCACGTTTTCCCCATTTAAATACAGTTACTCGAGTATCGAACTCGACCTAGGACGGTGACACAAAACAAAATGTTGCGCTTTTCTAAGCGTGTAAAATGGATAACTATATTGTATGGCGGAATACCATAGCAAGTGCTCGGGAGCACTTTGACTTGGCGCAGTAATATCTTCACTCGTGAAAAGTCCTCTCACCGGCCCCCGCTCCCTCTCATTTCCGTCAATAGAACCAACGTGACTTTTACAGGAGAGGTTTACTAATTCACGAGCGGAGTGAGAGTCAGACTCGCAAAAGGTAATGTTAATTATCAAACCAAAAATAATAATAAAAAAAAAAAACACTCAGCAATGTGATTCTTTTATTGAGTGATATGCAGTGGGTTTAATCAGTGCCATTACTAAAAGATTTGCCATCCGGCGTCTTTTCATCTCTTCGACCTGCTTCCCTTGCTGTTTTTACACGTAGAAAAGGCAAAAAAACGTTGCTCATTGTCCAGTTCTCTCTCAGAACGATGATCTGAGTTACTATCACCATTATCGATGCAGCATTAATGACATACAATGGTGAAATTTTTCACAATCATGACAGAAAACAAATTACTGAACTAAACTCAATGACGGAAAGGCTGCGCGATCCTGTCAAGATGGCGTATAAACAAAGAAGTTACCCAGAACTCAACGCAGCGTGACGTCAGAATCGTATTCTCTATTGAATGAACTGGGCTAAGCTAAGTGCTAACAAAGTTTCGCCGCAAGACAGAGGGATTTAGTGCACATACTGAGACGAGAGAGGTATGTATCAACTTGTCTTATTTAAGGGAATAACATTGTTTAATATGAAAAAACGGTGGAGTATCCCTTTAAAGGGAAAGATGCCTAATATTGTATAATATTCTAATATGTCTGTGTTTTTAATGTTAGTCAAACAACAAATGACAAAGAAATCACTCACTGCTCTTGACTGAATAGCTTTGTAACTTCAATAATGATTATGGGTGTGACGAGACAGGTATCTCACGAGACGAGACTTGAGATTGAGTTCACGAGACGAGACAAGATTTTTACACACTATTTTTAAGAAATCCTCAATGGCGAAATACATGACTAGAAAAAAATATTCTGCAGGTGTATTTGAAATGTTTTAACTAATCATCTTATAATGAATGTCATTCAGTTTTACTTTCTGAGTATGAATTATCATATGCAATAAAAGACAACAATACTCAAGCACTGTAAAAGGTTTTGCCACAAACTCAACTGACTGACTTCTCTCCTGTATGATTTCAGTCTCTTCAGACCTTACTGTACATGATTTATGAGCTCCTACAACCTTTGACCTCCTAATTGAACTCATTTCCACAAACCGATCATAGAAATAAAAACAGTATAAATAAAAATGTTAACACTTTACAATAAGGTCTCATTTATTAACATTAATTAACCAACATCAACTAACAATGAGCAATATATGTGCTACAGTATTTATTAATCTTTGTTCATGTTAGTTAATAAAAATAGTCATTCATTGTTAGTTCATGATAGTTCACAGTGCATTAACTAATGTTAACAAATGAAACCTTATTGTTTGTGCTTAATAAGATTAAGAGAAAACTGTTCATTTTTATGGTAACACTTTACAATAAATGCAACCATAATCACACTCTCTCAATATTCAAAGTGCAAATAAGACAAATTTTTCTTTGATACCGAGATGGTTACAATTACACTGCCCAGCCTAAAATAGCTTTCATATTGAGAGATACCTGTATTCATCAGGGATCCGCTTTCAAAATGCGGGGTACCGACATGGTGTTTGAATGCATGCTCGCGTTTACTTTCACTTTCACGATCGCGCGTAAATCTGTAAATATGGAGCGGCGGCGAATGTTATCCAACTGAATTAAATGTTTTTTATGTAAATACAAAGCAAAAGGACAGTGGAGGCATAATGTAAACGTAGCGGTGGCATATTCTTTCCTAATCATCCTAACACTCTGTGATGGCAATATTACGAGACTATTTTTCGCCTCAACGAGAAATCTCGTCACATTTTAGTCTCGCGAGATCTCGTCACACCCCTAATAATGATTAATCTTTACTTAATTCATACAGTGAAAATAATATGCAGTTTTATTTTATATTTTTATTTATAAAAAATACATTTTATATTTTTTATTTTATTCATTTTCTGTACCAGAAAACTAGAGGGGTGTATCGGTACACAAAACTCACGGTTCGGTACGTACCTCGGTTTTGAAGTCACGGTTCGGTACAGATTCAGTACAGCAGGTTGGGAGAAAACTAAACATAAAATTGCTTCTTTTTTTATTAAACAATATTTTACTGAACTAATTATGTCTCTAAAAAATTGTATGCAAACCTGTATGCTGCACATAAGGCAGTTTTTGCATTAGCTTCAAAATCTAATTATAAAATTAAATTTTACTCCAATTCGTTGTTGAAATATAATCATTTATACACAGTGGCTGTCATTTTCACAACATATTTATTTAAACATACATTAAATAATCAAGACATCACTAACAGGTTAAGTAAAATATATAGGTTAATACAGTGCATATATTAAGTGAAAGAGTTCATTTCTCTGGGAAACTAAGAAGCTGTGGACACTGAATGGCTTTTCTGAGGTAAATGCTACGTGACATTTTGTTTACAAGCTGTTTTATTGTGATGTCTTTCTGCCGTTGAAACACTGAGCGATTACACGAGATATGACCATTTCAGTAAGTTGTACTGTATCTTTCAACATGCCTTCAGGCATTCATTCATGTTTATTCTGTAACTAGTAACATTATTAAAGAGGAAGAGATGATCGCGTTCACTCGTGCTCCATGCTGCCGCCTATACAGAGATCTGTCACGCCACATTAAAGAGTGCCAAAATGGCATTTTCTGTTAGAATTTTGTTGACAGAATTTGAAGGACAACATGTTGTTTCTTATCGAAAGTAACAAAACTGACAGCTTATTGTGATTATTGGTGGTTAGGCTAGTTAATTTCCATAGTTACTCATTAGCTTCACACCTTAGTTCTGTTGCTCTGTGTGTATTTAAGACAGCAGTTTCCTCAGTATATAGTTTGTGTCATCAATATTTTATATGGTTGTTATTTATGTATTTCTCCCCATGTTCTCCTGAGTGTTTGTTCAGAGTTATTATCAAAGACTTTTCGGTTCTGATCTTCGTCATTATGTGATAATTACTGCAACCTGTTTGTGACAACAATTGTGCTGCTTAATATTTTTGAGGAAACCATGATGCATATTTTTTTTTAGGACCGGATTAATAGAAAGTTCAAAAGAATAGTAGAAAAAAAGTAATTTCTTAAAGAAAAACAACCCAAACGCGCCCCTTCCAAAAAAAAAAACCAAACAAAAGAAAAAACATACTGACCCCAAATTTTGAATGGTAAAGTAAATACAAAACAGCCACTTTTCTCTACGATATTGGTCAACTACTAACTACCATATATGTCTAAGATTTTGCTAACTTTTATCACAATTTCTGTTTTGATATGAAGGAAAAATAACAGAGCCAAGAGTCTTACAGTGTATTGTCACGCGTATGTTCTGTTTACCTCAGTTCTGTCATGTCTGCACCTGTCCTTGTTAGTCCCTGATTAGTTAATATTCCTCCACCTGTTCCTGTTTAATTCCCTCATATACCCTTGTATTTATACTGCCCGTTCTGTTCAGTCCATGTCAGTCATTGTTGGCGTAACACGTCATGTTCTCCTGTTGGATTAAAGACTGTGTGTATACTACTGTTATCTTCGCGTGTGCTTTCTAAGCCACCAGCGCGTTACAATTATAGGTTGGTGAAAGCATATTTAACTAAGACAAATAATGAAAACTTATTTAACAGGCAAAATACATGCAAGAGACAAGGAATGTGGAGAATATTGTGAATTTGCTTGATCTCTTCTGAAATCTGTAGGAACAGATTGCATGTGGGCCTGTTGATACTAAACACATGCCATTGCCACTCAAGTTGAGAGTCTTGCATGAGAGGGAACTCACCTTAACATTCTCTGGACAGTCATTGGAGCACAGACCACTGAGCACTGCAGAGAGAAAAAGATAAAGACAGAAAGAAAATCATAACTTTGTCCCACATATCTGGCCCTCAGATAAGACAAGTTGATAGCAGTGTCCATATCAAATCCACTTCACAACACTCTGCTAAACACGGGCAGCAGTATATTCACCTCTGCTCAAATCACACAATATTAACAGCAACTCTGGTCCCGTAATCACGTTGAGCCAGGAATTATGCCTAGAGAAAATGAATTGGGCAAAATGTGCACTAAATTCCCACTAATGGTGTGAAACAAGAGCCAGACTTCCTGCTTCTCTTGAGGCCAAAATTGACTGTGCGTTAGAGAACAGCGCATATGAAAGGGAAAGTAAAAAATCATTAATTGCTCATTAGTGGCACACAAAGAACCATCTGTGTTCTTGTGCATCTGTCTTTATCTAAAAGCAGCATTAGATTTTTAAACTGGCAGTGACAGGCAGCACTATTTAAAGACAGCAAATTAGAAAGTTCATGATGGAACAACACCAACCTAAATTATATATATAAAAAAGTGGCTTTGGAAGTCTGTGATGGAAAAACAAATAATGAAAATGTTTCAATCACAACTCGTACTTTGGAATTTACACATTTTCATATATGGCCTGACAGGCAAATGTTCTGCTTGAGTTATTAGGATTGTGAAATCAAATATGTGGCTTTGGTTTTCAAAATGAATGTACTGAGGGGTGAAAGAGGGGTGTGACATGAAGCCTGAAATAATTTTTCACTCATGCCTGGTCTAACAATTTTTTTTGTGCTTGAAAGAAAAGAACAATAAAGATAAAGTGCATCTTTTCTAGTCCTCCACGAATGAGTGAACTTGCTACAGGACAGTTTGACTGATATCCCTCCGTAATGTGTGACTGATAACATTTTACCACAGCACAGCTGCTAATAGGTAAGGAATTTGGGCAACAGGATTTTGGAGGTCTATTTCAGAAACTTTACTGTGAGCTTTACTGTGATCAGTTTAATACATTCACCACAAATTAAGATATTTTTTTTTTTTTTTTTATGAAATCCGAGAGGTATATGACTCGTCCATAGACAGCAATTTAACCACCACTTTTTTGGTCGAGAAAGGTACTAAAGAAATCATTAAAACAGTGGACGCGACTGCAGTGGTTCAACCTTAAAGTCCGCGTGAACCAGAAGTTGCAAACGACTTTTCTCCAGTGTTGTGACGTATTTCTAAGTGAAACGGAATATTGAATAGAGGGCAGAGTTTTACTTTAGCGCTCCTCCTCTCCATCTCTCGCTTACAGCAGACTAACGGTTGGAGGGGAGTGGTTTAAGCATTTTCAACCCAAGCCGTAAAACCGTTGCAGAGGGGAGGAGCATTTTTTAAGATTTTGATTAAATATTACAAAGCCAAACAATTTTTTTTGTGTGGATTGACTTGCACGGATGAATTGTTCACCACAAAACTAGCAATTTGAGCTAACAAAATAAATAAGGTCAATTTTGAATTCATGTGTACTTTAATGTTATGAAGCAACAAGGATACTTTTTAAGCGCAAAAACAAAACAAAAATTGACTATTCAACAATCTTTTCTCTTCCCAGTCATTATCCTTACACAGTGAAAGCTTCCGTATTTATGTTTGAATGCTGGTTCAGTATTGACCAAAGCAGCACATGTGCGACGCATACGTGTGACGCTGACGCAGGAGACGGACAATAATGAGTCGATGTAGAACCTGGAAGAGCTGGATGTAAACAACGTATGAAAAGGACACGAGAAGATATTGTTGAATAAAATTGTTATTTTTGTTTGTTTTTGCACACAAAAAGTATTCTCGTCACTTCATAAAATTACGGTTGAACCACTACAGTATTTTTCTGGACCATGAAAATGTTTATATTGCTGAGATAATAAAATATATAATAAAAAGATTACATTGCTGTCTATAGACGAATCATATACCTCTCAGATTTAATCAAAAATTTCTTTATTTGTGTTCCGAAGATGAACGAAAGTCTTACGGTGTGGAACGACATGAGGATGAGTAATTAATGACAGAATTTTCATTTTTGGGAGAACTAACCCTTTAACAACTCGTGTGTCTATCAATGACAAGAGCGATACATATTTTTTTGTGTTGAAATCTACGGCAGTGCCAAGTTTGTCCTCCGAGGCATCTTGAGCATCAAAACACAAGCGACACATGCTGTGGATAGGGACATGCACAAGGGGGTGGCCTGGTGGCAAGAGCCACTGCCCCTCAGCCCTCATCGGCTGATATGCCCTTCTCCACAACAAACCAACCCCCATTGCCGAAAGCGATTCAGCCAAGCCATCTTCATCATCCATATGCTCTATTTTCTTTAGTTTGGACCACTGGCCCTCAGAATGTCTGTGCACAGCCCTGCTGTGGAGGAGGCCATGGATGTGCTGCAAAAGCTGTGGGCATTTATTTGCTTTTCTGAAAGAGGCAACACTCCTCGAAACTGAATGTTTTTTGACATGAAAATGAGTGAGAAAATGAGGGTGGAAAATTATGTTTATTCTTATTATTATTATCGCTAACTTCATAACCTCTAAATAAAAATCCAGCCTAGGCTCATTAGAAAATCATACCTGTGTCAACATTTTTGCAAAACACAAAATATGTTACGTCGTGCACGTTTTACAACAGTTTTAAAGTGCAGTGAGTAGTGCTAAAAGCATGTTTTTTGTTTTTTTTTTCCTGAACAGATGAACGTGAATTTGTCAAAATGTTATTACGTTGGTGTTTGTACATCACCGCACATCTGAATTGAAATGACTGGTGAGTGGAGCTAAAAGCTTAATGCTCCATCACGTTTAATAACATACACCCACAATAAACCCTAAACCTACCTGCGTTAACAAAAGCAAATGTGACATGAAAATGAAATTGTAACCACGGCATTTTAGCTTGTTTTTTAACTCTTTTACCGTGACTCATCTTTCACGGGATTCGTACCCGAGCTCTTTCACAATTCTGTACCAGCTGAGCAACCGATCAAGCTTATTATGTCAGTAAAACTGAACATACAGAGCTGGGTAAGTGATGCAAACTCCAAAATATATTTGTTTACAAATCATGCACTATGGTAAAAAGTGTTTTGAGGTCATAACATAATTAATGCAAGGAGACATGAAAACAAGTGTTTATTAATCCATAATCTGACCCTGTAATCATAATTGTGTGTGAAAATGATTAAAAGTGCTAGCTGTTTTACTGCCTCTAGTGCTCATTTCTGTTAGAAACTGCAGTGATATGTACGTATTGGTATGTATTTTGCCTTTTGCAAAATGTTGACAAAGGTACATTTTTCCAATGAGCCTGTGTTGTAAAAATCTTACTGACCCCAAACCTTTAAACAGTACTGTACCTTCAGGGGGTCCCGCAGAAACTAAGCAGCTGCCATCGAGATGAACGGGAATGCTATCGGATACCTTTCTTCAGGTATTATGGACCTCCTTGTGGCAGACATCCTGGTGGCCTAAAGCTGTCAGATACGTTTTAAGTCTTTCAGGCTAGTCTTTGCAAATGCATAGCTAATATTGAACACCAGTTTGAACATACAAACTGACATGGTTGCACACGCATGGGATAAGGAAACGGATAAGGAAACATGCACACATAGTGGAAATGTCTCTATCAATGACAAGTTACCAGCAGGCCTTGTGCAGTGAGCTGAAGCATGATATGCACGGTCATGACACGCTCCCACTGTGTACGTGTGTGTGTGTGTGTGAGGCTGTGCAGTGCCCACCTAAGAGTACAGCATAAAGCCATTAAAAGACAGAAGGTTTAGCACTGAATACATCTAAACGTTTATGATGTGCTTAATCCCAATGAAATGCCATTTTGTGAACTCATTGCATGAATAATGCTCTTGTTTACTGCCAGGGCTTAGTCTGAGCCTTCATATAAAGATAAGACTTGACATTCATCTCTATTCCTCCCGCTGGCTCCATTTGGAGATCCTGGAAACCTCTCTAATACAAAGAAACAAAAATTATCACACAGCGACAGCACTGTCATCAGACATCTATGATAAACTGAGCGGAAATACTGAACGGTTAAGTGGACATTCAGGAAAACAAAAAAACAACTCAATAAAAAAAACTTGTGATGGTTCATTCATCATGATGACATCTTGATAAGGTTTTTATTATATTTTATTATAACCTTGATAAGGTTAAATTTATAAGGTTACGCAAATAATTTCCCAGACTGAACGTCCTAGTCTGACTTGATTCTGTTTGAACAACTTCAACTGTATTTTTGCTTGCGATGACAAAAAGAACAGATCCAAATTGCCTTGCAGTTTGTTGTTCCCAGGACATCAGGGGATTCCGCAGAGTGAATCTGCCGGGAGTTTGCAGCAACAATGGAATAGCTGTGATGTGATGGCTGTGAAATTGGACATGAGGCCTGCTGTTCTGTTCCGCACTGGTAAACCAGATGCCACCGACACTCTAAGTGACTGTGTCTCATGTCATTCATAACAGCTGCCCCACACAGATGCTCACACATCATTACACCATCAGAGGTGATGGTGCACTACTTCAAAAAGCTGGAACAATACCCGTCACTCTTAATCTAGTCCAAGAAAGTGGTGACCAGGTGGTTTCAAAGTTGCGAGATGATAGCCTGGAGTCCTGAGATTATGTCCATTACTGTACCCTAAACCAGCAGCAATGAAGACGGCATTATGATTGGCTCTCAGTCTCTGCTAAGCTCAGGAAGTGATTACAGTAACAAGCAGCACTCTCAGTCCCTCATCACCTAATCATTCTGCCTCAACGAAAAAACAACAACAAAAAAAAACATCTCCGCACATTTAAAGCTGCACTACAATCCTAGCATAATATGCAGGGACAACTATACAAGTAAACCATCATATCACCAAAAAGTGTGAATAATGTGGCTCTGTTTGGGCTATTTAAGCAGCCAGATACAGCAACATTGGCTAACCATTGGACCATTGATCAGCATTGAACATTAAATATATTTTTTGTGTTTCCATTTGCTCAAATAGCCAAAGAAAAACTCCACAACAGTGTTTTCACAACTTTCAAAGAGGAAAAAAATAGAGAACGATTGATAACGGCAGTCAGAAGAGAGAAAGATGTAATTTTTACCGTCACAATAGCTGCTGTATTAGAAACACCCTCACAGCAACGCTAACTAGTTTTTTTGTAATTTGATGCAAAGGTAATATAACACTAAGTATAGTGTTATAAATGTACATATGTTTTTATAAAAATGAAAATATAAAAGACTTTGCAAGATTTACTATATTGGTGATGGTTAAAATACGTCATCACAGTCTGTGAAAAGGGTCCATATTGCGTTACTCCCCCTAAAAAGTAACTTATTGTGTTACCTTTTATGAAAAGTAATGCATTACATTACTTTTGGGTTACTTTTTCTTACCTGGACTTGTTTTTTTTAATAACAACAAAAAAAGTTATATTTTTAGCAAATGTAAAGGCCCTTTCACACCAAAAGTGAAATGAATAAGCCTGAGGTTGAAAGAAATGCAAATAAAAAAATAAAAAAAACATTTGTTAATTAAGTGAGATTAAGTACATAAAGTATGTAATTTAATATATTTAATTATTGCACATTTGCATAATATTCTGAGATTGCATTTCACTGTTTTTATTTTTATAAATGAGTAAATGCATGCTCACATTTATTCTAAAACAATGTCTGTGCACTTACGATTTCTCTTAACATAGGGACAGGAGAGCTGTCAGTCAATAAATAGGAAAACAAAGTAATTTGCATTACTTGTTTGAAAAAGTAACTCAGATATTTTGTTGTAAATTTAAAAGTATGTGTTATTTTACTAGTTACTTGGAAAAAGTAATCTGATTACGTAACTCAAGTTACTTGTAATGCATTACTCCCAAACACTGCTGAGCAATAATAGATAATGCAGTGTGAGCTCAGCATGAGTACTGCTTACTACACAGTTCACACCGCTGGCAGATCCAGAGAGAAAGCATTTGAATTTGCCGCAAAATTAATAACATCGCGATTTAGTGGGAAGCATTCTAACTAGATATATCAGATCAAATAATATCAGACAAAATAGTGCTGATGTGGAAACCAGGAGAAACACTGTGCCATGAACAAGTTAAGGCTCCCCAATCCACAAATCACCATGGATTTAGTAATGCAGTAAGCGTTACTTACTTGAATGCTTTTACATTATTAATTTCAGGGTTCATGCAAACTTTTGAACGTTTGTACATTTAATAAGATTAGAATATTCAAATTTTTCCCTATAAAAATATTTTTGCACGTTACTGTTAACAACTTTTTATCTGCTTCTCAATTCAAGCTGGTTTCTGTTAAATGTACTAGTCTAGAGCCCTGCATGAGATGGATGGATGGATAATTGATGGATGGATGGACAGAGAGACACACAAATAGAATTGCATAATGACAGATAGTCTGGTGAAAAAACAACAACTACAGGACTGTAGCAGAACAGACAGAACAAAACAGCAAATCATTCATAAAATTCAATCTGAATGAGTGACAAAAAGGCCTCCCTTTATGAGTTCCCATGTACTGTAGTGTTGTAACATGTGGGAGGGGGGCTTGGTTTACAGAGTGACAGATTGCAGAGGCGAGGAAGGAGTGCGCACTGGACTGAACAAAGCGCACAGATGTTCCTCATTGCAGCTCATCTGCATTCTAATAAATGAACAGGAATGCAATCAGCTGCCATAGTTCTCCCACTCTGCCTATAGCTAACACACACTTACTCATCCACACACACCACAAACACACACTCCAACCACTGTCTGTGTGTGTTTAGAGCATGCAATCACAGAAAATTACAGCACCTGGCCTCTCCCCTCCTCTTGTACTCCCTTGCTACCCACTGACTGCTCGTTCGGACTTCTTTTTGTGTCTATTGATCTGTAGCTCAGAGAAGAGGTATAAACTTGTGTGTATGAGCATTTATGACATAAAATAAAGGAGCAAGTGGGTGATTTACACATGGCAAAAAATAAAAAGGATACTGGAATGTAAATGTAGAACGGGCGAAAAAAAACAACAACCCAAAAACTAAGGCTTCAACATACCACATGTCTATGATAAGGCTCAAATTCTTTTCATGTTCTGCTTCAAATTTATGTGAAAACACACATGGCCTTGAGGACTTGGCAGCATCAAATGGAAATAAATTGTTTATTTACTCCACTGAGGATGAAATAACTGAGGGCTTCCCTGGCAATATGTAAACCACTGGGTACTGAGAGAGGGAAAGGTAATTGGACAGAACATAGCTTACATACCCACAATCCCTCTAGAGGACAACAACGAGGCAAGTTGATATAATGCAGTGGTGTAAGTCACCTTTCATAGCCTCAATGGACGGTGGTGGGTGAGGTGGGTCTCAGGAAATTTCTATTCTTTCAACAGATTATTCCAATGTTTTGATACTCTTTTTGTTACTGTTATAAATACAAAATATTTTACCTGCAGTAGAGTCGATCACAAACTGCACATGCAATAAAGAACTGCTTCATCTTTGGCAAACAGACAGACATGAAAGTATTACAATAGATTGTAGGTAAATATCCACCTCCTCCAGCACTCTTTTTGTTTTCTGCCTTATCCAGTTACGTTGAGAAACCACTGCAAAGTATTCAATGCGTGAGTAAACTGTCCAATTTAATTAAACTGAATTGTGTACAATTTTAGAGGTTTCTGCAAACTTGTTATAGTGATTTATTTGCGAATCTGGCATTTAGATCCGATTCTAAACAGCTGATTGAAAAATCACATGACATTAAATAATTATCAGGGAAATATTGTCAGAATAAAATGATTATCAGGTTGGTATACACTATTCTCCACTATCAGTCATAGATTTTTCTGCAACATTTTACTGGGGCACAGCGGTATTTCAATGAGGCTCATGCCCCAGTAAAAAGGGTCTAGCAACACCCCTTTTTAATACAAAGAACTACATTTTGGCCTGCAGAATGGCAGTTACTAGCACATCTTTCAGTTTGATGAATCATTTGCAGCCAACTGTCTGTAAAGAAAGGCATCTCAGAGCAATTAAGCACACGTGAACATATGGGATATCGCAGTTTCTTTAGTGATTCATGTGAAATTCAAACTCTAACCCAGTGCTTTTAAATATAGCACAAGTTCTACTGCTTGAACATGGTTGCTTAATGTATTTAAGCATCTGTGGACTGTCTCAGAAGTGCTGAGGATATAAAGAGCTAATGTATTTAGCAGGGGTGGGCCTTCATTTAAAGTTGCGCCTTAATCAGACTGCAAATAACCTTCCAAAACAAACTATTAATAGTTCTTTAACCTCAATATTAAAAATTAAACATCTTTAATAGAGGTTAAAACAAAGTTGTTTCTTTTTTTGCCAGTATCTTGTACTTGTATTACTTTGTGCAAAAACACATTAAATTGATCAAAAGTGACAGTAAAGTATTGTATTGTTACAAATGCTGTTTTTGATCTTTTTTACTCAACAAACAATGCTAGAAAAAATTCCACCATTTCCACAAAAATTTTAAGCACCACTGTTTTCAATATTGATAATAATAAAAAATGTTTCTTGAGCAGCAAATCATTAAATTAGAATTCAGATTTCTGAAGGATCATGTGACACTGAAGACTGGAGTAATGATGCTGTGAATTCAGCTTTGCCATCACAGGAATAAATTACATTTTAAAACAGTTATTTTAAATTTGATGAATATTATTTCACAAAATGACTGTTTTCACTGTTTTCATTGTTGATCAAATAAATGCAGCCTTGTTGAGCATGAGAGACTTCTCTCAAAAACATCTGAAAAATCTTACCAAACCCAAACTTTTGAACGGTAGTGTAGCTTCCATTTTACAGCAACAGACAGTCAAAAAGATGCGAACCACATCTGTGTGGAATGGAGCAGAGTAGATTAGACAGGCTGACGGTAGAGGAGTGCAAGAGCAGGAAGTCACGAGTCTGCTATTATTCACAGGGAAACTATATAAACTACAGACTCATAAAAGCAGCTTTATTATGAAGGAGAGTCTATTTGTATAAAACATAACATTTATATTGTATATAAACATAAATTCCACCTCTTACTCACACACACAAGTGGCTATTTGATTTGAAAGGGGCAGAAGCATCTTGGGAGCACTTTGTCACTGCAGTAAACTACCCAGAGTGCCTCTCTCTTCAGAGCCAAACATTCTAGCTTACAGCAGTCTCATTAAACAGCACATCTACAGGAACGAGAGAAACGGAGCGCGCTAATAAGCGGGAGGAGGGGAGATTTAGAGACTCTGGGTCAGTCTCATCCCTTTTTTAATCTGACACTGATAGAATGATCCTCACATGCTGTTACACTGAGGAAGCTAATCTGTGCACTTGAGCTAGAGGAGATCTCTCCTTCCTGCTTAATTAAAATGCAAGCAGGCAGGATTAAATGGCATCATGGCTGCTTTCTAGTGGACATATTTGGCACTGGAAATGTCAGCTCTCCAAATGTCAGCACCCGGAAGCTCTACCGTCGCTACGGTAGCCAGGCTGGGTAAACGGCACATCTCATACTCACCAATCACTTTTACGAAATATGCGTCGGCCTCATAGTTGTTCTTCAAAGCGTGGATGACGAGGTCTTCCTTTTCCACCTTGCTGAGCACAATCATATCTAATATTCCCTGCAAATGAGAAATCAGAAACAATGTATCGAGCCCATTGAATCTCTCCTGTCTGATGAACACTCGTATCCTTAATGGACTCCAGCAAGTTATTACGCTTCTTATCAGCCCCTCTCTGCAGTCTATCGGTCTCGCTCTTAAGAACATGGATGCACAGGGGCTCCTGTACAGATAGCATCATAATACTTTGCTAATGATGACTAGCTCGAATGCTAACAAAATGAGACATGCGCGTGCTGTTTGTTTAATGAGCCTTAAGCTCCATTAGTTATGCAAGCATGAGGGAATTCAAGGTAATTGGCTATTTTGTGATTACGATGGGGAGAAGGTTGCGATACTGATAGAGAGAAGGATCGAGGGAGGAAAGAGTGAATCACAGAGGAAGAGACGATGACGAAATTAGACGTGCACATAAATGTTTGAATACAGAACCTCATACAGGCAACAACGCAACATTTCTTTAGCAGACAAACATGAGAAAGGCAGAAAAAAGGCATGAAAAATGTCACAATGCAAAAAATCTTAGTGGTCAATTTTTCTATATGCAAAATAATCTTTGATTCTTTTAATTTGGGGTGAAATTAGGGCTGAACAATGAATCGAATTTCAAATCGCCGTTACAATTAGGGATGCCACGATTTCGTAATCGTTTAAAGGCGTAAAATGATATTAATATTAATTGATATTAATGGTAATATGATATTATTAACAGCAAATGCTTTGTAAAAACAGAAAACAACAGCAGCTTTCAGCCTGTCACCATCACGCAAGCATGAAATATCAAACATACAGTAGTAGTCCTTTACAGGTTTTTGCATTCCATTGCGCTATTTGTCCTATTGTTTTTATGTTTGGCGGACATGTTTAGGTGTTGCACTTGGGTCTCGCGTCTTTTGCAGCATCTCACCCATGAAATTGCATTCTAAAAACACGGCAGTCAAAAAAAAAAAAAAAAAGACATGTAAACTCGCGTTTAATAATTTTGCCTTTTCTTCCTCATTCCACTGCCTGCGTCTCATTTTTCATATGCAATAACGCATTTCTGAATGAACAGCCGCTTAAGACTAGTGATGTGTTCTATGTTCATAGAGCCTCACATGATAGTGGTTAATCAGGTGTGCCGGTGCCATCATGAGGTCAGATCATTTTCTTCTCCTAATGCGGTTTTCATTGCTGTATTGTCAACATGTCTAATTGTAAAGCTTTATTCAAAATTGCGATTTCTCGATGTAAAAAATAATAAAATCGAGGCAAAACATTAAATTTGAAAAAAATCGGGAAAAATCGCCCAGCCCTATTTCAAGAAGAAACCAAACCAATGTACAGTTGCTTCAAACAATGGTATAAAGCTATTCAAAACAGCATTCAATGTAAATTGTGATAACAGTACTTAATAAATCGACAGTTAAGATTTTTGTCAGAATTGTGCAGCCCTAGGTGAAATGTGACCTAAACATTTCTGTGAGAGCCAATAGCCAGACACATTCATGTGTGTGTCTTGTGTAGGATGAACAGTCCAATTCAATAACTCTGATCAAAGGACACTTAGAATCAATAATCTATAACAAGCCTTGAGCACCAGTGAGATACACACAGCTCAAGGGAGGCGAGATAGAGCTGCCCTCAGGGAAGCTCCGCTTGGACTACTAAGAGCAGAAAATGAGAGGTGAAGACCAAAAACCATAAACACAACCTTTATACTCAAAGAAATAGAAATAGTGCTGAGAATGACAAAAAAAAAAAAAAAAAAAAAGGCAAGCCTTTTCACAGCCAATCTGGAGTCTGTAGTAGATATTTTTTTTCCCTTCAAATTATAAGTGTTTGGTTCATGCGTGTGGAACCAGCATTGCTATATATGTGCTTATCAGTGTTATCTTGTAATTTTCATTAGTTATTTTTGAATAATTCTAATTAGTGTTAATTTATTTATAATTTATTCCAGTTTTTGTCATTTTTATACTTCAACTCAAATTTATTTTACAACAGTTAGTTGCCATGCAACATTTCTTTCATTTTTTATGATTAAGTTATTCACATCAGACATGGTTCAAACAGGTCTTTAGACTACAGAGACTGCCACACTATTGGATGACAGGGTGTTAAGCATCAGAGACTGGGGTTTGTGATGTAGAGTGTGTAGTTCTCTGCTCTCAATGTCATAAGAGGAGAGAGCCTGTGCCACACCACTGGGGCAACATTACAGTCAGAGTAAATCAGATAATGACTAAATCTCGGTATAATGCGGGTCACAGAGACATCAACAAGATGAAGAAAGAGTGATCAGGGACAGAGAAAGGGAGGGAGATTAAAGCAGTGGCATGGTTTTAATTAAAACGCCAAAAGCAAGGGGAAAAGGCCAACACTTACGTCCTCATAGATGTCAAAAAAAGTGGCCACAACAGCCCTGGGGATGGCACTGAGATCTGACTGTTCCCAGTGCACATGGAACATGCGGCCCACATCCCGACAGCTTGCATTATTACACGGCACATTCTCCAGCAGGAATGTCTGCTGCTGCGTGCTGTGGAGAGACAGAGAAAGAAAGAAATCACTGTTAATGTGAGTAGATCTGAGGAACACAATGCTAAAAAGTATGCAAAGATGACATGTCATGTTGAATTTAACCCTTGCTAATTAAGTTTGCAAGCATATAGCAAATCACTGAACTCTGACCAATTAAAGAGCATGTCTGAGCACTGAACACTACTTCAATTACAATATTATCCACACACATGCACACAGTGGAGTACAGTAGAGAAGCACAGGGCTTGATGAATAAGTGAGACTGGAAAAAAGGCTGAAACTTGTGCACTGAACTTTTCATCCCTAAATAAAAAAGGCAATTAAGCAGAACCTATTCCGCCCCATAATTCATTGCTTTGTGAGGGGAGGTGGATCTGGGAGACAGCAGTGAATTATGAAATGAGATGCTTTTCTGCATTGCTCAACAACCAATCTGCCAGGCCTCAGCTTTATTCATTTTTTCTTACCTTTATTTCATTTTCCCATTTTCCCCTGTAGTCCGATATTTACGTTGTGACACTTCTCAGAACTACACTAATTTCAACCTGGGTATGCGTAAGGCTAAAAATAGAAACTACATAAAGGTTTTCTTCTCTTTCTTCTTTCTGCTGTTTCACCTTGGTTTCAGGAGAAGGAAATGCAAGTGCAAAAAGCATACATTGGAAGTGTGTTAACTGCTGCCAACTTAACACAAACACATACTCCAGTTAAGCTACATAAAAAGATTAAGCTACATAAACAATGTTCCAGCTTTGAAATAAGTTGAGGTGTACCAACTGCAGCACTCTGCTGATTACCACAGAAAGCAATCCACTTGTCACTCGATTTATAAAAACAAACAGAACTGTGTTTAAAGTAATATTTATATAAATATATACTATTCAAAATATGTGAGGTTGGTACATTTTTTAATACGCAGACATAAACAGTAATATTGTGAAACATTAGTATAATTTAACATAACATTTTTTCTATTTTTATACATATTTAAAAATGTCAATTATTCCTGATGTCAAAACTGAATTTTCAGCATCTATGATCATTCACAAATCATTCTAATATGTTGATTTGCTGCACAAGAAACATTTCTTATCATCAATTTGAAAAGTTAATATTTTTCTCAGGATTCTTTGATGAATAGAAAGATCAAAAACAGCATTTATTTGAAATAGAAATCTATTGTAACAATATAAATGAAATGTCTTTACTGTGACTTTATAAATTTAATGCATTCTTGCAGAATAAACATATTAACTCATCTAATGATATTATATTCAAGTTGGACCATGAAAATGAATTTTCCAGTTTAGTTTTTGTTCAGGATGGTCTGGCAGGCGGTGAGACTTCCAGTGCGAAATGACTTGGTCAGTTTGGAGCTTGGTCCACTAATCTGTGCATTTCACAGCCAAAGCCTCTATGCACCTTTGCTGGCCGCCCATCAGCGGGCTTTGCCAAAGTCAGTCAGCCAAGCAGACCGACTTTGTCCCCTCACTGGATTAACTGACACCACACTTACTGCAGCACCGAGAACAGCTGCTTTACCAGAGCCTTTGCAGGTTTAACCGGCTGCCGCACACAGAAGGAAAGATTCTGTCCTTGTATTTGACTGTAAAACTATCATGACTGCCAATTTAAAGACTAGTAGTTGAAATACACCAGTGCATTTGGACAGCAGCTCTCGTCAAAGCATATAGACAGTGCCAGAATTTGTGTGTGTGAGCCAGAATGGTATTTTAGATGTGTGCATGTTAGCATTTAAAGTACGTGCCATTAAGAGTGTGCGTCTGGTCACTGGGCATGCAGGCCCCACTTCCTGTCCTTTTGCTCCCTCAGTGGAGCACAGTCGTGACCGGTGGCTCACTGTGCCCATCGCACACCCATGAGAACACACAAGCTCCTTGCTTAATTGGGAGCTTTGGACCCAACACCATGGAAAACCCAGCAGGGAAGAGCAGGCCAGAGGCAAGCCCACAGGCTGACCTCTCCCTCCACCTCTGTCAACCTCCCTCTGTTTTTTTCTCTCTTTCTACGGATAAAGAGGGATTTGTCTGTGCCGTTTCCTGACCACTGTGCAGGCTTGGCATCAAAACGTGAATTTTTTAAGACATCCGCTATCCAAAGAGCAAACAGGGAGCGAGAGAGTGAAAGAAAGGCATGTTGAGAGGGACGGCAGGCGGCAGGTCTGGAGATTCTCTGAGGGGTAAGATGACAGAAGCGGAGAGATCTCGTCCCCCCAGGCATCTCTTCAATACTGGTCCACCCACTATTCCTGAGGCTTCTCTGTCGCTCGCTCTGTTGCCGTATGTGTTGGTCTGTTTCTTTTTCAATTTGCTCTCAAGGGCAAAAACAAAGCAGACTGAAGGGTGGATGGCATTTCAATCATTCGCTACCTCTGCTCTCTCTCTCTCTCTCTGGAAATAGTATGCTTCTGAATAAGGGTACTGTATATAGGAAGCTAAAAAAGTCATTTGCTACTTCAACAAGGTAGAAAACAGGACACAGAATTACAATGAGAATTAGAATCTAAGGAAATAGAATTAAAATGAATTGATATTAAAAAGAAACTAATTTTTAACTATAAAAGTGAATTTTGATTTGACAAAAGTTTAACAAAAAACTTTACAATGCCTTTAAATTGAGATACAGAATGAAAGACAGGCAGATGGAATGACAGAAGAGACTGAACAATAGAATGACAGACAGATAGAATGCACAGACGGACGGACCCATGCTTGCTACAAGCTCTCCATGGACTGAGAGTGCATGTAGACTGCATGAACGAACAGAAACATCATTACTAGAGTACGGGAAGTAAGATCAGTTTAGCTAAGAGTGTCGTTTAATGCGAAGAGCAACATAACCAGAAAGCATGTCTTCCCCAATTGGCTGATGTAGATTTTTAGAGACCTTTCAAATTAATCCCTCCTCTTTAAAGAGAAGGATATAAAATCTTTGCTTAAATGTTTGACAGGCCTTTAAACTTTAATCGTGGCTGCATTTCCAGATGCCATTAAAAGTCTTAAAAGAAAACGGGAATACAGTCCACCACGATGGATCTGATGCTGTCAGGAGTGAGAAATACTGACACTTATTGACATTTATCTTCTATCTTTGCAAAATGAAGACGTATTTTTACTCTTAGTGGAACTGCCGCTAATCCTGACTGACAACGAGACAAGTATTTCAAAACACATGCTCATGAGATGGACGGCCATTGCCTAGCAACAGAGCCCCGTGCAGCTGCAGTAGCTATAGATTTGAGCTTGAGCCCGAGCTCAACCAAGGCAAATAATTCAATGTACGATTAATTCAACATTGAGATATACAGTAAATAATGAAGCCAGTGCCTATGTGAGAAGAAAAAAAAAAATCAGGTCTCATGTATTGCAGGAGCTGCACTTGGTATGAACAATAAGCAGTCTTACCGCAGTAAAAACACACCCATTTACTTCAAACTGCAGAGCATAATAGCAAATGCAATCACTTGTATGTGTGTCCAGGTCTTTCCCCATGCTCCTCATGGGAGTCTTTTGTCCCAGCCCTCATAAAACTTAAGCACTTCTATTAGGAGGTAATCCTGACATCATAAAGAAGTGCGAACTGATGGCGTTCAATTATACATGCATTAGCTCAGCATAATGGATCTCTGTCATCTCACTCCTCTCATCTCACGTAGCTTTCAACACTCCTGGAGACCCACGGCTGATTGCTCCATCCTTTTCTCTTTCTCTTATAGACATTGTACAGGTATACTTTACCACAGCGGGTGGTCCTAGGAGGTAATACTGCTCGCTGAGCTGTGCAGGAGTTTCCTGTGGTTAAAGACATGTGTTTTTCAGGGAATAATGGCTGGTGCTGGGAACTGTTCTTCTCACCTTATTTCTCACCTTATATAGGTGGGTTGAATTCAGCTGGCCTGTTCAAATAGTATGCCTTCTTCTTAACATTAAGTGCTTCTTTGTATGGCATTATAGCTATGCAATAAAAAGCCATAGTCCCACACACTCCCACAATTTTCTAATCAGATTCAGTTCAATTTAGAAGATGAATTAAAGGGGGAGTTTACCCAAAAATGAGAAAAGTTACTCACCTTCGTGTTGCTCTAAACGTGTATGACTTTAATTTTATGTACAAAAAAACACTAAAAGAGACAAAATGTTTCTTCATTGGCATCACAGCAAAAATCCCTTTTTGGAACCTTTATTTCTAGATAAATCCCAGAGTTAAAAGGGATAGTTCACCCAAAAATAATAATTTCCCCATGATTTACTCACCCTCAAGCCATCCATGACTTTCTTCTTTCACACGAATACAATCAGAGTTATATAATGTCCTGGGGCTCTCCCAAGCTTTATAATGGCAGTGAACGGAGGATGAGATTTTAAAACCCAAAAAAGTGCAACCATCCATCATAAAAGACATACACACGGCTCCAGGGGGTTAATAAAGGCCTTCTGAAGCATCTGTGTGAGAAAAACATCCATATTTAAAACTTTTAAAACTAAAATAACTAGCTTCCAGGAGACAACTGTACGCATACTGCTCAAGTTGACTTGTAACCCTTGACGTGATGTATGACGCAGGACATAGTATTGTAAGCCTAGACGCCTCTTCAAACAAATAGGGCTGTGCAACAAACTTAAGTTCCTCTTCTCTTATATCGAAATCCTCCAACATTTCTCTTTAAAAATTCTCATTTTAGACTTCTAATTCGTGACAACTGTCTGTCGGAAGCTAGTTATTTTAGTTTCTAAAGTTTTAAATATGGATATTATGAAATGGATATGAATATTTATGAATGGTTGCACTTTTTTGGGCTTCAAAATCTCATCCTCTATTCACTGCCATTATAAAACTTGGTAGAGCCAGGATATATTTAAATATATCTCAGATTGTGTTTGTCTGAAAGAAAAAAGTCATATATGACCTTTAATGGATTTGTATTGCTGATTTCACATATTACCAAAACATACTGTTAATTAACATTTTTTTTTTTCCTGTTAAAGTTGATAGAAGCTGTTCCTGCATGACTGCTGCCAGGTGAACTAACTTGCCTCGAAAGGACTAAGACCATGGCACCGACATGAAGATGTTTTAAAATAAAAGTCAAACATGGTAACATTTAGGGTGGATTCAGCTGTTATGAAAATGACCACTTATAGAAGCTAAACATTCACTTCTGTGCCTGTGCAAGTCAAGTGCTGAAGAGAGAGAGGTGAGAAATTGGAGAGAGGCACACTGAAGCAGAGAGGTGATTAGAGCAGTTCAGAAACAGAGATAAAAAGAGTGAGTGAGAGCGTAAAAAAGTCTCAGGAGCTTTGCTAAACCAGAACACACCTGCTGGCCCACAAGATGGGCATCCACCTGCTGCCTGACTACAGATCAGACACACACCTCTACACTCCACCTGTGCGTGAGAGAGCTGGAGTCCACTACACATCTCATTATGGATCTCCACTATATCTGAACTGCTATGAAAAGATCCTTGATAAAGATCTCAGAAAGATGTCGGAAAAAACGTGATCCAGCACTTCATAATTGTAACTTCTAGATCAATCCACTCTAATCAAAAGATAAGTGTTCTTGGCAGCTCAGGTGATGGGTAGAGAAGAGCGACAAGAGGTGTAGAGAGAGAGAGAGAGAGAGATGAGCAAAGGCCGAGCTACTGTCTCTTCCGCGCTCGAGTCGGAGCAGCCTCACGTACATGACAAATGGATTTTCAGTACGGCCCCTCCGGCTGTTTAGCTGTGCTTTCCACTGCTGATTCTATTTGAATTGACAAATGAAAATAAATTTGATTTTCAATGGCATCCTCTGCATTAAAATCCATTAGGTCTGCAGGACTTAACGGAGTGGCCTCATTGGTGGGACACGGCCATTTACTATTTTAAAAAATCCATAAATTAAAACTGAAACGAGTCAATTTTACATACTTTGTGGAAAAGAGAACAATCCTTTATCTAAATATCCCTGCCGTAGATCAACATATCATTCCTCTTCCCTGACAAGCTCTGGTGGGCATCCTGAGGCTGTTGATGCAGAACGTTAATTAATTTTTAGCGTAAATGGGCCGGAATGTTGAGGAGGTGGGACCATTAGCCCACGGCTTAACGGAGGTCCTATTGAGTGGGCCATTTGCATGGCGGGAAAATGACTTTGATCTACAAAGCAAAGTGACAGGAGAGAAAGAAAGAGCTAGTGAAATATCGAGAGAGAGGAGGAGCGCAAAGGAACTGGGAAACACCCCGTTAATGGCCCTCTTGTGTGCTGAGGAGAGGCTGCTGGCTGTTGGTGTAGGAGTTTGGCGCATTCGATGGGATGAGGTGAGGAACAGGAGTAGCCTTCAGCAAAATCAATCAAGTACGACCGCAGCCAGAGACTTCAGAACAACAGCAATGGGAATGCAGTTTATTTTCCCTTCTTCTATCTCAACACACAAACCAACACATGGACAGCGTCACTGGCAAGTATAGGGACATATATACAAAAACACACTGCGCTAACATATTTGTTTCTGTGTAGAAATACAAATTGTTTTTGATTTAATGCACAAACAAACTCCTCGCCTGCCCTTTTCTTTTCACCATAATCATTCTTTATTCTCATGAGCTGTTGTTTAATGTGTGTCTCTCTCTCCATCTCAGACACAGAGGAAAGTTGATTTAATTACAGCTAGTAGCCATTTCATTTCTGGAGGTTGGTTAACTGTGTGCCAGGGGCAGAGTGCAGCTCTATGTTGCGATCTGTACTGCTTAAAAAGACTGATTGAGAGACTAATAAAACATGAATACAATGAATAAATAATGAATGAATGAAATGAATAGAAAAACAAAACCATTTTATCATTTATTCCTCTCTTAACTTGAAGAAATACACATTATTTTTTAATAAAGTCAACAAAAAAGTAATAAGACTGTCACAAAGTGCATTCAACAGACATTTTTTTTTAAACAATGTGATAAGTCACAGGTTACACTAACTAATTTGTTGCCATCTCGTTTTGACATTAAGTGTTTCCTAAAGCTAAGATGGACTTTAGTTTTGATCTGTCTATTGTATTATACAATGTTTAACAGATCAGCTGTTCATGTACATTCAAATATGAATAAATACACTACCACTACCAATGTTTGGGATTGTTAAGATTTTTAAATATTTTTTGAAAGAAGTATCGTATGCTTACCAAAGCAACAGTTAGTAGAACAACAATACAGTAAAACAGTAATGCTGTAATATAATATTACCATTTAAAATAACTTTTCTTTTTTGATACATTTTGATGGTGAAGCTGAATTCAGGATCATTACTCCAGTCTTCAGTATCACATGATCCTTCAGAACCCAATAGCTTTCTATTTCAGATAAATGCTGTTCTTTTGAACGTTCTTTTCATCAAAGAATCCTGAAAAATGTGTACACAATTGTACACACCGTTTTCAACATTGATAATAATAATAAATGTATGTAAATGTATGAGCAGCAAATCAGCATATTAGAATGATTTCTGAAGGATCATGTGACACTGAATACTGGAGTAATAATGTTGAAAATTCAGCTTTGCCATCACAGGAATAAACTGCATTTTAAAATATATTCAAATAGAAAACAGTTATTTTAAATTGTAAAATTATTTCACAATATTACTGTTATTGCTGTATTTTGGATCAGATAAATGCAGCTTTGGTGAGCACAAGAAACTTCTTTTAAAACATTAAAAAAATCTTACAGATCTAAAACTTTTGAATGGTAGAGTATATACATAAACTCCTGGGAATCACTTGAGCTGAAACTGAATGTGACCATTAGATGAGGAAAGATCCTGAGACAACATTGTGCCCAGATGTTTTATCGGGCTAAACAACATCCTCGCCTGACATGTGAAAATGAGGAGCGATGGAGCAGTTTCACTGCTGTCTACATAATCTTACCCTCAGCTCTGAGGTCAGAGGTCATTCTCTTGCTTTTGAGGCATCCACAATGGTTAATCTCTGCATCAGTGCAGAATGCTTGAGTGGAAAATGATTACACAACTTCTTAACACAGCTGTATCTGAGGGACGTGATCACACTGCCACTAATGATGAGATCTGAAGCAAAGCGAAAAGCTTTGGGTTCACGGAAAAGCTAAAGGATTCTGATCAATCTGTTCTTACAACTGTGATTGTATATTATTTACACGGCCAGAAGTGAACAAAAAAATCAATGCGAGGAGAGCTGTAAGAAGATGAACAAAGCGAGTGCTCTTCTCAGCCCTCATAAAGCGAATTCATTTGTGAGTCAGAGAGCTGATGACCAAGCTCTTCTGCCGCTCTTCATTTCATCTGAAGCCAAATGAGCACCTGGGCAAGACACCAAAACAGAGGAGAGCGGAATGGGAAAGGAAGTGACTGTGTTGGAGATGGGCTAGCTATTTGACATGTAATCTGCTGATAAAGAGAAGATTGAAAAGCTGGCTTAGCTGTTCTCAACAATTCTCGCTCTCACTCTCTCTCTCTCAATCAGACCAAGGGCGAATTCAACAGTCAAACAGCAGTGAGGGAAAACAAAGCTGTAGAAGGACACAGAAGCAGTAGAGTAGGTGGAAGAAAATGACAGAAAAGAGAATGCACATTTTGTTCTCTTGTAACCGCTCTAGTCATGCCTAGAGAGAATGTTAAACAACCAAAGTGAACATGTGTAAATTGTATGAGAACATGCCAACAGAATCAGGTCTGTCTGTGTAGCAAGTCCAGGTCTGTCATTTAAGGCATGTCCATTCATTCTGCAGATATTTTTGCAATGTCAAGATTATAAGTCAATCATGTATAATGCAATTAATGCAATTCAAGATGTAAAAGTTCTGGTACTTCGATACTCAATCCAGGACACATGACTGACAGGCAGCTGTCACTTGATGTTAAATGCAGATTGTGGTCAAAATGCTCGTCTTGGCAAGATTTGAATGAAAAACCTGCATACAGGTGGGAGAAAATCTCATGGCAAAACATTTCGATCTGTGCAGTTTTGTTGTGTAAATGCAGCGTAACAGACCTGCCATTGTCTATCATGCCATTATTAATGAAATAGCAATAAGAAAGAAAGAAATACTCACTTGTCTTGATAACTAGTAGCTTCAATAAGCCTCTACACGGTTAGATACTACAAAACTTCAAAACACTCTTTGTTCTGTGGCTTGTTTTGTTCTTTATTTTATTACTGACTGTTTATTTGTCTTTTTTGAGTAATAAAACATTTTTTTTTCTGAACTGAGAAATATTTGCACTCAGAACGTTTCAGTGTAAAAAAAGAAAAAGAAAAAGTATTGTATTCAATAGCAAATCATTTTGCTGTGGTATATAAAGATATTGAGAATCATGAAATTGCAATGGTGTTGTAACTTCTGAACACATGCTTAGACAAACAAACTAAACCAACAAAAAAAATATTTTAAAAAGGCGATCGGCTCTTTTAGCTTAAACACAAGACTTCCATTCTAACATCTGCCATATTGAGGGGTACGTTATTGAGGGTGTATCTTGTTTAAAAGTGAAGAAAGAGAGAGATCGGTGTGGAATAAAGCTATAAAACACTTTTCAAATCTTTCAAAATGTTGACGTTGTTTCAGCTGAAAAAGCCACTGTACTTCATTTTTCCTTGACCACAGTTACTTTCTCAGAAAGTGAAACACAGTAACATAAAATGATCTCTATATATACACACAGTGAAGGATAAAATGTGTGTGTGTCAGAGGTACAGAAAACAGTCACAGAGAGACTTACAGAAACATATAGTGACTTAATCTGCTCTAGAGCTCCTTCACATCAGTGTCAGCATGTGGGCTGGACTCAAATAGTCAGTGTAGGACCAAGGCCTGATATCCCCTTAAATATTACCACTCCAGCAGTAAGTCAGTGATACATCCACACAGAACCATGTGCTTTAGATGGAGGAATACTAAAAGTCTAAATACTGCTATATAGTCAGTATGGTCCAGTGTTGCTTTGGACCCCACTGACTTCATAACTTTACAGACAAAAAACTGTTGAAAAATTCTCCACAAAATCTTCTTTTGTGTTCCACAGAAGAAAGTTAGTTTGAAATGACATGAAGGTGAGTAAATGACAATTTTCATTTTCGGTATCCCTTGAAGACTACACTGTGGTGGATAAGGCATAAAATGCCACTGGTGGTACTGCAAGGCTTTGCAAAAAAGAAAACACATAGGATACTGTACAACCACACAAACAATCTGGTCTTGAAAAAAAAAAAAAAAAAAACTTTCAAAACTGACAGTTTAGAGTAGAAATACGGCAAAGATTTCCTTTCCACTCAGGCTCTTGATTGTGATTTAAAATCTACATTTTCAGACTAAATTGCAAACATTCAGACTGGAAGGAGAGGACACAACAGAAGCTAAAAATAGCAAATACATTTACACCTGATCTGTCAATTACACCCCTTTATCTTATATTGCCTAGAGAGCATATGACAGAGAGATAAAGACTAAAAATGACAGGAGCCCAATGAGAAAGTGGAGAGAGGCTGATGTAGTCTGAAGATGAAGAGGATGGAGAGATGAAGAACACTAAAAAGTCAATAAGATAATACGAATGGAATGCAAACACGTTTTAAACCACGGTTAAGAAACATTTAGATAAGTAAAATTCTTTACACTCTCACCATATCTGCAGATGACTATTTATGGCTCATTTAAAAGAAGTGTGAAGCTCTCATTTTAATTTTAAATGGTTCTGACTTTGAAAATGTCTCTGGCTGGTTGAGTAAACTCTCTCACCCACCCACTCGCTCGCTCAAAAAAAAACTAAACAAAAAAAAACACACTCACCAACTCAAACACACTCGATCACCTCAGAAACCATGACAACCTTTGCTGACAAAATTGAGCTGTTTGAAAGCATTTGGGGGGGAACAAGAAAAGAAACTGGCACAACATTACTCACATATAAATTAGTCACTCATTTCTAAACAGAAATACACCCATGCGTGTGGTGGATATAATCATGCATACTGCCCCCTTCAGACACCCATTAGGCCCATATATTCAACCCAGCCAAAGAACAAACCTGTATTTGTCAATGAAATGCTGTCTTTTTTTTATTTTACCTATTTTATTTTAGATATATTGATTTGGTCCCTGCTCAACATTCAAATACACATTCTATCTGTAAAAAAGTGAGTATGAATTACTTTTTATTTGTTTTGAATAATAAAAAGCAAAGGGTGCAAGTCTCTTAAAGGCCACCACACACACTGTAAAGTTTCAGGATTGAAAACCGCAGTTAAATGCGGGAGCTAATTCTCTAAATTACCGGTCCATGTGTGTGCAGAACACGACTCACTCCCGAAACTGCGATGACTGACGGCGTGGTAAACATAGCAACATTTTTGCCATCTCACGTGTTTGGTCTCTGCTATTCTGACCAAAGAAATAGTACACCAACAAAAGACTCGTACATGTTCACCAATTTTAACTACAGTCGACAGAGGCTTTGTGTTTGGCTTATGCTTGGGAAAGGCTGCTTCAGACAGCCTGTTGTTTTTGGTCTTGTTGTTTAAGCTTGGCTCATAAAGTGATTGATTTTATGAAGTTATTAAAGTGAGCAGGTGCGGGTTATAATATTTTTGATCTTATTTTCAGCATAAAGCATTTTGATTTATTTCAGTTTATTGTGGGCTTGTTCTTGTTTGCTGTTTTTCTAGTAAGATCTGGCAACATTCCTGTGATTTACGCACATACAAAAGACAGACATATCTGATGTATGTTAAAATACATCATTAACAACTAGCTGTTCAGTTCAGTACACACTGCATATA
The DNA here is from genome assembly GCF_024489055.1 of Chanodichthys erythropterus. Classification (NCBI taxonomy): domain Eukaryota; kingdom Metazoa; phylum Chordata; class Actinopteri; order Cypriniformes; family Xenocyprididae; genus Chanodichthys; species Chanodichthys erythropterus. Next base: position 25,112,873 of record NC_090231.1, on the reverse strand, counting down.
ATTAAAATGCGGTTGTCACTATCTGCATTTTTCGGGAGTTAATTCGGTTGTAGACAGCTACTGTAAATTACTGAACTGTGTGTACAGAACTGGATTAAGCACTAAAAGGTGAACTGACAAACAAATAGCTGCAGTGTGTGTATGTGGCCAAAGTGATTCCAACAAGAGTGTGAAAAAAGAAACAGGAAAGAGGAAAAGAAAAACTGAATGAAAAAAGGCAACCATGTTCTTAATGATATAATGGCAGAAGGTGAGGTAAACCACATCAAGATCAAAGATTCAGAGAAAGATGCTACGGTCTTAAATGAGAGAAGGTTCATGGGAGTGTTTAGAGCGATCCAAGCACAGACTGATGTGAGATAAGAAAGTGGCCAGCTGTGAGTAGAGGAGGTTTTAACATCCAGCTCCTGGCTGACGAGCATCAAATCACTCTCCTTGGCATCTGAGCCATTAAAGGCGTTGGTAATGACAATAGGCCGATTTGAACAAACTCTGGTGTATCTCTGAGGTCTCTGGATGCATGTTGCCAGATTACTGTTGAAGTGCTGATGATGAGACTGGCTGTGGGATGATTAGAGGAGACTACTGCAAGCACTAAAGACTTATGACACGAGGGGAAGGTTAAGCCTCTGCTGACTTAAAGATTAGGTCGACCTAATGTATTAAGCATGAAGACTAATGACTAAAAATAAGTAGATCATAAAAAACAAAAGTGTTTTCTAGGAATCTTTGTGTGTGGCTAAACCACTTAATATGATTCTCTGAGTAAGGACACAAATCTCCTGTCCTTCAGGATAACGTGAAGTTGTCTTTGTTTTCTAATAGCATCTCTCATCGTCACCTGGAGGCCAGCGACAGAGCCTCTGGTATCTTATCTCAATCAGAGAGCTGTTAATCCATCCATGCCCTTCCTGCTGTTCTCTCAGGCCTGCCTGTCCTCTCTCAGGTCAGGCCAGATGGAGGCAAGTACCAGCTCTTTCTTTTGTTGACACTCAGCAAGCCTTTACCCTGCCATTTATTTATTGTTAACAAAATAGTGAATCAAGTGATATGTATAATGAAAAATGCTATTTTAAAGATTTTTTAAAGGTTTGATGCATGATAGACATACTGCAACACCATGTAAATTATTACCCCAGACAGTCCTTCCAGACCATTTACAGAAAGCTGCAAAAATCGGTCATTCAAAAATGTTCATGGTTGTGATGGCAAATTTATATGAACCAGAATGCAACATGGTCAGAAAGAAGGAGGAATATGATCATGTAAAACTAAACTGCTTTTTGTACAAGAAACCTTGCCTAATACTATAAATGGAGAGGTTCAAGTTAAAATGCCCCAAAAAGTGTAGAGAATTGCCAAAATTCTTGCTTTATCAGGATCATCCAAGAAATCCACCAACTGAAAGTTCAAATTCTTTCAAGGAGAAAAAAAGGATGGAAAAAGAGCTGCAGTGCTTTGAAAAGCAGGTACTGTAGCAGAATCTTAAAGATCCTATTTGGATAAAAGAAAAAATAATAAAAGTTGAGTTTCAGCTTTCGTTCATTTCTTAGGAAGTAAAAATCTTGTTCAAGTGGAAAAAAGTAATAAGCACTTTTGTGGTTTAAAAATGCAATTTAAAAGTTTCATGGTGGTGAGAGTTTTTACTTTTAAAACACAAAACCTAGTTCCTTTCTTTACTATTCAATATTGACAAAAATTAATTTTATTGCTGTAAATGAGACCGACTCAGTGATTTACATTTTAACACAGAAGCCATTGCTGTCCAGAGGTGGGTCATAACTATTTACAAGTACTCTGACAGATTTTCTTAAAGGGTTAGTTCACTCAAAAATGAAATTTCTGTTATTAAGAACTCACCCTCATGTCGTCCCAAACCTATAAGACATTTGTTTGTCTTGCAATGTCGTTGCTTCCTATGTGCGGATCAGATACCCTCGGATTTCATCAAAAATATCTTAATTTGTGTTCTGAAGACAAAAGGTTTTACGGGTTTGGGACGACATGAGTGTGAGTACTTAATGACAGAAATTTCATTTTTGAGTGAACTAACCTTTTAAGTAACTTTCAGTAAAGCTTCTGTGGAGTGAAGCAGGGCAAGGTTGAGGGAGCAGAGCGAGGGATTTGGCTCTTTGGAATGAGTTCTTTTGCATCACACCTCTCCTTGTGTTGTGTCACAACAAGGGTGACTGTTTGCATAATGATACAATTAATTTCATAATGACTCTATTCATATACTTATTTCCACCATGCCACTACTATAATCACCAGTGCTATGCAACCAGTGCTCATTATATGAACAGTAATTTCACTGGAGGACCTCTTACTCAAACAATCATTTGTATCATTACTTTTGCTCCTATTGAGTAATTATTGATATAAATAAACAACATTACTTGTACTTGATGTCGACTCACCTGCCGCTGCTGGTGTTACGGAGAATGACGAGGGCATCAGGAAAGCCATCTAAGTTATAGTCTCCTAAGTGCAGGGTAATGGGAATTTGCAATTCTTCCGAAGTGGAACTACCTTGAAGGGGCACAAAGCCCCACACAGAATCCTTCCATCTGAAGTCCGTCAGCACTGGCACCCACTGAAGATGCAAAGAAAGACTATTCAGTTACATGAGCTGATATGCATTAGATCACTGCTAATGTAAAAAAGGTGCTGCAAAACATCCATACATTCTCATAACTTTCAATATTAACAGCAAACCTAAATGCACCTTTCATTGATTTAAATATAGATTAAGGTACTTTTTGAAACATAAAAGTAATCACACAGAAACATGAAAAGCATCGCAGTTCTAAGTTAATTATATTCACACCACAGTGTAATGTGGCCCTTGACATGAATCACCGTATGATGCATAGCACAGAAAGTACAAAAAAATAAAGTAAAAATTACTATAAGAGTAAAAGAGTAGCTAATTTAAAAGTACGGATTCTACCCCCTTATAATGAACACGAGTGTACAGGTGTACATAATGTAATTTGCATGATCTTTTGTTGTTTGTCAGAAAAAATGAAGAATGTCTATCATCAAACTGTTTTAATTTTGACTGCCAAATTTTAAAATACACCAAAACAACACAGACTATTACAGAGATGACAAGATGGAAAAGTTATTTTCAGTAAACTCATCACCATTTCAACAATAATATGAATAAAAAATAGATTTAAAATCGCTTATAAGGCCTTAATAAACAGAGTGAGCTACTGTTGCACATAAAATATCAATGTTCAGAACAGTGCAAAGAATACAAACACCTTTAGAAAAATCATATGAGAGTTCAACATCACACACTAGAAATGGGTTAAACAGCATCAGTAGCATTTTGTGATAAATAAATGAGAATCACTAATATTATCAAACAGTTTACCTCACCTAATGCAGTGAAATGTGCTAAGATAGTGAGATACCACGAAATACAATGTAATTCCATTCCATTGAATGTTACAATTAAAACGTACAGTAAATGCACATTGTTCTAAAAGGGGGGATTCCCTATGTTTTACACAACTACATTTACTCAAATTGTTATGCTGATAATATAATGTGTAAGAAACCATTTTTACATTAAATATGGAAGTATTTCCGGTGAAACGTTTTCAAACGAAAAAACAACAACAAAACTACATAAATGCACTCTTTGCGGGGCCACGGCGGTCTCTAAGCTGCTCTATCAGCAGCATCCACAACTGACTGGAACAAAAAATGTTCAACTTGAAAAATATTTTTGTGCAAACGCACTTGCTAAATTAAGGCAGACTGTATGAAATACATTAAACGTTTTAAAATATCCCCAGCACACATTCACATTCTCAATTTATCAAGTGTCAATGAGCTGCCGACTGCCGCTGGACTCGCATGATGGAGAGATGCAACGGTGCAGATCGCGCATCTCTCTATATGCTGAAGTAAATAAATGGGAGCGGGAATTTCCCACATTATGAACATGGCACTTTTGAGAGTTATTAACATTGTACCCGCAACCTCGCACCAAATTTCAGGCCCCAGATAGGATTGCCTACAGTTCATTTAGTAAGCAGAAATCAGAAATTTACCTCAATATGATTCTTCAGCTTAGATGAAGCTGATATCTCAATTGAATTGATACTTGAAGGATGTGCTTCCACAGCAACCATGATTAACAGCATTTGGTGATTCAATGCGCAATTTGATTTGAGTCACGAGACTGATTACTCTTTCCCTATCCAATCACGTTGATGGATAAAAATAAAATTAAAACAAGGATGTAATGACCACAAACAGAGAGAAAATAGAGGAGTAAAAGTACAGATACATCACTTAAAATGTACTCAAGTAAAAGTACACAATTTTGTAACTACTTAAAGTACAATTTCTGATAAAAACTACTTAATTACAGTAACGTGAGTATTTTTTTCTTTTAATTATTTTAATTTACAAGGATAACAATGAAAACAAAACAAACAAACAAACAACAAAAAACAAACAAACAACAATATTAACAGAAAGGGAGGAAAGAAAATATACATGTGGCCACAGCAAATGTATGCTACACAGCTGTATACTTATAAATACATATCAGTGCTTATTCCTAAATATCAATGAACATATACATACATGTCCATATACATATAAATACACACACACACACACAGCTGAGGATGTCTTTATGTTCTTTATATTTCAACTACTTTACCCAGTCAATTTTGAAATTACTTTTTTCATCTTTAAAATATATGCAAGTTCTTCCATAACCAGGATTTCTTCAATAATTCCAAAGCCACAAGAAGCCACTTTACAAGCCACAAGAAGTATCTTACATAAATATCGATCACTTTAAGCAACTACGCCTTTAATATTTCCCATAAGTAAAAACAAAGAGGTTCTAGGTATTTAAAATCCAAACACTTCATCCCCAAAAGACTGAATTTTCTCACAACTCCAAAAGATGTGTGCATGATCCACTTCTAACTGTCCACACTGTCTCCAGCAAGTCTGCTACCTGGAGACTTGTTTGCTTTTGATCTTAGGTGTTATGAAGAAGGGGATAAGGCACTTTCAGCAAAACTCTCTCCATATTTGTGAACTGGTAGTAGTTTGGTGTATTAACCACATGTCGTACCAATCCGTTTCTGGTATTTCAATCTTTAATTCTTTATCCCATTTCAATTTTATATATAATGTGGAGGAGGGACTGCAACTCATCAACACCTCATACAGAGAAGAAATTATTCTGGGTAGTGCATGGTTAGAGGCAATCAATCATCATTTTAGTAAGGGAATGGATATCATTTACTCTAATTTTCCTTTTTTTGTTGTAGTAATCCATTAAATGGAAATATCTAAATTATTCCGAAGATATCCTTTAAATCCTGGAAGCTTCTAATTTCACCATCTCTAGATAGAAATGTTCACCCAGAATGTAGAGTGTTGAGTCACTGTCTCCATTGAGAGGGAAAGCCTCTGTTGAACGGAGGGCCCCCGACTAGATATGAGATGCCGCCTGCTATAGGTTACTGCACTCATACTAGATGTATTATATTGTCTTCAATGTCCATGTCTCCCGTAAATCAAAATTCACCGGGCTTGTCCGCCGAAAATCCTCCAGCCATTTATGTGCCCTTCTGCTTGCCTCTGCTCTCCGCTCTCTGCCTACTCGCTCCCATGCTGAATTTTTCCTTGCCTCGTGTCAATCCAGTAAAGTTGTGGGGACAGCTGCATCTTCGGAATTCGCCACTTTATATCCTCTGTCGCGCAGATCTTTCTCCACTTCTTTCGCTCTGTTGTACATTTTTATTCTGTTTTCTCAGTGAACTCTCATCTTAGTGAATGTAGTTTGAAAGCGGATCCCGGCTTCTTTCAGGATTTTCTTGGTTTTAACGTACAGTATAAAAGTATAATTGTGATCGAAGAAAATCCTCCGCTCTCCGAGTGTAATTATTTTCCTCTCCCAGGCTCTTTTCAGGACTTTCTCCTTTGTATTAAATTGTAAGAAATTTACCATGATGACCCTCGGGAGTTGATCTTCTTTGGGCTTCGGTGCCAAAGCTCTGTGCACCCGCTGAATTTGACAGTCTGTTTCAATGTCAAGTTCTCTCTGGATAAGTTCTTCAACAAACTGACTAACAGACCTCTTCTCTGTTTCCTCTGGCACTCCGAAAATCCACAGATTGTTCCTTCCTTCTCACAACTCGAGGTCAGTCAGCTTTTTTTCCGTTATCTTTTTGTGTTCTTGTATAAAATCGTGTAGTAGAACATCAATCTCGGAGCTCCAACACTCCATTTCTTCAACACGTGTCAAAGTTGCCTCGACTTTTGCATTTTGTTTTCCGTCATTTCTTGTGATGTTAACATGAATTTCTGATTGATATCCTCTTTAAACTCCTCTAGCTCACGTTTCAACTGAGTTTTAATCTCATCTTTAAACGTCCCGAGCTCTGCTTTCAGCTCGTCGCGATACACCTGTCCGTATCTGCTCACTTATACTGTTTAAACCCGCGCGCAGAGAGTCTGTAGTTTCTCGGTCGCCATCTTCTACTTTTTCTTGCATGCCGTCCGTTTCTGTTCATTTGGAGCCTTTATCTTGCTTTTCGGGGTTTCTTTTAGCTTTAGATTTGGTCCCTCATCTCATCTCTCAACACATGGAAATTTTCAATAAATAAATATCAAGTTTAGCGGAGTTTTAAAACTGACTTAAGGGAGCTCGCAGTTTAACCTGCCGTTGTGCTTCGCTGCCCAACTGGAAGTCAACGTGAGTATTTTTAATGCGTTACTTCACACCCCTGGTCCTCTCACTCTCTGGACTCGGTCATTTGCACGTGTGTGGGGGTTGCACAAGCAAAGATGCTACAGGCCTTACTCACTCATGAATGTAAAACAGAGAGCCAGGTGCATCTCTGCATGTTTGCATCCATGGAGATAGAGGCACAGAGAGAGCAGGGAGAAAGATTGCTAGAGATATAAAGACGGGGATATGGAGAGTGGTAAGGAGAGAAAGCAAGAGAAAGAAGGCAGAGCGTTCTGTAATGGTTGCTAATAAGGTTTTCTCCTGATCCTTGGCACACAACCAGAATCAGCAATGCTGAAAAACAGGCAAGAAAGGTCTGATTTGTGTATTTGTACAAACTATTTTCTATTTGTATACAAACATCTCTAAAGCTAATGTTGCTATTATCTCAAAAACAAGAACTAACTGATGTTAGTCTCCTCTATCCTGAAAAGGAAAGTAGAAGTCTAGCTCATGAGTCATGGCATGCACTGTAGGCCTAGCCGCCTCATTATAAGCAAATGTGAGAGTCCTGCAATGTTTGTTTATATTGCAGCACCATTTCCCGCTAAGCAGTTGACAGGGTATCTAGGACTATTTCTGTTGAACTGTGGTTTAAAAATATTTGATATGCCGTTCATATTGCTGAAAATATAACAATAACAAAATTTATAAAAACAGTTAAAAACACAACAATAGCTAAATTTCAAACAATTAACAATATATAGTGAAACCAAAAATTATTCAGACATTTTTGATATTTTTGATATATTTTGACTAGTGGGTGCAGGACACTATTTTGCTATCCTCACTAACATAAATGAAAACAAAGTAAACTGTGACATATTATACCCCCAAAAATTTTCATACAGTATCAATTTTATTCATACTATAAAACTGATAAAAAATTTTGAACCAAAAATTATTCAGACACTTTGACCTGACCATGTTTTGCTTCAGTGTTATCTGACATAATGAAGATTATTTTTTTTTTCCTGACACATTTTAACTCTGAGATCTTGACCTTTGTGGGAACCGTGGACGAACCAGACAAATGAATCGTTCAGATGATTCCAGAAACCCAAGCTCAGAGAATCTAATTTTCGGCTCCAGTACGTCTACAGAACAACCTCCTGATAGGTACTTTTATGGCACCCTTGCTTTCTGACTGAAGGAAAGGTGGCAAACTTTTAAGCCATTTGTAGAAACGAAATGGCTGAAAAGACAACACAATTTAAGCCCAAGAAGATAAAGAGTCTTTGATCTCCAGATCAAAAGAGACAGAGACAATGCAGGCCTGTTTCTCTGAGTGACCTAACTTTACAGAAAAACCCACTTTCAACTGCAAAATTTTATATCATGTCCACACATGCTACATGTAACCATTTATGCTTTAGAACACCCACAATTCATGTAAATGTGATAACTTTTGATTTGAAAGTGTGTCTTGTTTGGAATGTATTTAAATCTCTAATTTATGTTCAAATCAAGGCTTGAATGAAATCTGTGTAAAATGTATCATATTCCGTTTAATAGCAATCATGTCTAAACTGTACTGTCTGCCGAGACGGGCAATTCCAGAGGCTGGATGTAACACTCAGTTTATGATTGGGGCAGAGAAAAAGCCACCTTTGAAATAAGATGATACCTGATTGGTCAGAAATCCTCAAAGAGGTGGGACAAACACCTAAGTTTAAATAGTCACATATCTAAGACAATAAAAGACTAAGACAAGAACTAAGCTGAAGACCATAGTAACTAATCCTGGAACAAAGAAGATTTTTGGCTCAAGACAATGGACAGACAAGCAGCTCATTCAAGCCATCTAATTTCTTACTCACTTTCCTTTTCTTTTACTTTAACTTTCTTTTTCGTTGAGAGTCTACTGTTCTAAGCAAGTTTGTAAGTTAAGTTTTTCCGCAAAGTTTAACCAACCACTTTTGCTGCCTCAACTTTAAACTCCAGCCACTACAAGAGACTTAATTTAATTTGCCAGCACGCTCAAACGTGATTGGTTTTTACATAACCACAATCCGGACCTGAAAGATCCTGCAACAAATTATCGACTCGGAAAACCAGTTTTCTCCAAGCCAAGGACGCCGACGAGGAGATCCCCATTTTAAAGTCGACAAGCAAGTACCTCCAGATTCTAAAGATGAACTGGTGCATTAAATTACTGTGATTCATGATTTGTTCAGGTCAGGTCTTTGAAGTGCATACTTTGCTAGAAATCATGCTCATCATTTCATTCTCCCTTAAAACTCTTTCTCTCTCATTTCCTTTCTTTCTGCAATGTGTATGAATGTTTGTGTGCGTGTGCGTGTTTGTGTTAGAATAATCAATAAAGTCTCCTGTAGATTTTAAAAGAAAGTGTCTTGTATTATGTGCTTGAAAATGTAATTGTCTTAAACTGTCGATCTTAAAGTTACCATGCTTTAATTAGTGTTTTCACGATAGTTGGATATTCATATCCACTACAAGAGCATATTAAGGCCCGTGCAAATGAACGCTGGACGATTCAGTTGCTCGGTCATAAACTAAATGACTCTTTATAATTCCCTATAAATTAATTATTTAATTTGAGCTGATTTGTTCCTACACCTTTTATTACTACCCTTTTTTTTTAAACTACAGTGAATGAACTGTATTAACGAATGAATTGTTCAAGGTGTCTGAATAAATTTTGGTTTGATTGTAACTAACCTTCAAACCATTGGAAATCTAACTCCCCTTCAAAAAATTAAAGACTTCAAAATAACTAACTGCTAGAGATTCTAGGATTAACTGTCAGAAACAGTTAACAGTTAGAAATATAGCAATAACTAACATTCAAATATTATAGACATAATAACTAATCCCCAAACATTAGAGACATCTCAATAACCAAATTTTAAACAGTTAGTAGCGTAAAAATAACTAACCTGCTAGATTAAGCGAGATTGGGCAAGAATTCCACTTGAAAACTGCAACAATTAGTATCCTCAATTCCCAAATTATTAAAAAGTCTAACTAAAAGGAAAGGCAAAATGTCCCAACTTTTCTGGAATTGGGGTTTTACATAATAACTAATCTTTAAACCACTAGAGAGTAGAAATATAGCAATAAGTTTCTTTTTCTTTCTTTCTCTTTCTCTTTTCTTTCTCTTTCTTTCTTTGCCTGTGCCTTTCTTTAATGGTGTCTCAAGCTCCTGGAGTGTTTCCCTCCCATAGGACTGCTGAGCCAGACCTCAACCTCCACCAAAGGTCCTAAGTAAGCATTTCTGACTGATGGGCTGTTAAAATAGGTTATGAGATGTTATGACAGCTTATTGGCACACTTACTGATGGCTCATTATAACTAAGTGGAAATACAGACATGGTTTTAAATTGGACATGCTTGGCAAAAAATGTCTAAACTAGGGTCATTATGGTAGAGCACCACAATACCAATTCAAATAAAACAAATGGCCCTTATGAAAGACATTGAGTGGGTGTACATGCTGGTACATGTTCGGACACAATAAAATGCATGCACACATTTGGTTCTGTTCTTTGTGTGAGAGTTATCCCGGAGTCCTTCAATCTTATTCTACTATTATAAGCCCAGAAACACGGAAACAAAACTCTCTCTCTCTTAAGAAGCCACTCACACAGAATGGCCTTAACTCCCAGCTGAATTCCTTTGAATTGAAGACTCTTTTCATTCCACATAGTAATGATTATGCAAACAGTTACTGCCCTTGTGGCCATCTACAATCGGCTTCCATCACTCCGTGTCTGCTTGTGTAAATTGACTTATATCAGTGCTGACTGCCAGTTAATGCTAAGCCTTATTGATTTATTAGGGAGGGTAGATGGAAATCACAAGGCTGTGGGCTGACATTGTGGTGAGCACACAACAGGTCTACTCAAGACCCCCTAGCTGATATCTACAGTCAAACTGATGCATGGTTGAGATCATTACTATTCTAAAGATGGCCGTTTTCAAATCTCATATAACTCAAGGCCTGTTCATACCAATGCGTAAAAAACTTGGGATGGGCTGAATGAAAATGCACTTATGGAAAAGCAGAAATATGCAGGTTACCCCAGTACACAAAATGCTGCACAACTTCCCTTTTTTTTATTCACTATGACGTTTATCAAATAACACCAAATATAAGATAAAAGAGAGCTGGTTTCAGATTCTTCATCTACTACTTATTGTCATTTGTAAAAACGTCCGTTCATAAGTGCCAAGTAACCAAGTAACAGCAGTGGCTCAGTGCATGTAACCAGAAATGCAAATCTTATTGGTTGGTCAGATTTAATTGCAGTTTTATGGAAAAGAGATTACAACACCTCTTCGCAAAAAATTCTGTTGCATTGACAGCATGCAAATGTTTGTCGGCTTGAACAGACAAATTACCAGCCATTCATTCAAAATATTTATTGCACTGAATTTTCACAGCGAACAATCGTCTTGGTGTGAAAAAGACTGAGAGATGATTGAGCCAGTAAAGCTATCAAGCATAAGAAGGTGAGACATGTCCTGCTTTCAGATGAAAGAAAGCTGCTTGCATGTGCCAAACTTGGCATATAGATGATAAGCCTGAATATGAGCAGGTTTGATCTACATTGAAAACATCCTTCCAAAGTTTAAAAATAACCTGAACCAGCTGCCGTGGAGAATAGGTGTTGGGAGTATTAGCTGCTGGCCAGTGAAGACTGTGGGCGGCAAACCAGCCTGGCATTGTCGACCTGTACCATTTCGCAAAGAGCATAGCACACATCATTACGCTAGATGTGGCGGCATCCCTTGACTGTAATGTTGACAGAAGAATGGAGGAGGCCGGCAGGGTCACACAGAGAGGGATGTAAAAAGCTCCATGCAGAATTTACGCAGGAATAAGCCCGACTGGATGTGACTGGCAAAATGTCCTGCTTATCATCAGCTTTTAGAGAAACGCGAATAGGTTTAAGTCAATAATTCAAGGCTAGTAAACAGATTATATTTTAAGCCGCCATACAATGTGAGAGTATTTCCCCACCATCTGGACTCTCTGACAGGTCAGGGAGGGTTTGGGCAACTCCTCTGGCAGTGCCCAGAGAGCGTATGTACGCCGCTCATTGTTTAAAAGGATGTGAGAGCTCATCTGAGAATCAGTCAGGCCTTTCTAACACAGACTCTGCACATTTATCATCCTGCTCGTGGTAAATGTCTACCTGACAGTTCAATGAGGCAGACCAGGTGAACATGTGGTGTGACTCATACAAAAAGATGCTATAGCACATCTAAGACTATGACTGGCCTCCCAGAGTGTGCGTGATGGATGAGATGAGCCTGAACATGAAAAGAATGAGTGGAACGCGTAATTTGAAAGTGTATGTGCGATGGGACGGGGCCTGTTGCTGATCAGAGAGGAAAGAGGCAACTCTCTGCTAGAATGAGCCTCCCATCCAGCTATCCACTGCTCTACTGATTAACCCAATCAACCCGAACCGGAGCACACGCACACACATACACACCTTAAGTCCAATCAAACAGAAATGAGATGGAAGCTAATCAGTGTCATCCAGGATAATGAGACACTCTGTAATTAACCAACTACCATAGAAAACACGTCAATTTCACACTTGCCTTCCTGCTTTAAGATGATTATTGGCTGAACACAGCTGGAAAAAACCTGCATAAATGCAGAACGGCATGAGCATCTAGATGCTAAGGATGATGGGATACCTTTAGCTTTAGAGGTTTTTATTCTGCTTGTTCATGACAAACATGACAGTTTGTCATGTTATGAGCCACTTACATCATTTGAGGTGTCTCATTTGTGTAAAAGACGGCTTGAGCACAGCAAACACAGCCGATGTGTCAGCAAATTAGGCTATATCATTGTTGCCAAAGAGACAGAGAGAGGAAGAAAGAGGGAATGATCTCTTTAATGCAGAAAGCCATGATAGCCTTTCCTTAGCAAAAGTAATGGGACATCTAAGATAGAGGAGACGCTGTGCACAGAATACAAATGGCCCATTTTCTTCCCTCCCTCATATCAGTCGGAGAGACGAGACATCATCACATTCGCACCGCCAAGACTCCATCCCTGTGGCTTTGTTTACTAAAGCGCAAAAAGTCCCTGTTTTAGCCGAGCTACGCTTTCCACCACTCCCACATCCCAGCTGCGACGCTTCATTAGGCCAAGAAATTAAAATCAGAGCTCGCCGGCGGGAAGACACCAGACGAGGTGCCATTACATCAATAGGTGCCACTGACAGATGATATGAAAGTGCGATGTCTAATGAACTGCCATCTTTATGACACTCCAGGAGGAAAAAAAAAGAAAGCTTCATTGCTTGTCGCATTACAGGGAATGCATGCCATTCCACTCTGCGTGTGAAACAGAATCTACAACAGACGGCCTCTTCATTAGCCTCCCTAGAGGAGAGAAGCACAATTTGTAATGAAATGTGGTACAAGAATCAGGAGACAGGCATGTCAGATCAGAGGTGTTGATGGCGGGAAAGGTGGGGAAGGGTACAGGGCAGGCTGTTATTACAGCATGGAGTGTTTACGTCTGAAGAGAAAAGACTAGACACGGCACCTGCAATAGTGTCCAGAACCGAAGGTCACCTGCAGGCAGTGATTAATTTGTAAATTATGAGGGCTTCAACAAGGGCTAGTGGTGGATCTGGCAGGTTTGGGGGATGGGAGTTGTGAAATAAGAGTTGTTCAAATAAATGCTGTTTGTTTGAACTCTATTCATCAAATAATTCTTTTTAAAAAAATGGTGCTTTGGTGAGCATAAGAGACTTCTTACAAAAATATATTTCAAAAAATTCTACCCCAAACCTTTGAATGGTAGTGTATGTTTAAGGAATAGTTTATCTAAAATTAAAAATGTTGTCATCATTTAAATCACTCTCAAGTCATTCCAAACCTGTGTGACTGTCTTTTTTCTGTGGCACATGAAATAATATATTTAAAAAAAATCTTTTGTATGGACAGAACTATCCATACAAAACAACATTGACCCCATTGTGTTTCATAGAAGAAAGTAAGTCATTCAGGTTTGGAATGACATGCTGGTAAGTAAATTATAACATAATTTTTATTTCTTGGTAAACTATTCCTGTAACATTTTATTTATTATTAATATTTGATTAAATTGCCTATATTTATTTTTTCTGACACACTTTTAAAAGTTTTAAGCCATATGCTTACAAATAAAAAAGAAAGTTCTGTTGTCTCTGTAAATGTCTCTGATTATTGTAACAAATTGGCAACAAATATCAGTGTTACAGTACCAAGAGATATATGCAATATTCAGTTCAACTGCTACAGCACTGTTCCAGTGAGAAATCAATAGTACTGATAATGTTTTCACTCTTTATACAATATTCTTTAGGTTAAGTAAATCACAAATAACTGAGCATTTGACAGAAGACATCTCAATGCCATTACTGCAGGAAACACTGTTATCCAGTGACAAGAGAATTACCATAGTTACTCCTGACAAGAGTATACTATTTTCAGAGGCATGTTTAGACATGAGATGTGGGTGGTGAACCATATGGTTTGTTTATTATGGGAACCATTTGACCCATAACCTGTACAGATCATAGCATAAATGTCTTTCAGATGTGTGTGAGGTTTGGTAATCTAAAATAGGTGCTGCATCCAACTGCAGTGGCGCCAAATCTACTTTTCGAAAGGACCACTTCACTGACAAAATAAAGACAAAATGAATGACAAAACTTGTTCCTTGAAAGACTAGCAGCTGTGAATGTTAAAACACAGAACATTAGCAGGTGATAGAGCTCTTTAAGGGAAAGAGCTAATGATTCGGCCTGCACAGTGCCCTAAGAGCAAATCTCAGTAGATTTCTTTAGAATTATTTTGGATGACATTAAACAGAAATGACACAACTAGCATTTCACAAAAAAAAAAAAAAAGTGAAAGATTAAAATCCAGATCTACCAGACATTGCAGTGCATGTATCTTGCAGTTGCATCATGTAGCACCTGGATGCAGTTGTGATGAAGAACCTAGGGTGACCACCCGTCCCGCGTAGCGCTTACAGCATTTGAAGCCCAATTCATGCGTCCCGCAAATTGAGACCGTGTCACGCACAGGGGCGCCCCCAAGGGGTGGCCACGGCCACCCCTGCATAAACTCTGGCCACCCCTGTGGCCACCCCAGTATGATTTTGCATTGGGTACTATTAATTTAAATGCATAATGTAAATTCACAAGTTCATGAAGTGAAAGAAAATAAAATGCCACCAAAACAGATAGATTGACTTACGCCACCAGAGTAGCTGTTAGTTCAGATCAAATCCAGAGCATTAAATTGCGTCCCTGAGCAACAAATGCCGCTGTTTCTTTACTGAATGAATCAGCTTTTTAAACGAATAAGTTGAATCAATGAAAATTGGAAAAGATAGGCTACAAGGCGACGAGGGAGCTTCAGTTGAACAACACTGAACTGCGGTCAGATGAGATGTTGTCAGACTATGTCAGTAAAATTCAGAAAAATGAATAGGTCCAATCAGCTGTTATTCTGTGCTCGCGCTCAAGAATTGCATGCGCAAATGCGCCGGCGCGCGCTGCATAATTACTTTATTATAGCTTAGACCGAACGCGACTGAATGTAAATGTTTGTGTCCTCATTATTCTATTAATAACTACCAATTGATTTTGCATGTATGTATATGTATATACATATAGGACATACATTTAGAAAAAAAAATACACATTGGTTGGCCTATTCATGAGCATACATCAGCAATTACATATGTTTAGGGGAATAGGGCATTATTAATATATCATGTAAGGTGGTATGTGCTAGAAATGAGTAAACCATTATCAGTGAGTCTGCCCATGGGGTGGAGTCACCGCCTCGCCAGGCAGTGTCCCGCATTGTCCCTCAGAAACATAGCCCTTGTCCCCCCTTGGGCTTATTAGCAGGTGGTCACCCTAGAAGAACCATAAACTACAGGTGTACCTAATTAAACTCTGTAGCACAAACATGCAATGCCCCAGCAACCACTAAGAACATCTTGGCAATTGCCCAGCAAACACCCAAGCAAATGCCAAGCAACCATAAAGTAATGTCTAGTAACCACCCAGAACACCATAGCAACCACCTAAAACAACTTAGCAACTACCTAGTAGCCACCCAGAACACCTTAGCAACTGCATATCAATTCCCTAGCTACAGTACCACCCAGAACAGCCTAGCAACCACAGAGCAACAAAAGGGTTATGTATCGTTTGAATTTTAATGATAGCAATTTCTGATTCTACTTATTGATTCCCAGTTTTGATTCCAATTTAGATATCATTTAAACATATTTATTCTGTCTTTCTGCAAAACATTCTTTTGCAGATGACTACCATGAACAAAAATCAGCAGCCTAAGCAAAGAACACATACAAGGAACTTTTGCATATGGTTTCAATAAAAATACCACAGCAAAAACAACTAGATTAACTAATATATATTTCAAACATTATTAAAGCTACAGTCCGTAAGTTTTGCCTCTTTGTCGCCATCTTTGTTCAAAACCTGCAACTGCAGTTATTTGCGGAATTATCATCTTTACGTGGGTTGTGCATTGGCACGGCTCAGCACGGATGAATCTAATGTTTGCTGTCAGTCACTACATCAGTGTGGATACTGTACTGTACTGTAATCACAGATTATACGTCTTGGAAGTATGACCAAAATAAGAATTTTCACCAGAAAATGTCATCTGAACAAGTAAGTAACATGTCTGCCACTTTTATTCTGACCAACTGAGGAAAAAAAGCATTACAATTAATCTAACAATCAAATAGCTCTGATCACGTCAAGCCATGCAAATTATTATTATTGTTATACTTTGTTCTCAAATTGTTAATGTTAACAACATCAGCATTGCGTGATTATGTGCATTTAGTGTGTATTAGCGTTACCTGTAGATTTCAATTTCTGTAGCCTTTCTGTAGCCAAAGTCTTTTGCTTTTGACTACGAGTGAATCTCCAGTTGTCATTGATGATTGTCATTTGAACCTTTCTGGATTAAAATTCGCCATCAAAATGATACATTTATTGCAACTACTGTGAGAAAAGGCTATGAATGATCTGCCATCCTCACGTGATTTAGCCTACTAGCTGGGACTTGTTCTTTATGGCGAATGGCTGCATGCCTGTGGAAACCCGCCAGTACCACCTGAATTTTCATTATTACAAGCTTACCATAGTGAATCGGGCTAAGGTAAGGATATTTTTGAACACTGCTGGTTATGTACTTGCTCAAAAATTGATTTTGGATATTTATTTTTTTTAACCAAAAAAAGTTATGGACTGCAGCTTTAAAGACAAGTAAACAGTAAAACAAGGAAAAAAAAAAAAAAAAAAAAAAAAATTTAGCAAAGCACAAATAAATAAAACAAAGTTCCAGTACATAACATGAAATCAAATATAATCAAATGTAAAATAACACTGCATAGCTTTCTTTTTATAAATAAAATAAAGCTTAATGCTTATTAAAAGTTACAAAAATTATTCGGCCAAGATCAGTGTGTGATTCTCAGTGTGTCTTTTGTTCTTTGATTTAACATTAATGAAACTGATGTCAGCAGGTATAGTAGGCAGTTGTCACTTTAACACCAAACATCCTCTTGTGGTTTAATGGTTTAAAATCACAGTAATCACTAAGTGGAATCAAAATGTGTGTGTCTTATCGACTCCATTGTTCTTGGAATTTTCGAACCGGTTCTAAAATGAAACCAGTTCTTGCAATGCCCTATCAACCAACACCTCAAAGGTTGGTGGTCACGCCGGCGATACCACCTCGTTTTTTTTCTTACCAGTGTGGAAGACTAAAAATACACTGGCAATTTTGGACATACAATTAAGAGTTATATATTATTAAAAACTGGAATGTCTTATTTGTATACACTCACAGTAAAAACAAAATGTTGTGCTTTTTACAAAATAAAGAAAACTAACATGAAAATACTCAGAAAATGAACTGTAACTTAGTGAATACTTATCACACAAATATGAGACATATCTAAAGAAACATTGAAATGTCAGGTTTTAAATCATGTAAGTCAAATCAAAAACTAATATTCTTTGTTTATGTAATCTGTTTAAAAATAGAGACATGTCAGTCGTTCGTGAGTCAACACATTATCCCCTAATGTGGCCATGCCCACAGGGCATGCGTGCTATTCAGATGCAAATTCTGAGGCGATACATGCAACAGAGAGTGCATCAAGAAAAATGCATCAAGCTTTGTCAGATTCATGTACATCTTTTTGAAATGCGATGAGGAATAATTCTGGAAGAATTTACCTCAGTGGAAGAGCACTTTCAATTTAATTTCTATCGAGGATAAACTTGGTCAAGCTGATGATTGCAAATGGTAAGTTTTATTCATAAGTTCTTAATTCTAATCACAATACAGCGTCTGTGAATACTAAACGGCAAAACAACCGTTTAAATATAAATTCAGCATGTTTTGTGTGTCTCCGCATGAATGGCGAAAACTCCTGTTTCGTTTACTACACAAACATATTGGCTATACACATATTGGCTATTCCTAAACTATATTGCTATACTGAGATGAGTGAAATCGACTAAAATACGTAAATATTGAATTAAAATGTGTTAGCAATGCATTAAACTGCACATTAACATTTGGGCTCTATAATATAACAAATATAATACATAAAATGTCAAAGAGGTAATATGAATGTTTAGACTATTTCTTTGGCCTGTTTTGAACAGATTGTGAAGTGTTTACTGTCAAATAGTCTAGTGCCATATCAATGAAGCTTTTGTTCACAATGAATAATGAAAATTCAGCTTTGCATCACAGAAATACATTATATTTTAAAGTATATTAAAATATAAAACCATTATTTTAAATGGTAATAATATTTCACAGTATTGCTGTTTTCTTCTGTATTTTTGATCAAATAAATGCATGCTTGATGAGCATGAGACATCTTTCAAAAACATTACAAATACTAATGTGTGGCATATAGTTAGAAGACAGAGTGGACATTATATTAATACAATAGCTGATATGATCCTGTTATCACCATGCTCACAGAGGGTTTTTTTCATTTATCTCACAGATATTAGAATCATAGTAACCAGATATTAGCCCACGTTGGACTTTTTTTCCTCTTCTGTCTTTTTTTCCCTTTTCTCCAGTGCAGAAACACCAAATGCAAGGTATGTGATGTTCACATATATCTTTGAACAGGACTTATTTCCAGGTATAACTATGCACTCAAAATGTGTCTGCCTCTCATTTATATAGTTAAATATATTTTAAATAAACTTAAAACAAAAAAAAATGTATGTTTCTTTTGTCATTGCATTCTTTCTTAGTTCACTCAGTCACATTCCTCACTGAATGGCTCATTATGCGGCTCATTAGGGGCAGGGTCTTAATCTCCCCAGGTGTGAATCTCAGCATTATTCATGAAGATTCACGCCTCCTTGCATACGGGCTTCCTAACCAAAAAGTGTCTTAGAAATTTAAAATCAATACATTCTCTTTTTGTGTGTCCAAATAAGCAGAATGATTTTTACATCACTTTAAAGCAAAAACTCTAGACTAAAATATACAGTTTCCAAAAGTCTTGTGAAAAAAATATTTAGTATGTGTTTTGAGGCCTTATTTCAGTGACTTTTTTTTTTTTTTTTTCAAAAAAACATCCATATACATAATTCTCTCAAAAATACAAACATATACATACTTTTTGCTCATATATTATTGTAGCTTAGTTTGTGCTGAATACCGTGTAATGAGACTTTTGTCATTAATATGTTTATAAGCAACTGAAAAAAGCACATGTCAGGGCATGTCAAAGCTTATCCAGGGCCCCAAATTAGCCTCAGAGCCCAGAGGGTTAAAACATTGTGAATGACAAGCATCCAATTATGCTGAAGTCTCTTCTGGGAGGTTCTGCTCATCAGATAAAACTTCTATTTTGGCTAATTTCTGATAAAGCTTTCAGCTGCCAATAAAAGCGCAGCCCTCTCAGCTCCCATTAACACAATTTACCATATTCAAATCTGCACACATTCCCCCTTAATCAATTTAGATAATGCCAAGAACTATTCAAATTCTGTGTGGGTCGACTAACAACTCATGAGTGGCAGAACACAAGCTGAACAGGTGGTGCTATGACACAAGGGGAGTGGGACGGCATGAGTACTGACAGAAATACCAGCTGCCTGAACGAGAGAAAAAATGGAAGGCCTCAACGCCCTGTATGGGGTAAGCAGATAATGGCCAATCTAACCTCCTCAGAGTGTGGCGATGGCTCAGCACAGGAGATATCTTTACGCAGGTGTCTGAAAAATGTAGCCCTCAGTAGCTTTTCCCACAGGACACTTCCTTTTGATCATTTAGAGGTGTCATGATAAACGGAAACAGTCAGATACAAAGCCACATCCGTACTTTCACTGATCAATACCTTTAAACAAACTGCAGAGAGCCTGATGCTTTAGGTGATTTCAGACTCACGAGATACATAGACAATGAGACAAGCAAATACCCAGACAGAGACACACAGGGGCAGCAGTACTCGTGTGTGTGAGCCGTGATAGTGAGTTTAAATATTATTTATACTCCTCTGAGAAAAAAGTACAAAATAAATGGTCTGACACACTCAGCTGATGCTGCCAAGCTGGAAACAAAGTTGCTATTACAGAGTACATGAAAATGAAATGAATAAGTGTGAGATGCCCCGGGCTGAGAGAGAGAGTATTTCAGCCTATGAAGGCGTCCATCCCTCCCTCCTTTCCCTGTTCACTCCCTCAAGGCTCTGTTGAAATTCAATACACATGTACACAGACGCTCACTTCCACCACCTCAGACAATCTATTGCCTCGCTCTCCATCATTTCCTCAACATCTCTCTTTCTTTCTCGCACCATGTTTTATGGATTCTGCTTTGCTGCATTGCAGTTTAAGGGATAGTTTAATTCTGTGGTGGTACCTGGATTGTAAATGTGGTCTTCTAAAACCCGTCTACAATCCCGTCTACAATCCACGCACCCATTTAAGGTGAAAAACAAACAGAAGTAAAGGACATGCAAAAATCGGGAAATAGAAGTCGATCGGAAGTTGATCGGATTTTGCGTGGGTTATGTGAATTTCTCACGCAACGTAAAATGTAAATGTCAGACATTGTTATAGGAAACATGCAGAAAGTCACTGCAGAAACAAGGTTGTATTGTTGCAAAGTGCCAGATGAGCAGAATAACAATATAACAGAGACATGTTTTGAAACCGGCGGAGATGACAGTGTGGAATAAATCCACGAATACCAGCCTCCATTTCTGCCGTTGCCTTATCATAACGCAGAAGTTCAGCGTGCGGCGGCTACACAATGTCATGTTGTAAATAAGACAACATCTAAAATGCAAACCCCTCCATACTGTGGTTGTTGTTATTTTTGTACAATTGTTGTTGTACACCTACCAACTCACAGAAACCAATGCAGATATCCAGGAAAACGAAAGAGAAGCATGAATACACAAATCGGATCTGAACAGTTGCAATACACAATGTGGACGTCAATAAATTTTGATAATTTTGGATTTGGACTGACAGTGTGTGAACATAGCCAAAATGTTTAATACAATAGACAATTTGTACTGTAGCTTCACTTTTGAAAACAAAATTACTGAAAGATGTCTCAAATGCTAGAAGCTAAACCTGAAAAACATGCTAATAGAACATTTTAAGAGAGAGAGAGAGAGACAATGATGAAAAAAGTATTTTAGGGTAAAGATTAGGCTTAGTTTATGGTATACACTGCTTTTTGTCTTGTTTCTAGTCCAAAAATTATTGTCTTGTCTTCAGAAAAAATTAAGTGAGCTTTTCCTTAAAACAAGCAAAATAATCTGCCAATGGGTTAAGCAAAATAATCTTGTTTTCTGTTTGAAATATTATTATTTTGCTTACCCCATTGGCAGATTATCACTTAATTTTGACTTATTTTTCTGAAAACAAGACAATCATTTTTACTTGTCTTAAGAATTTTTAGATATTTGGACTAGAAACAAGACAAAAACTCTAGGTAGGAAAAGTAGGAAAAGCATTTTTTGCAGTGTATAATTAGCTTAAATGACTGAACCATCCTATCTAAATAACTGTTGCCATCCATAATTTTAAATGGATCTGTGCGTTTGAATAGTTTGAATAGCAATATTTTGAAAATTGTTTACATTCTTCAAGGAAATCCACCAATGACCTAGATTAATTATTGTGGACCTGTCATTAAACAAGACAGGAAAAATATTTTATTTTTTAAATTAAAAAATGTACACATAAACACTCTTTTATTATAAACAACAGAAGTGACTGTTGTGTGTGTGTTCTTGTATATATGGTTCGTGAGGACACAAATGTGTATAATTACATGGGTATTACAACATAAACATGGTTTACGAGGACACTTCCTGTGTCCTCAAACCAAATGGCTTAAAAAAAAAACATACTAAACTATTTTTTTTTTTTATTCAAAAAATGTAAAGTTTCCTGTGATGGGTAGATTTAGGGGGATAGAATATATAGTTTGTACAGTATAAAAACCATCAAGTCTATGGAGAGTCCCCGTAAACCATATATACAAGTGTGTGTGTGTGTGTGTGTGTGTGTGTGTGTGTGTGTGTGTGTGTGTGTGTGTGTGTGTGTGTGTGTGTGTGCGCGAGGGTGACGACATTTGCTGTCCCTAATCACTCTAATGAGTGTGATGTTATATGTGTTTACACTGTCAATATTAAGCAGATGAGCTGGGAAGGAAAACAGAGAGAATTAGTTTATTTAGAAGACTGTGTATGTGTGTGCGTGTGTGTGTGTGTGTGAGTGAGAGAGAGAGACAGAGAGCAAGAGAGAGACAGAGAGACAGAGAGAGAGTATTTGTGTGATTAGCAGACACCCACCCACCCATCCACACAAACATGCTTAAAAACAGAGAAATCCCTGGGCCAATTAAATCACAGACTGCCGTTCTTTGACTATAACACAAGCGTGTCTTTTGTTATTCTCTCTCTTTTGTCAAGTGTTTGTTTTCTTTTTATCTTGTCTTTTCAATACACCATGTGTGCTGCTATGTCTATATCAGTCTTGTTCACTATTTGGCAGCGTTGAATAAGTGCTTTCAAACCAATGCAGCTTGTTGTTTTCTAAAACTCTAAAAAGAATGTAAAGGGAGAGAACTTAGAAGAAAGAAAGGAAGACCAATAATGGACAGAGAGAAAGTGATGGACAGATGGGAAAATAATGAAAGAGTCAAACTTTTCTTTCCTTTCAGTGTGTCTGATGGTGAAGACTAGCGCCTGTGGCAGGCGGACAAAAGCTGACACGTGTTCCCTGCCCTTTACATTCTTGCCCTCTCCTCTACTCCGTCCATCTTTGTTCCCATTCTCTCTGGTCCCAAGGCCTGTGACAGGTGGGCTGTCTCTCTCTGTGTGTGTGTGTGTGTGTGTGTGTGTGTGTGTGTGTGTGTGTGTGTGTGTGTGTGTGTGTGTGTGTATGTGTGAGGACAGAGAGATAACCGCTGCCTTCCACTGTGAGCCTGACATTCAGAGCACAAGCTGCCAGCCCACAGCAGGCCTTTACACAAAGAGCTCTAAATAACTATATGCCACTATTATTATAGGCTGCTTTTATAATCTAATATCTTCATTTGAATATTTATGCGGTGAATAATATATGCTCTGCATAACAGAAGATTTCCTAATTGTCCCTTATGAGATCCATTGATTGTAAAGAATGATCAATCCATCAATCGATATCTGACAATCCCTCCATATATTCATCTGATAATCCACCCCTTCATTTTTAAATTTCAGACAATCCATATATACAAAATTTTGGGTTGGTTAAAATGATACATTTAGTCCTGGTTCGCTTAGTGTCATTTTTATTTTACGATGAAACTTACTGAACATATAAAGCAATGCTGTGTGCTAGGCTAAATGTGCTTGTTGTATGTGCGTACACAGGGCCTAAAAAACCCCTAAAACCTAAAATTAACACTCGGCAATCAACAAATGAGTAAAAATCTGCGTTGGCTAGTATATGAAAGGGTGCCAATCACCAGTTGGCCGGTAACATTTTATGAATTCTAACAATACAATGTTATGAGAATGTGAATGTGAACAAACGTGAACAATGCTTGGAACAGTTGACCGGCCAGTGCTTCATCATCATGAAAGTTTATACCTCGCCAATTTAAATATTCAAGCGCAAGATGAAGCGAAAGGGAACTCAATTCATTACTCGTGCACTGAATTTAAAATTGTCGAAAAATGCCCATCTCAGCGAGTATATAAGTAAACATAGTCGGTTATGTTTTAAATAAATGTAAACAGTTGAGAAAGAAAATGCATGTGTACAGAATGTATCAGAATATTTGATTCATGCGTTCAGTCTTAAAGTGACAGCAGCCTAATATAGGCTACCTGTTGCTGTCAGCGTTTTTAATGTTAACTCATGGCACTTGACTGAACTTTTGTAAAGATTAGTAATTTATACATTGAAGACTATGCAGTGTTATTTTACATTTAATTAGCCTAACTTATTCAATTTCTGTAGGCTACCAGGAAACCTAAAAAACCTGAAAAGAACTGTTTATTTCATTTCTATCATTGTTCTATTGTATTTATTTGTGCTATTGCTTATAATTTGATAATTTATTTTGATTTTATACTGACTGCTTGTCTTTAACAACTTTTTAAATTTATATTAGTTAGGCTGGTAGTTTTAGGTGTCATAACTGCCTGTTTTTGCAAAAAAAATATTTATGGTCTGTAAATTTTCTTAAGTCACCATCCATTGGCAAGTGTGGCAAAAAGTTAATTTTTAGACCCTGCATGTACATATGATGGTATTTTCACCAGCTGAGAATTCATGATAAGCTTAGATAATGTATAAAGGATTCAAAACAGAGCTAGGAATTACTCCTCTGTTACACACACAAACAAAGATCTGCTACAAGAAGAAACGATTCCAAAGTCTGTACTGAACTGTAATAGGCAACATCGGGACTATGATGAGAAAACAATGTATGCTTGAGCATTCTGTCCATTTTAGGGTCACATCTTATGACACCAAGTCCTGTTTTTGAATCTTTTAGATATCTTTGGTCCATGTTGCATTCATATTTCAGAGTTCGTTTGGAAGTGCACATTATGGTGTGCTGGTTTGGTACACATCAAGGTTCGGATGGCACACTTATTCGCACCAGAGTTTGTTGAAATTTGAAAGCTGAATTTTCAGCAGCCATTACTCCAGTCTTCAGTGTCACACAATCCTTCAGAAATCATTCTAATATGGATGAATTGATTCTGAAAAAAACTCTTATTATTAATGTTGAAAACATTTGTGCTGCTTAATATTGTGAAATCTGACATTTTTTCAGGATTCTTTGAGGACTATGAACAAGTCAAAATAACAGCATTTATTTAAAATAGAAATCTTTTATTTTATTTAAAATAAATAAATAAATAAATATAATTACTGACCCAAAATTTTTGAATGGGACTGTACCCAAATTAATCTGTATCTAATTAAACCAAGAGCTTGCGAATTGGGAAATCTGCATCAATACCCAGTCCAACCATTCATCCATCTCTCAAATCCATCCATTGGTTTTAAAATCGATAGCTCTGAAACCTCACTGACTCTGCAGATCGCATGTAAACAGATGTAATGGTGGAGCGAAGGAGTGTGACACAGTAATAATGTAAGGCTTATGTACCTTTGTCCCTCCAGTCTTGGCCAGGTAAATTGCACTTTTGCCACATGAATCATCCATACAGACTGGCAAGAGGTGGTCTTGGGTGCCGTCACCATCTGAGGAAAAACACAAAGAGAAAGAGAGAGTGAGAAGGGAAGATGTAAAATGAAGTCTATGATTCACTAATGCACCTTTTAATTTGGTTCGTAATGCTCCTGAATCCAGCATATGGAGATAACATCAAGTGATCTTGAGTATGTGTAATGAAGTGTGCAGCAGCCTGGTGTGTAACAGTTTGTCCTGGTGTCAAAATTCTGTCCAAGTCTTTATTCCTTCATGTTTACCACTTGCATGCTTGACACAAAGCAACTACTATTAATATGGAATATTAACAAATCAGGAGAGGAATACAATAAATCAAGAAAAGAAAAAAACAAATTCAAGAAAAAAAAAAAAAATAGCGAGAGAGAAATCTGGAGGGAGAGCAGCAGTGAGAAACAAAATAGGAGATATGCATTGACATTCATAGCATCTACCACACACCAAATAGCCATGTAGATCAGACTGGCAGCCTGCGGAGAGACAGAGAATTACACACAAGCGCAGGCACACACACACACATTTTATTTTTCTATCATGGTGGGGACTTTCCACTTTCAGATTTCTGCAGTGCAAACAGTAAAGCATGATGCACACAATGTCAAGGTCGTGGGTTTGATAAAATATAAAGGCAGCTTACTCAGATATAACATGGGTTATTAGGGTTAGGGTTGCTGCAATATACTGGTATTGACCAGTTTGAAAAATGAAACATTGATATCATGTTATTACTGCACATTTGATAATATTGTAAATAACCCAGCACCAGTCACACTCCAACATAGTAGGTGGTGGTATTGTAAAACCGGTTGCCACCTGTCATAGAAGGGAAAAAAGACCACGACGACGTGTGTAGGTAGTTACTACTGCTGCAAAAAATCATTTTAGAGGAGATGAGAGTTGAAAAAGAGACACTTTACCTTCACCTGAAAAAAAGTTAGCTCATCAGTGTGTAGTTTTATGGATTCCTTAAAAAAGATGGGGTGTTAGACACCTCAGTCTGCAGTAAGCGCCTATCAACAGTAAGCACAAAAGTGGGAAATACCAGCAACCTGTTGGCCTCTGTCATCCTGCAGATTTCGCCATGGTAGAGAGTAAAAGCTGGAAAACACGACTTTTGAAAACTGAACAGATTTTAAAACACTAAGCATCATATACTTGCCAACTTTGTAAATAGTTACAGAGGAAAAACTGGGCACCATACACTAAATGACTGAAAATCACAAATGACCAAACTTTGTAGTTATTACGAACATAACATACTCACACAGAAACACATGCCTTGTTGCTAGGACAACAAGGCCTGTGTTTCTGAGTCTGTGACCGCCATATACTACACGATTTTCTGTGAAATCTGTCATCTCAAATCTGCAGACTGGCTCTGAATTTAGGCAACTAGCGTCAACTTGTCCAATGAATTGGGGAAAAAATCTGGGCAAAAGTCATTTAGTGTATTCCAGCACTAAAGCTGCATTTAGTTTGTTAGCCATGAAACAGAAAATGTTCTATTAAAAGGTGCAATATGTAATAATTTTGGCCGCTAGAGGTCGCTAAAAGCCTAGTCAAAACAAAGGCGTAGCTTGATGACGGCAAGTTTTAGAGAGGAATCTTGGGACATGTGGTCTCCATCTCAACAGATGGTGTAAAAGAATAGGGATAGGACTCGGGAACAAATCATGTTCATAGATGCGATTATTAATGTTACTGTAGTATGAAGCAGAGCAGGACCGAGTGTTGTGGGAGCTGAACGAGGCCACTGGAGCGATTGCGCAACACACGAGCAGCGGAGCTTTTATTATGACACAGTCGCCGATGCCGCTTCCGCTTTTCCGGTCATGATTATGAGCAAAGAATATACTCTTTGGTATGACGTAACACAGCTCTGTTTTATTAGATGCATTTGAGAGTGTTGAAAATGTTATAGCGTTACTCTGTGCGTTCGCTCGGTGGCTGCTATGAGACACTGTTACACACTGCAGTAAGATAGATAGATTTTAGAATGTCATATTAAATACTGGATGGCTTGTGTTGATAAATGGCATGCAATTAATTTTAAAACGTATTGTATGATGGAGAAAATTATATATTACTGTTACTAAAAATAAAGCTGCATCTGATTATGCTATGTTAGCTACTTGAACAAATAGTGTTTTCCTCTGAGGCATGGTAAGGCATGGTACTCACAAAAAAAAAAAATCAAGAAATTGATTTAAACAATAAGACTAAACGCGTTGAGCTATATAACAACAATTAGTTTTCTGTCTATAAATGTAATCTAACAGTTGTTCCCGTGTCTATTAAAACATGTAATGTATTAAAGTGTCTTTGGTGTTTCCATGGTTTCTACAAAATAAAACCAGAAACAGAGGGTAACGCGGGTATGACGCAATTGACAGGCGACTCCTCACACGTCCCGGAGCCTTGGTTAAAATTGCAATTTTCTCACAATTTACAAATAGTTGGAAACATTTGGGATATTGTAAGTAGTCAAGTGAACAAAATATATAACACTGGCCTAGTGGTTTTTGGATATTTTACTGCAAAAATATTACATATTGCACCTTTAAGATCTTACTTATGTTGTTAAAGCTGTTATCATAGCGCTGGACTTGGCTCTCATGGTATGTTTTCTTTCAGAATTTCTATGGATTACTACATTGAAACAATAATATTAATGTGAATCCTTTAGGCCATGATAATAGTGTTGTGAAAATCTGATATTGTGACAGCCCTTTATATATATATTTACATGTTTAAAGACCAATTTAGACTGTGCAAGTATTTATTTTTTTATTTTTTTATACAGAAAACTCTAGATCTTCACAATTTCACGTCATGAAGGCCTTTAAATTAGACTGACCAAATATGACGTTGATCTGATTAAAGGTGCTAAAGAGGATGTTTTGTTTTATACATTTTTGCAGTATTACTTGAAACTGTCTTTACTAACTGATAAAAGACTATTTATTAGGTGCACTGAAAGGAATAATATTAATATACATCATCTGTGCACGAGGTAGGGCCTTAAAAACATCAGCCAATCGTTTACGCAATCGTGTAAACGATTGGCCCTCTGGCTTGTCAATCACTGCCATGACGTTCCTTGTGAGAGACAGGCGCGGCTGCGTGCTCCAGTAACTTTCCACACTCCACAGGTGCCGCATGCAATGTTTTTGTCAGGAGACAGGAGTAACAACTGCAGATTATGAG
Organism: Chanodichthys erythropterus; assembly: GCF_024489055.1. Taxonomy (NCBI): domain Eukaryota; kingdom Metazoa; phylum Chordata; class Actinopteri; order Cypriniformes; family Xenocyprididae; genus Chanodichthys; species Chanodichthys erythropterus. The sequence continues at coordinate 25,084,090 of NC_090231.1, read as the reverse complement.
TTACCTGCGGTGAGTCCGACATAATGAATCCACTAACACGACACAGCGAATGCCGGTGGTAAACAAACACTCATGTTCCAATACTCGTGCACAAGTTTTGGGAGGCGTTCCCTCGAAATGAGCTGTGAAGGAGGGGGGTTGTTCTTACGCATGCGCTCATTTCAAAAACTCACTAACAGTCTTTGGTTTCTCAGTCGACGAAAAGATCATCTGTATCACCTTTAAAGCTCTAGGAGGAATTTGTTAAAGGTGCCCTCGAATGAAAAATTTAATTTCTCTTGGCATAGTTAAATAACAAGAGTTCAGTACATGGAAATGACCTACAGTGAGTCTCAAACTTCATTGTTTCCTCCTTCTTATATAAACCTCATTTGTTTAAAAGACCTCCGGAGAACAGGCGAATCTCAACATAACACCGACTGTTACGTAACAGTCAGGATCATTAATATGTACGCCCCCAATATTTGCATATGCCAGCCCATGTTCCCAACATTATGAAAGGAATTACACAAGGGCAGCCAGTATTAACGTCTGGAGCAGCACAGCCGAATCATCAGACTAGGTAAGCAAGCAAGAACAATAGCGAAAAATGGCAGATGGAGTAATAATGTTGCTATGTACTGTTAAATGTGGTTAAAGTTACCATCGTGCATGGCGAACACTTTGTAAAGATCCATTTGAGGGTTATATTAGCTGTGTAAACTTTGTTTATGCACTGTTTAAGGCAAGCGTGAGGTCCGTGGGCAGGGAGCGTCAGCATTTAAAGGGGCCGCACAGCATAAATCGGCTCATATTTAATGATGCCCCAAAATAGGGAGTTAAAAACATTTATTAAAAAGAAATCTATGGGGTATTTTGAGCTGAAACTTCATAGACACATTCAGGGGACACCTTAGACTTATATTACATCTTGTAAAAAAACGTTTGATGGCACCTTTAAAGTAGAACTTTTGGAAATGCCCCAAAAACTGCCAATATTTTGCAGAGAAAATTCTAAATATCTCACTTCCTGTTGGGTTTACAGATTTTGCACCCATAGGCTTTTTTGTGGATATTGGGCTGTTACATCTGTCTACCGAATCTCATACCTGTATGTGAAACGTGGCGCGAAGAGCACTTAATTGAAATTTTGTAGGTGGCGCTATCAAGCCATTTTGTCACATAGAATTCTTAAAGCCATATCAGACATACATTTTCACCGCTTCTGACAAGTGTGCAAAGTTTCTTGATTTTGAGCATGTTTAGGCCCTCAAAAATGTGATTAATTTCGGAGAAGAAGAGGAAGAATTGACAGAGCAATTCCAATAGGGTCCTCACACCATCGGTGCTCAGGCCCTAATTATTCTTGAAAAGATGTACTGTATGTTGCAAGAAAAGAGAGATCAACACTATGGCTGTCAAAAGAATAAAAGTGATAATATATCTGGATAGTCTTTTGAAAACTGAATAAAACATGAACAATTGGTAAATTAGTGTGTTATTTTTATTTTATTTAAAAATATTTATTGTTTTAAGTTTTCAAATTATCTTCAATAGCCCTAAACATATTTTTTCACCTCTCGCCTCTCTTTTTGCCCTCTTTTACAAACCCTTAGTTTGAATTAAGACATTATGATTACACTTTATTTCGATAGTCCACTTTAGACATTCTACTAACTACAAGTAACTTTGCAATTACATTTCAGCTAACTCTTATTAGAGTCTACAGTCTACTAATACTCTAGACATGTAAACTACCAGTCATTACTTATAGTTCATAGAATGTTTAAAGTGGACTATTGAAATAAAGTGTTAACAACATTACTTAGTATGTTAAATAAGACAATTTCCTTGTTGCTGGTCTCCACTGTGTAGCTGATTTCAAGGGACGTTTGTTCTATAAAGCACATATACTGTACCCTTATCACCAGCATTCAGAGTAAGGCTGCCTTCCACTTTTGCGATAGAGAATCTATGCTGGCTTTTGTTATCTGTATCTTTAAGAACTTTCTCTCTCAGTACATCAGCAGGAGGACATACTGAATATGACAGTGTGTGTGTCCGTGTGAGAATCAAAGCATGTGTATGCGTACTGTAGAGGACTACTCTGAGCCAGTTGCTTATTGCTGCTAATGACTCCTGCACACATCTACTAGCTCTAGAAACACACAACAAATGTCCTCCTCGACACACACGCACACACAAACAAACAAACAAACAAACAGAATGTCATGATGACTGGGCGTTAAATGCCACATCACATTGACTTCAAGCAAGAAAAAAAAAAAGAAAAAAAAAATGGTAAAAGAGGACATCTCTGCCATTCACTTTTTGACGACGCTCTAGTATTGAATATCATTCAGCTAATGAATAATGCATTTGGCTGTCACATGTAAAAAAAAGAAAAGAGCAATTACCATCCTGATAGAGCAGATGGAGAATTTTGTCTAACATATGTTGTGCATTCATAATGACACGTCCATGTCAAGACTGACTACATTTTGACAGTGCACTCACATGAATTATAATACTTTTGCACTGTACATGTGTTGGAGGGTGTGACTTTTGTAGTTCTTGCAGCCTGATCTGGATTTTGCACTTTATTAGACCAGAACTGGATTAGTTGATCATTCACCAAATTAAATTTTTAAAGAAAGTAAAATTACCTCTGTTAAAAAAATGAATGAAGCTGTTGATCACATATATAGTCTGTTGTAATACTGTCATCATGTCATCTTGTCATGGGATGAAAGTAATGTTAACTGATGGTCGACTAAGGCTAAATTTAGAAATATCTTTTTTAAATCAGGAACAAGATAGACAGGTATGGAAGCATGTTACAGGCCAGACTTGAACCTGTATCACCAGTATGAGCATCAGAGCACTCAACTACCACTGCACTACAGCTCAAATAAGAATTTATTAATTTGATCAAGTCAAATCACCAAAAAAAAAAAAAATTATTTGAAACTTTAATATTACTTTTGATATTTGAAATTCATCCTTGCTGAATGAAAGTATTATTAATAATAAAAAAGTACTGACCACAAACTTTTAAATGGTACACTGATAAAATTCTGTGGTGAATAAAATACAGCAGAAAAAAAACAAATATAATTTCTACATGAAAAGTTAATTCAGGCAAGAATAATAATAAAAAAAAAAAAGTAAATTCTATATTAGTACTCAATTCAAGCTTGTAGAAATTAAAGCGTAAATATCAACATTATAAAAATTAAGTAAAACTACTCAACTTTTACTGGTGTTCCCATTATGCACTGGGCACTGTTTTATCACTGCTTTTGTTGTTAGGTTTAGTAACTTGCAAATTTGTGACATTTTTTCTACTCAAATGACACATTCATACTCAAAAATGATCCATCAAATGTTATTATGCGTCTGTGTATTGTGCACCAAATATCGAGGTCTCTGTGTTCAGGCACTGCGTTACTTCTATTATGTAGATATGGTGTCTACACAATATCCATTATATTATTTACTTGGATGTTTCATTTTAACTGGCCAAGTTAAAATTACTTATTTTCTTTGTTAATTTTACTTAAAGCTGCAGACCGTAACTTTTTTTGGTTAAAAATTTGATAAAACCCTTATTCCTTGTCTGGTATTGTTTAAAGCCCTTTGAAGCTGCACTGAAACTGTAATTTTGACCTTCAACCGTCTGGAGGCCATTGAAGTCTTTTATAAGGAGAATAATCCTGGAATGTTTTCATAAAAAACCTTGATTTCTTTTTGAGTGAAGAAAGAAAGACATGAACATCTTAGTTGACATGGGGGTGAGTAAATTATCAGAAAAAAATTGATTTGAAAGTGAACTAATCCTTTAATTCCATATGTGAAATTTACTTAAAAAAAATGTGTGCAAAAAATTAAGTGAATTTTACTGGCTGTTTTTTTTTTTTTCTTTTTTTTTTTTTTCAGTGTAGAAATTCATTTAATCTAGAGCAGAAGGATAAACACTTAGCAACAATATTTTTTTTATTCACAAAACTATGCAAATTTGGTTGTTGACTACAAACTATGCAGATTTCCTTTGTGTTAAAAAAAATAGTGCTGCCAATAAAAAAAATAAAATAACGTCATGATTTCCAAAAAAGCTGAAGAATCAGTGCTGCAATTTCACAAATGTATTACTTTATATTAGTCAAATTGAAGAACCTCACCCTTCTATTGAAAGTAAAACTAAAACAAGACCTTTGAACTCTAGAATTTTTGAAATTCTATAATAAAATCAATTCAGATTCAGAGAGCAACAGGGGAGCAAGACTACGGGCATCAGAGCTAACATCACTACTTGGCAGGCTTGACTAGTGGCATGATGAAATATCTGCTCTGAGATCAGTGCTGTACCATCTGAGGTGAGAGGAAGCAATAGCCCAACCTGCTTGCAACCAAACTTTCCTTCTTTTTTGAGCTGATTATTCAACACTTGATTTAAACCAGACTGTCAGCCTCTTGCAGTGACTGCTGTAACTGTTTTGCTGGAGTGTTTGGAGCAGAGAGGAATGACTGGAGAATACTAACGGAGAGAGAGAGAGCGCTAGAGGAGAGGAGCTGAGAGAAGAAGGTCACTGGGGTGTATCTTTGATCTGCCACTTAGGTGCGGGATGGAGAAGAGAGCCATGCCATAACTGACAGGCAGGAGTGTGATCAGAATAACACCCATTTCAAATCAAACAAGCGGACCCTCCCTTTCCTCCCTCCCTCGCTCACTTTCTCCATCTTCCCACCTTCCTCCCACCTCCTCTCACTTCTCGGCACAAAGTATACCTTTCACGAATACCACATTCCTTTCATTTCGTTTATTTGAAATGAGTCTTTGAAGCACCTCATATCCACAATTTCTCTGTAGGTCATACTAATGTGTATCTCTGCTTGCAGGGGCCGCAAACCCAAATTTTTATTTTCTTTTTTAATTAAGTGCAGATTCAAACGTTAGCGGTGAAAAGGGGAGAACAAAAGATTAAATCAAGGTTGCGGCTTTGATGATCAGTACAATTAAACCATTTAAACAAGCCCACGTCCCTGAGGGCCAAGCAGTTTGGCTCTTTATAGAAAGCGACAAGCTGCAGGACCTGTGCTTTCAGTGCCCACTCAAGCCAGCCGAAGGTATAATGTCAGAATGTGTCCTTGGCTTCAGAAGAAGCCATTCACTTCCCATTACCAGCCACTTAATGAGAGCAGCATCGCTATGATTCACCTGTGCCGTGTGTGTGCGAGGGGGTGAGAATGCAGCTAAAGCCGGTGTGTATCTGTCTTTACCCCCAGTGCACATCAGCTGCCGTGCGCTGTCCTGTCAAAGACAATAAACATCAGGGAGCTGCAGCCTGTTCCTCACACCAAATCATCTTATAATGACTGTACAGGCTCCTCCACACACACACACTCCTGTAGCTAATTGGTGCAGACAGTTTGACGCCTGCGTGTGTGTGTACTAGACGGTGGTGAAATGCGCATGTGGTAAGGGAAGTTAAAAGCTTTGGAGGCAACCAAAAAACAGGTGGAAAAACAGGAGAGGAAGATAGAAAAGGACAAAGCGGAGAAAGATGTTGATCATCAGGGTTCGGCAGAGATCTTCATAGTCCTGTCTCCAGAACACGCGCCTGACACTAATCCAATAAAGCCTTTTACCATGTGAGCCACATTATTGACTCGGGCACGATCGCATATACATGTAGACTAGGGCTCATCTCACATGCACATCTCTTTCCATCCCCAACATCATTTATCATCGTAAATCACGGTCTACAGCTCATTCTCTCTCTCTCTCTCTCTCTCTCTCTCTCTCTATATATATGCTTCAACTCCCCCAACCTCTTGCTTTGCATCCCTTACCGTCACTGTGACATCATTTCTGTGAAGCAGTAAAGGTCATAAGATGATGCCTCTAAAAGTTTTTAGATGTCATACTCATAGGGCAGCTTATAAAGAGCATGTATGTTTCAAGCTCCTGTTTACCAGAACACAGTCCAACATAGATTTCACCTACACATGACACCAAACAGTGAGGTTATATTTAAGGGGTTAGTTCACCCAAAAATGAAAATTCTGTCATTTATTACTCACCCTCATGCTGTTCCACACCCCTAAGACCTTCATTAATCTTCAAAATCTGTTTATTCTATATCTGTTTATTTTCTGTTGCAATGGATGTCCAATTTCAGTTAAACATGAAATTACTGTTCTTTTTTATTATTATTTGTTTTTTTTTCTTTCTTCTTTATGTTGTTTGGCTAAAGAGGTGGTATAGTCCACTTATTATTCTGGCGGGAATTTAAGATATTTAAGCCAGACCTTCTCAGCCTTTGGGGAAAGAGGGGTCAGTGAGTTAAACTGCAGGTTACGTTTATGCTGTTTAAGCAAATTTACTTTGTTCTTGGTAAGATAGAGCAAGTGTACGCTGTGTAAAGCGTTTGTAATATTTTTTTTGTTTGTTTGTTTGTTTTTTTGCTCATTTATTGTTTTTTTTTTTTCTTTATGCATTACTCACTTATTTGTAAATATCACCCGAGCTGTTGCTGCTTGGATAAATAAAAAGCGCTCTTTGGATTATCCCGGTGCTCGCCTTTGCCTTCCTATCATCTCTCTTGGTTGGTCCCTAACGGCATACTCTATGACAGAATTCAATGGCTGCCTTGATAATACAGCAATATTTTTGGGTTAGATTTCCAGCTGGAGTCTTGTATGCTAACCAGTGTTATTTTACTACCATTGAGATAGTATTATATTTTTTAGTAATTTTGTTTTTGTTGTGTATTTTTGTTATTTTTAATAATAATAATAATAATAATATATATATATATATATTTCTTATATATATGATAAATAATTTTATTTTAGTTAACAATTATTTTATTTCAAGTAATGAAAAATATTTCAATTATGGTTTTAGTTAACTAAAAAAAAAAATAAAAAAAAAAATAAGAAAGAAAGAGGCCCTGATGCCACCAGTCTTCAAAAAGTGTCACAACATGACTGATGGGGAGTTTAATGAAAACCTCCATCCTGCTTAAAACTATCATCCTTTGAAGCTCTTTGCTGTAAAATCACCATAACAGCTTGAAGTGACATTTTCCAAAATGACAAAAGAAAGAGTTCAGAGAATACAGATTAAAGCGTGCAGAGAAGAGCTCTTGTTTGGTCAGATAAGTTAGCTTTGAATATAAAGGCCAAGCTCCTGAGACACAGCTCAGTTGAACACATTCAATCTTTTAGGTCATTTCACTTTGCTTATCAATCATTTATGCTATGTGAGATTTCACTGCCGGTGTCATCCCCGCTATCAGTGGGATGCTTTTGGAAAGGGGAAATTTGTATTGTTAATATTTAATAGGATCCCACAGGAGCTAATATTCAATTTGGCACCATATGTGAGCATTGAATTTGTGTGTTGTGTATGTATTCCCATAAGAGATGTACTGGATCATTCCTTGTCAAATCAAAAAAAAAATTGGAAACTTCCTCAGCTCAAATTCTTTATTTTGTTAATATTTTCTCTGAAGAAAAGACACACATAAATGGTAATGAAAGCCAAAATATTAAATGTCATGGATGTATATTTACTGAGTAATTCACTATTTTGTAGAGGGGGGGTCAAAATTATAATTTTCACTTAAGATTTGGAGCCAAATTACAGGGGGGTAAAAATTACTTTAGAAAGATGGCAGCACCATTATTTTATTTTTACACAGAGATTGGTAGGACTATTAGTAAAATCTGTTGACTTTGGCATATAATATAACAAAGATAGCTAACACTGAAAGTTATTGTGTTTTTTGCTCCAAACTGGCATGCCTGTAACTCAAGAAGTATCAAAGGTATCTTAATATCCTTTTTTATTTCAGTTTTTAACAAACATTTATTTTAGTATCTTCATTTTAAAGGCTCTATATGCCAGGATATCGTAATGCAGCTCCATGAGTAAATTGTTATGTACACATTTTCAGTGGTCAAAAACCAAGTGGATCACTTTTTGGCTGATGATTCTTTTCTTTTAAAGAGGAATATCTGAACAACAAAATAATGCTGAAACTAGAAATGTATCTTGTTTTGTTTTCTATCAACACAATTGCATAGTGCCATAAATGACTCAAAAAGTATTAAAGATATCTCAATATGATTTTTAGATGCTTAAAGATGCTTTAGATTAAACTTTTCTTTTGAAATATTCATTTTCTAGGCTCTATATGCTTCAATCCCATAGATATGGGGATCTCAATGCGGCTTCATGTTCAATTTGTTGAATTGTACCCATTTTCAATGGTCGAAAACCAAATGTGGTTCACTTTTCACACAGCTGATACTTATTGCATTTAAAAGGGAATGTCTGAAGAATACATAATGTTGAAACTAGAAATGTATCTTGTTTCCCTCTATCAAAACAGTTGCATACAACACCCTCTCTGAGTGCCAAAAATATACTGAAATGGTCAAGTTGAGGCACATTAACTGGCTCTCAAAAGTGTATTTATAAGAATCTATATTTGAATCAGTTTCAATGATATTTGGAAGAAAGGACTTTGTTCATTTTAATAGCTTCTGAAGCTAGCAAGAGTTCAAATATGCAGTATCGTAACAATGTTACCACACTGACATCCCAAAATCTCTGAGATTGAACCATATAGGGGCCTATAATTGAAGATTCCAAAATAAAAGTTTCATAAGATCAAGAATCTAAAATGCTATTAAAGCTGCAACATGTAGTTGAAAATCAAGAAAACTAGATTTATACAATAAGACTAAACGTGTTGAGATATATAACAATTAGTTTTCTGTCTGTAAATGTATCAAAACAGATGTTCCCTTGTCTATTAAAACATGTCATATATTAAAGCATCTTTGGTGTTTCCATGATTTCTACAAAATAAAACTGTAAAACGAGGGTAACGTGTATATGACGCAATTGACAGGTGACTCCCTCACACGTCTGATATGGGTTTTAGAATTGGGTGTAGCAAAATGTATAAACCTACAAATTTTCAATCAAGTTCCCTTTGTGCTATTTTTGTTTCATGCACAAGTATGAAATTTGGTAGACATATGTAAAAGCCCAATACCTACAAAAATGTCCCAGGGAGCAAAATCTGAAAACTCAACAGGAAGTGAGATGTTTTGAATTTTCTCTGCAAAATTTTTACAGTTTTTGCCATTTCCAGACGTTGTACTTTAACAAACTCCACCCAGAGATTTTATCAGATAAACATCATATTTGGTCAGTCTAATCTTAAGGCCTTTGAGACGTTAAATTGCGAAGATCTTGAGAATGAGAATTTTCGCTGAAGGACGTGTCTGTGGCAGCCTGACTATATTTGATGTTTCACCATGAAACAGAAAGTTGTTGTAACTCAGGCATACAATGTCCGATCTGCCAAAACTTAACAAAACTTAATGTTTTATTAGAGTCCTGGCTTGAAGATATCTACATGCCAATATTCAGTTACAGTCATAGCGCCACCAGCAGGCAATAGGAAATGTAATGTTTTACACTGTGATTAACTCCTCACTGAGATTTAACCAGATCAACATCATATTTGGTCAGTGTAATCTTAAAGGTGCCCTAGAATGAAAAATTGAATTTTCCATGGGATAGCTGAATAACAAGAGTTCAGTACATGGAAATGACCTACAGTGAGTCTCAAACACCATTGTTTCCTCCTTCTTATATAAAGCTCATTTGTTTAAAAGGCCTCTGAAGAACAGGCGAATCTCAACATAACACCGACTGTTACGTAACAGTCGGGATCATTAATATGTACTCCCCCAATATTTGCATATGCCAGCTCATGTTCAAGGCATTACACAAGGGCAGGACGTCTGGATGTGTGTCAGCTGAATCATCAGACTAGGTAAGCAAGCAAGAACAATAGCAAAAAATGCCAGATGGAGCAATAATAACTGACATGATCCATGATATTTTTAGTGATATTTGTAAATTGTCTTTCTAAATGTTTCGTTAGCATGTTGCTAATGTACTGTTAAATGTGGTTAAAGTTACCATAGTTTCTTACTGTATTCACGGAGACAAGACTGTCATTATTTTAATTTTTTAAACACTTGCAGTCTGTATAATGCATAAACACAACTTCATTCTTTATAAATCTCTCCAACAGTGTGTAATGTTAGCTTTAACCACGAAGCACCATCAAACTCATTCAGAATCAAATGTAAGAATCCAAATAAATACCATACTTACGCGATTAGCGACGTGCATGACGAACACTTTGTAAAGATCCATTTTGAGGGTTATATTAGCTGTGTGAACTTTGTTTATGCTGTTTAAAGCAGTCGCGAGCTCGGGGGGCAGGGAGCACGAGAATTTAAAGGGGTTGCAGCCTGAATTGGCGCATATTTAATGATGCCCCAAAATAGGCAGTTAAAAATTAATTTAAAAAAAAATCTATGGGGTATTGTGAGCTGAAACTTCAGACACATTCAGGGGACACCTTAGACTTATATTACATCTTTTGAAAACACATTCTATGGCACCTTTAAGGCCTTAGCGATGTTAAATTGCAAAGATCTTGAGTTATTGTTGAACGGCGTGTCCGTGGCAGCCTGACAAAGTATGATGTTTCGCCATGAAACAGGAAGCTGAATGCCAGTGTCACGAAGAATTAACCTACTTTCAGATTCTGAACTGAATCAGAATTGAGCATATTAACCATGAATTACCCTAGAAATCACAGTCAGTTTTTTTGTTATATCAGAGTGAATGCATGTAATGCACCTCTAATCACAAAACAAAAAGGCTGCATACAGTTATCTGCTACTACTCACCGAAGTCTACAAATGCAGATTGACCCACTTGCACTGTATTATTTGGAGCTTTTCCAGGCAGGGTTCTGGTGAAGTTCCCATCCTAATGAACAGAAAGATTTAACAGGATTAAAACACACACTTTCATTTCCTTTAAAAAGTACATTTCCTTTCATGCAGAGCTTATAACTAGGGGGGAAAAAAACCCTTGTCCTTGAGCAACAGTAAAAAATGCCTCTAATTTCTAAAGTGTCAGCGGAGCTGTCAGAACAGAGCTAATAATTTAGTGCATCTGAAAAATACAGCCGCTGTGGGCATGACAAAAAGGAAGCCCAGACTGACATGGGTTGGGAAGGGTTGCTTGGAGTCTGTACCACCTGATGGACATTACAAGACAATGCAGCAAGACGAAATGTGTGGTCTAACAATACGATCAGCTGAATTTAAAGGGAAGCTTTCCATTTGATTGACAGGCCATGAGGCAGTGGGGCAAAGAGAGCAGGAAGTAACTGACGGCAGACGTGCAGTGTAGGTGTGGACTGAAGGTGATTGACAGGTAGGCAGCAGGGGTCACAGAATGATGGCTAATTGGAGTGCGGAGAGGTCAGAGGGCAGGGTAAGGCTACTGTGCACATTGATTAGCCCATGTAAGCCAAAGCACAGCATGGCACCAGTGATCAAAGCGTGTCTGGGAAACCCGCTAAGACAGGAGCTTCAGAAAAGCCTTGGAGACTACATGCTGAATAGAGGCCTCTAAAAAAAAAAAAAAAAATTCCAATACAGTGCACTGACTGTCCACCACAATAACGTGAAGTAGACAGCAGAGAGACACATACGTTTCACAAGGACCAGATCAAAGCCACATTACTACTGAATGATGAGTCAGGATACAGGGTACGAACAGAAAAGAGAGTTGAAAGAGCATGTCAGAACAAATGAGAATCGAAACAGAAGGACGTCATCTGAACAAAACTGCATTGCTTAATGTTGCTTACATTTATGTGCTTTATCAATTCCAGTGCTTCCCACACATAGACTTTACTTGGGCGGGTCACCCACGTATAATAACGCCCGCCCGAGTATATTTGGAGACACATTTTTGCTTTTATTACTTTTATCCTCTTATACTTTTATATCCGCGCAAGATAATGAAACCATCCGTGATTGATAAACTAGTTGTTTCGTACCTGCTCATTATGTGTGCGTCAGAAATGTTTAGTCCCGTTAACATTCCCACGGGCTCTGCGTTTTGCAAAGTCACAAGGGGGCGCTGTTGCGCATTCTACAAGCTTGCGCAACAGTGCCTCAGACTGCTTCAAAATGATTCTCAATCAATGAAAAGCGCAGATTTATGCCAAGCGATTGCTAATGAACTCAAGTTGATGAATTAATACAAAGTCTACTTCATGGCCTTTATATAAAATGTTTTAGACGATTGTAAGAATCTGAAGGATTAGCCTGCAATAGTACAGACATTTCAAAATAAGAGTCCCGGTGTATTTTGGGCTTGTTTATAATTAAAAGTCACACGCTAAGTTTTTTCTTTTTCTTTTAGGCATTATTGGTATTTTGGTTACATAATAAATTGTATTTAATTTGATTTCCATTTAATTCATAGTAAATTATTGTAGTCTCCCCCACAGGAAGAAAAGACTAAGAACATTATTTGACACATATATTCATTTTATAAATTTTACTAGTAAAATCTGTGTCCCATTCACTGAGAGAGACACTATATGACAGCAAGGAGAACATACGAAAAGGTGAACCATTTAAATGCTGTAATTTTGCATAATTTACAATGCATAATAATGCATAATATTAGTATGTAATTAAATGTAATATGCTATGTAATTAAAATTAATTTCAATAAAAAAAATTCAGTTAAAAATCACACATTATTTGTTTGTCACATGTAGTAGACCATTTTTGTGCCGTGGGTAATAGGAGGATTTTTCGCCCGGCCACCACCGCAAGTATATTTCAAACCTGTGGGAAGCACTGAATTCATATAAATGCAAATCAACAAATTATTAAATCATAAAGAATACATAAATGCTTGCCAGATCCAGGAGAGAGTGGGAGAGAAACATATAATGTATCATACTGTACAAGTTTTAAAACATTTAAATAGACAAATCAAGTAGTAAAAATGTGTATGACGGCAACACAGATATTTGATTTTTTGATCATGCTACACTCATTTCATTCATAGCGTTTGCACTCATTTGTGTATCAAATCTTACAAGGTTTAAAATATTTAACGAGACATTAAATAGTAGAAATTGTGCATGATGGAGTATTTCAGTTGATATTACTCCTGGAAGGCTCTGATTTCTAAGATCAGGCAGAGACGGCGACATGGCTATTAGATTGTGCTGCACTCATTTTATAATAGACTTTTCACTCATTGCCTTCACACAACGATTATAGTGTAGCGATTTTAGAGGTTTATGTAAAATATTATGGTATACTATCCCCTGGCCCACCTATTTTCCATTATAAAACAATTTGTGACTGTGTCTGCTGAATATTTTTCCAATTATTTGGTTAATTGATTGGTAAATTGATTCACTACTGAATCACTACATTATTTTTCTCAGCAACATAATTAAGTAATTAAACTTCACTATTAGATAGACCTATAGAAGTGAGATGCTGCACAGTTATATCTGTTTTTTTTAGTTTGGCTGTTCACACTTTTCTTTAAAAATTTGTCCAGTATCAGATTTGAGTGTGAACTGGTTACGGTCCTGAACTGACCCACATGCGCAAAAGAACGACAACAAAGACAGCACACAGAACACTGTCATACGGAAGTAAACACGGAGGTTACTGAAGTCAGCACTTTCCCGTTCATTTATTAGGTTATGCACCACGGAAGCCAGCGAATCTGTGTGCAGCCGATAAGGAGGACATAGACGAAGATGAGGAGAAAGAGAGCAACGTTTTGTTTGATGAAAACAGCTCACCGTCCCTCCACTGACTAACTTTGCTGCGCTCTTCCATATTCAAAGAACTACTGGTATGTAAAATCTTTGGAGTGACATTAGTGCAGAATTGTGCCAAATGTCGATCTAGAGTGATGTAAAATCTCTGATATAACTGTTCAGACTGAGGTCGCATTGCAAAATAACAGTCCTGTATTTGATTTAGGACCACATATGAAAGTGTCCCAAATAAGACTCGAAAATATCAGATTGCACATGTTTGTGCTGTTCACACTGCGAGGAGGAAAAAAAAAAAAAAAAATTTCAGATGGCCCCTTTTTTCCTGCAGTGTGAACGTAGCCTGTGTAACTTTTATGGTTTAAAATGAACAAAATTTAAGTAATGAGTCAAATACATCATCAATACTTCTTCCAAAACATCTTTTTGTCTCACACTAGCATTTACATGGACACATTTTGTTTCAATCGGAATTAATTAATTAATTCCAATTAATCAATCTGAACGTATTGTTTACATGAACGCTAAATAAGGTGATCGGGTTAATGTGCACGCTTATGTCACAAACTTCAAATGGGAAATGATTTTTTTTAAATGCACAAACTGCACAAATATATAGAGTTTCCAGCTGTTTGCGCATACTATTCTCCTAAATTGCTTCTGTTCTTTGTTTTAAAAAGCAGACTTGATATCTATTTTGGGTCCTAATTAGGAGACAATGAGCACATGAAGCTTTGTGCCCTGATGCTTTTATATTAATCAAGCAGTAAAAAAGCCCATTCCTGAGCCCAAAACAAGGCGTCTGTGGACAAAAGTCTGAAACAAGGACTGCTGGGACGTTGTCCTGCTCTACTTCACAGATGATAAGTGGAAGACAGGAAGGCAAGGAAGGAAGTTTTTAGAATGAAATTTTAAATCAGATTTGGCTAATCCATTATGATTGACGTAGGGTCCATGTATATGCAGTTACTGATTCACTATGGTATGCCTATTACAAGTGTTTATATTTTAGACCTAGCAGGATGTATTTTTGGGGGGGAAGTTGCGTACATACGGCAGAGAAAATTTGCTCTGGCTACTTTGCCGCGTGTATGGTGTGGGAGTGGCATAGGTTAGTTGTCACAACCAGCGCGAAAGGTTGACATGGAGGATACTAAATCTTGAACCTCTGGGGAATCACCCCGTTTCAAAAAAATAAAATAAAAAGTTGAACAGAGGAGAGTCTGCTGGCAAAAATAGAATGCGACAGAGCTCCTAATAAAATGAGAATCATTGCCTTGGCTTTTCAGGGATGGCAAGAACTGAGGGATTTGAAATGTTGTAAAAGTGACACAGAGATTCTGTTTTTTATTACTCAACAGGTGAGTAAGGTATTTTATTGAACAGATAAATTGCCATGTGTAGCTCTCAGCGTTCATAGTAAAGCATTATCTATTGTGAAAAGTCATTTTATTATGGTTGTTGTAGCGCTGTACTGGATTTAGTTTCAATAAACAGAACCGTGTCTATTAATGGGTAAAGCTACAGTAAAATCTTCAGCTGTCAGCTTGAGATCCTTTCCATCTAATCTGGTTATATATCTTAAGCCTAGCAGTGAATGTTTTCTGAGCAGCAGGATAATCACAGTCACAAAAGCCGAAGCACAACCAAAACAATGAGTGTGTATCAATCAACTCCTTAGCTTTCTAGGTCGTGGATCATGAATTGGACCCCGGCTCGTGGATCATGAATTGGACCCCGGCTCACTACACATTGGGACACTGATGACTATTTCTGGCGACATGACAACATCCTCATTGTATAACATCACTACTGGTATTTATGAACAACATCAGAACTAATATCTTTATTAGATTCATTTTTAATGTTATTTAAAGTACATTATGATAAATACTTTGCTTTTTACATATACATGCAACATTTCAGCTGTAAATAAATAATGTTAGCTAGATTATGTTCATTACCTGTCTAGTGTAGTGATGTATGTTTAAAAAAATGAACTAAGTGCTGTGCATTATTCTCCATATATAGCACGTTCTGTACCCTAAATCCATTTTGTCAGAAGAGCCGGTTTTGCCCACTTTCAGGCATCGCAAGTTCACGTTTTACAGCAGAAGCCGACAAGCGCCCTTGTTTGTGTACAGACAGAAACCAATAAGTCCGTTTTAGCGAATCAGCGCGCAGTATTCAGGTCAGGTGACAAGGCTTCTAGTCACTTCAAAAAGACGCGCTAGCTGAGGGAAGTTTTATCAAAGCTCACTAAAAGTGATCGAGGATTTATGATTTCGACTCCTGTAAGTCCTTGTACACCATACACGACTTACATGCTGAAAAATTGGTTGTCCTTTTGCTTGTGTGTGTGTGTGTGCGAGCGCGCACGTGCGTGTGTGGATTAGTGCATGTGTGTGTACTTGTGTGCCGATCTGTGTGTGTGTGTGTGTGTGTGTCGATCTGTGTGTGTGTGTGTGTGTGTGTGTGTTTGAGAGAGAGAGAGAGAGCGTGCGCGCGCGTGTGTGTGTGTGTGTGTGTATGTGTGTGCCGATCTGTTTGTGTGTGTGTGTGTGTGTGTGTGTGTGTGCGCGTGGGTGGGGGTGTGTGTGTGTGCGTTTGTGTGCACATGTGTGTTTGAGAGTGTTTTAAATGCAATTACTTGGGTTTTGTTTAACTATGAAACATGAAATGTGGAGTTATCTGCTTTTGCCAAAAAACGACTGTTGGAGTTATCTGCTTTTGCTAAAAAACAAACTTTTAATATATATATAAAACATACTTTCAATGAATTTTAATTTTTTAATTTACCTATATTTTTTAGAGTTATCATTACTTAATCAAAACAGCCCAACTGCAGTTTGATTGTTATTAATTGGAATGCACAATAAAAAAAACATGATTTGTGAGAATTCATAAAAATGGAGTTATCTGTTTTTGCAAATAAACTCTTCAAATAATGTTAGCTAGATTATGTTCATTACCTGTCTAGTGTAGTGAATTATGTTTATGCCGACATAATTAAATAATGGTTTGTATTTTAAAAAACATCTATCACGTATCATCATGTGTAGTGAGTTGGCTTTTAATCACTATTTTCCTAAAACAATATTAATCAGACAAAACTTAGTTTAGAGATGAAGCACGTTATTGCATTACACATAATTACAAAAAACTACTGCACTGCACTGGGTAACTGTGCACATTAACATCATCAATGTGTATTGAGCGTGAACACTAGAACACTACCGCCCCCCTCCCCTTCCACCACCACCAACCTGTAACTGACCATAAATCGCTTCATTACCTCTAGTACCATCTGAGGCTCAGTCAGCACAAAACACATCTAATCACTTCAGCTTGGCCAGATGCAGCAGTTCTGTCAGCTTTCAAAGTCTTTCAAAACCAAGATGGTGGGGTGGTAAATGGTCTCATTAAATATGATGACACATACTCTTTTAGATCACAATTTGAGAGGGAAATAGGGGGAAAATATAAACACTTTCTGTGAAAACTACTTCTAATGTTATTTTTAAATAATGAAACTCTAGGTTTTTTAAAGTCACCACCATGATCCAACAATCCAATCGATTCCAATGGACCAAATCCAGATCCCGTCCTACTTTTTTTTTTTTGTTCGAGAAGCTGTTTCACTCAGATATACAGTACTTCACTATACCAACTTCCATTTCAAACCAACTAAACTAAGCCACGTGAAATATTGAGGTCAGTGGTGGCACATTTATTTAGTCTTATAACTTATAAAATATTAAATTGTGCTTATAAAATATTTACAAATTTAAGTTCAGAGAAAGAGATAAATTTGGCATCACAATGTACTGTGCGTTATTTGTCTTTTTGTAGTGGTTGTCCTACTTGATAAACTGAGCTGGTTATGCAGCAGCTCTTGGCCTGAGGGATTTGTTCATAATTCTTGTAAAGAGCAAAACTCAAGTGCCTCCTTCCTTCTTTGTGGACAGTGTTTATCTATCTCCATTGAAAACTCCCTTGAGCCTTCCTCTGAAACAACAGGCATGCATCTGGCGGTATAATATCGATTGGTGTATGATTGCGGGAGGCAGTAATGTGATTGTGGCTTATGTAAAGATAATGGTGACTTGACTCTAATCTTCTCCAAGTAGAATGAGGCCGTGTTGAGTCACAGGGTCTGTCTCATTGGATTGATTGAACACTGATGTTAATAGGAAGGGGCTGTAACACTGGCATGCTGGCCTCAGGGGGTTGTGAGTAAATGTGTGTGTATTGCTGGAAAATTACTAGATAGAATCAATGCTCTTAAAAGGGGAGTGTCATTAGAGACATTAAATGTATTGATGTTTCACAATCAAAAGATTTAGAAGAAATTAATATCAGACATGGAAATTGAATTTCCATTTCTAAGAACTTACTGAACTACTGGTGCGAATTATGCTCTGGCTCATTAAATATACAGCAGGTCTCCTTAAAGGGGCAGTACACGCAAAAATGAAAATTCAGTCATTTACTCATCCTCATGTCATTCAAAACTTGCATGACTTACAAAGATATTTGGGCAAATGTTTGTGTTTAATTGTGCTTTCAATTAAAGTCAAAGGTATCAAAAACTAAAACAAAAACTGTCCAATAGAAAAAAAAAAGTCAATTTCGGAATGACATGAGATTGAATAAATGATGACAGAACTTAAATTATTAAGTGAACTATAATTTTAAATGTGATAGAAGGAATTTTAGCTGTTTTGCTGACTTAGTCCATCTCATCATCCATCATCAAATCTAAAAAACTCATCCTACAAAGACACATCCACTAACACGATATCAGCTATGTCAAATCAAGAACAAATATTTTTTATATTTTTATTCATGTTTCAGCTGGTCTGGGCCTGAACTTAGATTATCTTATAGACAGGAAATGTTTTGCGGTCATTCTGATCTTACCAACGACAGGCAGTTATAAAACAGCCAGGCAGCACTATTGGAATTGTAAAAGCTATAAATGATGATGTACCATAACATTCTCTGAGGGCTGTTGGAGTGAGGCGTTTTGCTAACGCTTACTAAATGCTGAACCTCGCAGTTTGAAGATCATTAACAAACAGAATGCATTCTGTTATAATAGGTGCTATGCATTTCAAGAGATTTATGGAGCTCTTGCTGCTGTGCCATGTTAAATCCCAGGCTGTTTAACAATTAGAGCAGGGAGAAGAAACTTCAGAGTAAATAGAGATGGACAGAATACATGACCCTCCCTCTGGTCTCACTACATACATGTTTTTTTTTTTTTTGGTAAATATATTATATGCAGAACACACAGGGATATAGTACAATTGCAAGATAATTGTTAAACTGATAATCATGACTGTTTTGCTCAAAAATAGTTTTGAGAAGTTTCCATCAAAAGCTAAATCAGTGAAGTTTCTAATATTAATACCGAATGATGTTTAAGTTTTTCTATAAAAAAATAAATAAAAAAAAACCACTATGTATTGTTGCATAGAGTTTGCATGAGTGAATTTCTTCAGCAAACACAATAAACAAAGTCAAGATTCATGTCTAGATTTATTAGTTTGTCACGGATAAGGTTTTTTTTTTTTTCCACTGAGAATATTAAAGGGTTAGTTCACCCAAAAATCAAAATTCTGTCATTTATTACTTGCCCTCATGCTGTTCCACACCTGTAAGACCTTCGTTAATCTTCAGAACACAAATTAAGATATTTTAGTTGAAATCCGATGGCTCCGTGAGGCCTCCATAGGAAGCAATGTCACTTCCTCTCTCAAGATCCATAAAGGTAGTAAAAACATTTAAATCAGTTCATGTGAGTGCAGTGGTTCATTATTAATATTATAATGTGACGAGAATATTTTTGGAGTGCCAAAAATAACAAAATAATGACTTATTTAGTGATGGCCGATTTCTAAACAATGCTTCATGAAGCATCGGAGCACAGATGAATCAGTATATCGAATCATGATTCAGATCACGTGTCAAACTGCCAACGGCTGAAATTATGTGACTTTGGCGCTCTGAACAGCAGATTCGATACACTGATTCACTGTGCTCTGATGCTTCCTGAAGCAGTGTTTTGAAATCGGCCATCACTAAATAAGTCATCATTTTGTTATTTTTCGCGCTCCAAAAATATTCTCGTCACTTTATAGTATTAATATTGAATCACTGTACTCACATGAACTGATTTAATTCAACTAAAATATCTTAATTTGTGTTCCGAGGATTAACGGTGTGGAACAGCATGAGGGTAAGTAATAAATGACAGAATGTTCATTTTTGTCTGTGTTTTCAGATTTTGTTGTTGTTGTTGTTTTTTGCATGCATGGTTGTCAGTTTGGAAAGATTATGTAAAACATTGCATGGAAATTGTGGATCGCCCTGTTATCATTTTGAGAAATCTTTCATTTTTTAATATGTGTGTCTGTATGACATCAGGTTCCTCTGTCATCAAAAGATATCTCATGCAAGAGGAACTAAAGCTATTTTGTGCCTTGACAGGAGTACAATATTACTATCTACACTGAAGCCCTGAATAATCCCTGACATTATATACATATTGTATGCATATACTGTATGCAGGTTGCGATTTGTGAAAAAAAACAGAGGGGGGGATGTTTTGAAAATTTTTTTTTTTTTTTTTTTTAAATTTGTTAAAAACCACAGTAGAGCTATACTATTTTTGGCAGCTGTTACAGATTTTTTTTTTTTCCAAAAAAATCTTCTGTTTTAAACTAGAGATTTGAAGTATTAGATTAGCTTATATATTAGCTTATATATTTGCACCACTATGACACTAATAATTCTTAAAATGCAAAATCAATCATTAGTTATTAATAGAATATCGAGACACAACCCTTTACATTCAATCACGTTTGGTCCCATTTATTTTTGATCTCAGTGCATACACATACAAACTTTTAGTCCAAATCTGCACACATTTGGAGAAATGCACATTTACCTCAGATTTCATTAGATTGAATATAAGCTTGGCAGTACGCAGGGTTTCATAACTACCAAGGTCAAAAAATGTAGTTTGCTGGGGTTTTAGATTAGAAAATTTAGATTTCCCTGGTGTACATATGTGCATTTTTAAGACGCTTTAAGGCCAACAAATTAGATAATTTAAAATCAACAAATAAATAAATTTTGAAGCAGCTTTAATTGCATGTTTGGTCATTGCTCATTGCAGTAGTTTCTTTTGCGCTTTATTTAAGCTATAATAAAGTAATTATGTAGCGTGCGCAGGCGCATGCAATTCTTGAGTGTGAGCTACGAGCACAGAATAATGGCTGATTGGACAGTCATGTTCATTTTTCTGAGTTTTACTAACATCATCTGACAGCAGTTCACTGTTGTTCAACTTAAGCTCACTCGTCGTCACCTGCACCTTTTCCACGCTCGTTTGACTTGCGCCTGGCACTGAGGCGAAGTCAGAATGCGCGTCTGAAAAGTGTCCCGTTTGTTGTGGTCGTAAAGAGACTGATCTATTTAAACGCAGTGTTTTACTGGGCGATGTTTAAAAAAACAGATTTTTATTTTTGGTATTTTATATGCTCTGTTGGTGGTGTGTGGAGTAGTATCACCCGGTAGGGATATTTTTTTAATCCCTAAAAAAATAATACAGCAGAGGCAGGGATACATAGATCAGAAGGGGGGAAATCCCCCGTCCCCCCCTACAAATCGCACCCTGCATATATGTATGTATACACATACTCAATTTGACAGTTGGACCAAGCCTCCGTTACTAATTCTAAAACGTCACTTCAGAACTAGTAACGACGGAACGTTGAGTCGCTTCATTGAAACACATTGAATTTTCTACAGTATTAGAGAGAGAGAGAGAGAGAGAGAGAGAGAGAGTAGGCTATTACCTGTGTCTGGTATATTGCATTACATTCATTCTTCAAGTCGATGTCCATAATATTACATCCTTTATACAAGTCCGTTTGAATGTCCGCTGAGGTAAGCGATCTTTGTATTTGTTCTTTTTTTTTAGCTTTGGGAATTTTCCATCCATAACACCACAGCGCTAAAACAACTTCCTTTTGCAAAGTTCCTTTCAATTTAAAAGTCTCTTGTGACTCACTGACTAATTCTCCTGTAAAGTGTTGCCGCCATCTAATGGCGTATTAATGTAATGTTCACTCAATCCATATTACTTAATGGACATATTTATATAAAATAATATTTATTGAACAACATATAAGCACAATTGTACAGTTCAGTCAAACATAAAGCACTAGTTATTAAAAAAAAATAGGTCACCATTTACGCTGGTATGTGGGTTTTACAAATATTTAACGAATGAAAAGGATTTTAAAGAGCTTGTGACAAAACCTCCTAACTCCATTGGATCCTCAAACTGTCAATCAAGCCTCATTAATCTGCCTCACCTCCTGAATGAAGTGCGCACGCAGTTTGGACATCTCTGTGCAATGCAAAGGTAAATAAAGATCTGATGTTTGAAAAAAAAAATGTAAAGCGTTTTCTTTACTCAAAAAAACGTTTATAAAGTTTAATGTTTTAGGTATTTGAAGCGGAGAAGACTCTGATATGTCCCGTCTAGTTGTAGCCAATGTGCTATATAAGGATGTAACGTAACGTTTTATTATTATCAAATTTAATATAGCACAATTCGAATTGCTCTAATAGATATAAAATAATAGATTAATAAGACCAAAGATTGCCCGTTCTATGTACTCAAATTGAATTATGTCTCATGTTTAACCACTATAAGAGCCAGCGGCAAATCCCCGAGGCACTGGCCAAGATGAAGCTGTTCTCGGCGGTTACAGAAGCACTGAACGGCCGCTGACGCACTCGAGCTCGCATCTCCGAAAACATCAAAACAAATAGTAAAATGGGCTCTGTTATTAAATATGAGTCACATATTTCAGCTAAACAACTACATTCTCACCTAAAAAACAATTAAAACTACAGTTCGTGGTATTTGTAAAAATTACGGTTGATTTGATCGGCCGCCACGACGGTCACTTCAAGCGGAGTGATACAAACGGTGAAAAGGCAGTAGGAGCGCTGTTATTACTGAAATATCGCATGGCTATCAGCCAATCAGATTCGAGAACCAGACAGAACTGTTGTATAAATATGTATATATTGTACACATGTAAGCACATAAAAATGGATTGAGGCTCTGGATTGTAAACACAGGCTTCGGGTGGATTGTGTGGCTCTTGTGCGACTGACACAACGCATGTTACAGTGGCGCACTGCAACGATTGAGTTTTGGTATGGCGGCCATGATTGGGATCACAAGCAATTGATGTGCGGGCAAGCGGTGAGCTAGTGTGGACGTATTAATGTTCCAAGGGCAGCCATAATTACACGGTCATGGTGTTTTCACCAAACGGCAGGCTAACTCTATAACTTGAGTCGAGGAAAAGAAAAAGAAAAAAAAAAATCACTAAGCTAAAGAATCAGAGGCCAAATATTTTCTGGCTTGTTTGTTTGGTCGGGCAGCTCCGTCTAGCTGCTAAAATGACGGATGGTGTCTTGTATTACAGTAATGACTTTGCATGCAGTCTACAGCTGAAGCTTTTCAATTTAAACAAACACTGGAGCTGCTGTGTGCGCCTGTGTGTATAATCAGGGTTGGGAATAAGTGTTTAAGGAGAGCGAGAGGAAAGTAATTAAAACGGAGTGTGCTACAGGAAGCAGAGGGCACTGGCCTGTGACCAAAGACTGTTAACTCAAAAACCTCACAGTAAATAGTGGCAGGATTACTGTGGTTTTACTGGGAGACATTTCCCCATAAGGTGTGCGTGCATGTGTGTGTATGCAAGTGCGATTCTGAAAGGTGGTGTGAGTTTATGTATGAAAGCATCAGTAATCAAAGACTAGTCACCAATCAGCTGTGTTTTTCATTCAGATCCATTAAGCCTCTTTCAGAAATATGAACTAGGCAGAGTCTAAAATGGCTGCTGCCTCAGATGTGATTAGCAATTGCCCATGGCTCCCCCTCTTTAATCATCCAACCACTTATCTCCTCCTTTTCTTTATTTCCACCCTGCCTGTCTGTCTTCACAGCACGTCATTTTATCCATCCCTGCACTTTGTCACCAGCCCCTCGCTCTCAGAATGAAATGATGAGGTGCCCCGCGGGAGGAGGAGAGGCGATCTAACCTGATTCCCTCCCTCTGAAGCACCATCAGCAGCGGAGTGCCACGGACCCACGCAATGCTGGAAAAGAGTAGAGGGCAGGGGAAAATGCTTCCGAAAAGCTGCACTGCTTCAAGAAGATGCATGCTGACCTTTTACAGTCGGCTTGGGTCACAGCGGCACATTGCAATTCTGTCTCTCTCTCTCTCTGATATTGTTCAACTATTTATCATCTGCTATTTTTGTAGTTTCACACCTGCTCAGAGACGCTCCATTATGAAACTGGTTCCACTTCTTTCACCTTTGATATTCTAGTTTTTCTCTAATTTAAGTCTTTTGCACACGGGGGGGGGGGTTGGCACTCTGACTCTGTGTTCTTTAGGCTCTCACACATTTAAGCATTAGTTCACTTTCAAATGAAAATTAGCCCAAGCTTTACTCAATCTCAAGCCATCCTAGGTGTATGACTTTCTTCTTTCTGATGAAAACAATCGGAGTTATATTAATAAATTTCCTGACGCATTTGAGCTTTATAAAGCAGTGAACAGGACCGAGTATGAGCTGAAGAAAGTGCTTCCATCCACATTCATCATAAACATATTCCACACAGCTCTGGGGGGTTAATAAAGGCCTTCTGAAACGAAGGGATGCTTCCGCCTTCCATATTCAACTTAAAATGACATTTACAATGTTACAAAATACTTCTATTTCAAATAAATGCTCTTCTTTTGAACTTTCTATTCATCAAAAAAAAAAAAAAATACATATATAAATGATAATGATAATAATAAGAAAAGTTTCTTGATTTCTGAAGAATCATGTGACACTGAAGACTGGAGTAATGATGCTGAAAATTCAGTTTTGCCAACAAAAATAAAAGACATTTTACAATATATTAAAATAGATAAGTTATTTTATTATAACGATATTTTTCAATAAGTAAATTAAATTTTTGTGGCAAAAAAAAAAAAAAAAATCAAAATACTCTTAATTACAATTTAACTCAAGTCACATTTGAAAACATTTGTGTTAAATAGTGTCCATTTAATAAAGATTATCAGACGTGTTAAAATAATGCAGTGAATATTTAAATGTAGCTATTGTTATTCTTTTCAATGCAAACATGCATTATTCACAAGAGTGCTATTATTAAATGTCACCAATGCAGAAAGAATTTAATTAAAAAAGAGGTACTTGTGTTCATTTTCTATTGATCATGGGAGCTATTTGTCAAATGATGGAAAGGAGTGCAATAACTAAGTGCATATCCAGACATGTGGTGTAGTAAAGTGCATTGAGTGTTTTAAAGAGCCGATTCAGTTGTCTGGATCGCTGTGATGGGAGTAATGTTGTACAGTTTTAGTAAAGTAAGCCAGATTGAGATGGTCTGCTACATTCTCCATATGTAGCACTTAGAACCAACCCCCAATATTGGCAATCGCCATGCAAACTGCTCATTCTTCACTCTTAATGAATCTTTGCGAAAACAACACTAACAGCTCATGCAAATAAAAGACTGCAAGCAGTGGGAATTCCCTCCTCAATGTTAATACACTAGCGTTAAAGATTAAAGGATAGAAAGTAATGCTTTAATCTACCTTATTAATCCAGGTCTCAAATGTATTTGATTCGGTGGTGAGGAACAAATCTGAAAAAAGAGAGACAAAGAAAGAGAGAGATAATTAGTTACTTCACAAAATGTCCAGACTTCCTTGCTTTTCGAGTGTGATTCTGATTTAAGTGTGTTTGTGATGCATCGAGCGTGAGAGCCATCATCAGCATTTGGAAGTATAGATCCCTGTGACAGAAAGAGAAACGGACCAGCGCCATATTGCTGGCAGCAGCGGCGGCTCTTTGTTCAGTCCTGCCATACAGTATTGCACAGTAAGAGACTTTACCAGACCTTGATCGAACAAATGGGGAAGTGAAGAAGAATGAATCAGCAAGCAGATTATCACAACATACATTGAATGGAAGCATACTGACAAAAGCACAGCTGAACCAAGGAGATCGAATACACACGTGAAACCATAACACGTGAGCTCAGTGTTTTGACATATTAAACACCAGCCCGTTTGTGAAACTGAACCTGAGCTCAATATAAGCCAGGTGCCACCTCCAGTTTGAGTCTTCGGAATGCAGACAATTTCAGATGATCAATACATCGATGTTGTTCTCTACATCACCATTAGGACTTGTGTGATTTCATCTCTTGTGTCCTTCTCTCAATAACCACAGAACGCACCACATGTATTATCAAGCATGATTCTCCTGACAGAGTCTGATATGGAGTTATTACACTGATTGGTGCAGAGGAGCGGTGTAATTTTGTGTTGCCGTCAATGTTCTTCTTTCCTTTTGTGTGGTGATGGCTTCATTTTAGAGGCCTGGGTGTTGTTATGGAGATGGAGCAAGAAGCATGTAACAGCCGGATGTTATTTTTGTGAGACTTACACTGCTTTCAAACACAGCAGTCAACACTTCAGGTGTGTGAGGTTGAGAAAAAATGCAAAAAGAAGAGAAACAAAGAGACAGTCATATCATGGTAAACAGGATTTTCTTTACTCTATTGAAACAAACAAGTTCAATGTTTTATGTAAATATAGTCTAAAATTAGTCTGTCCATAAAGAGTGAAAAAATAGTTAAGAAGTGCAACACTATTAGTCAATAAGATTTTATGTTTAATGGATTTTTGAACTAATGTGGACATGACAGATCACATTTCAGCCATTAGAGTTCAAAAAAGTAATTTCCCATTCATTTTTTTCCACAAAGGAAAAAACTCTCAATAAAGAATCTAATCCATGAACAAAGACGGATCACAAGATTATACTACTGTTTGATTTGAAGAAAAAAAAAAAGTTTTTGGCCCACCCTAACGAATGATACCAGTGCAGAGTAGTTAGCCATTCAAAGACTCTATATTTACCAAGAAGTTTCATTCATATTTCTATGAATTGGAAAAATTGCATAGCGCAATTGGTTAAGCTCCGGTTCCCACAGAAACAGTCAATGTCCTAGTTGTGCGCTTGGGCTTGCACATGTGCATTGGCTTTACTGAACTTTAATGCACTTTTTATGCTATAAAAAATATTGGACCGTTCATGTCATATTTTGTTGCTAATTTGAAATATGTTATTTAACATGATTAATATTAAAAGTTGACCACAGAGAAAAGTAAAATGCCTCAAAGGGCACAATATGACCCCCATAAAGGGTTAGTTCACCCAAAAATGAAAATTCTGTCATTAATTACTCGCCCTCATGTCGTTCAACACCCGTAAGACCTTCGTTCATCTTCGGAACACAAATTAAGATATTTTTTGATGAAATCCAATGGCTGAGTGAGGCCTGCGATTTCAAAATACTGCTTCATGAAGCTTCAAAGCTCAACAAATCTTTTTTTTTTTTCGAATGATTGTTCCGAATGGTTCAGAGCACCAAAATCACATGATTTCAGTAAACGAGGCTTCGTTACATCATAAGTTTTTCGAAATTTCAGTGGTAAACCATTGCCTCGTTTACTGAAATCATGTGATTTTGGTGCTCCGAACCATATTTTCTGTTCTTTTTTGTTTTTTCATAAAAATGAAAGTCAAATGGTCACCAAAACTGTTTGGTTACCAACATCCTTCAAAAAATCTTAGAGAAAGAAAGTTATACAGCTTTGGAACAATGTGAGGGTGAGTACATCATGACAGTATTTTAATTTTGGGGTGAACTATCCTTGGGAGAGGCTGCGGGTGAGTTTTAAAACCAGCGTCATGATTTGGGCTGGGACAGATGTTTGAAGTGATTAGGGCATAAGTATAGTGCTGACCTTTGAGAAGAAATAAAGAGCAGATACTGAACTCAAGAGCTTGTGCTCTGGCTGTAAACCTTTATCCTCTGGCTCTCATTTTGTCCTTTTCCTTGTCCTCTCGAAAAAAAAAGAAAAAATCTTTTCCTCTGCCTATCTCACTTCTCCAGGTCTCACACATTCCATCTCTTATCCCTCCAGTCCACTTCGCTCTCTCTCGTTCTTTCTTGGTGAAGTGGTGTTCTCTGTGGGAGTGGAGTGCTCGCTGGCAGTGGCTGATGAGGTGCGGAATAAACAGCTTCATTAATCAGACTTAGAGTAGTGCCACTGCTATAGTCGGCTGATTACACTCAGGTCTGGGATCTCACACACCCAGACAAACACACATACACACACACACACATTTTTCTGCGTACATTGTCATACACCTTTAGAGAGACGGTGAGTTTACTTTAAAGATTTTCTGCTGATGTGTAAAAATAGCAGCTTTCATTTTAAGTCTCAACTACAAAAGATGGAGCTTCTAACACATTCAGCAGTTTGACAAGTGAAATGCTAACACAACCCTGAACATTTTTTCCTCTTTTCTCTTTCCAAATCACAATTTTTACAATCTAGTGCAAAAACAAGTAGCAAACCTTGCTTTGCACGAGTTTTGCCTAATTTAGGTAAAATGTGTTATCAGTCATTGTAACATTTCTTTTTTAATCGCTGATGGCATTCGCACAAACCAATTTAATGTAATAAATAGTTTTGGTAACACTCTAGTATGGGGAACAAGTCTCACTTTTAACTAGTTGCTTATTAGCTTGCATATTGGCTGTTTATTAGTACTTATAAAGCATATATCAATGCCTTATTCTACATGACCATATTCTACATCCTTAAATCCTATCCAATACCTAAACTTAAACACTACAACAACTACCTTACTAACTATTAAGCAGTAAATGAGTTTATTGAGGCAAAAGTCATAGTTAATAGTGAATGTGTTCCCAAAGTGTTACTATTATTTTAGTTAGAAAAAATTGTCTCTTACTAACTAAACAGTATGCAGTGGGTGAACTTAAAAGATGTGTACGCTAATAAGTAAAGGAAAAAATATTTTTTAAAGCAATTTAAGGAATAACAACAAATTATATTACTTCTACAAACTTTAAGAGCACCTATATTATATAACTTACCTTACTATACAGTACAGTCCAAAAGTTTGGAACCACTAAGATTTTTAATGTTTTTAAAATAAGTTTCGTCTGCTCACCAAGGCTACATTTATTTAATTAAAAATACAGTAAAAACAGTAATATTGTGAAATATTATTACAATTTAAAATAACTGTTTTCTATTTGAATATATTTCACAAAGTAATTTATTCCTGTAATGGCAAAGCTGAATTTTCAGCATCATTACTCCAATCTTCAGTGTCACATGATCCTTCAGAAATCATTCTAATATGCTAATCTGCTCCTCAAGAAACATTTAATGTGTACTATTGTACAAAATATTTGTGTACAATATTTTTTCAGGATTATTTGATGAATAGAAAGTTCAAAAGAACAGTGTTTATCTGAAATCTTATCTTTTGTAACATTATAAATGTCTTTACTGCCACTTTGATTGATTTAATGCATCCTTGCTGAATAAAAGTATTAATTTCTTAAAAAAAAAAATAAAAATAAAAATTCTTACTGACCCCAAGCTTTTTAACGGTAGTGTATAATGCTACAGAAGCTTTGTATTTCAGATAAAAGCTGTTCTTTTGAACTTTCTATTCATCAAGGAATCCTGAAAAAAAAGTATGCAACTGTTTTCAACATTGAAAATAATCATAAATGTTTCTTGAGCAGCAACTCAGCATATTAGAATGATTTCTGAAGCATCATGTGACACTGAAGACTGGAGTAACGATGCTGAAAATTCAGCTTTGCATCACAGGAATAAATTACTTTGTCAAATATATTTAAATAGTACACAGTTATTTTAAATTGTAATAATATTTCACAATATTACTGTTTTTTACTGTATTTTTAATTAAATAAATGTAGCCTTGGTGAGCAGACAAAACTTCTTTTAAAAACATTAAAAATCTTAGTGGTTCCAAACTTTTGGACTGTACTGTATATTAATAATGATAGTGCTAGATATAATGAATGTGTGCACTGCAAAGGCTGAGACAGACAATCTCAATAAACCTTTCAGAAACGACTTCACTTTCACTAAAGCTTTTAAACGTCAAATCAAGCTTTTAAAGTTTTTTTCATGTTCTTTTTTTTTTCTTTTCTTTTCTTTCCTTTTTTAATATATAAATATCTCAAGGCCAGTTTCAACCAATTTAAATTGGTGGCCTCATGCGGCATGGCCATGGACCACCGCTCAGCGTTCACCGTCTGATATATCTTTTTTCAAGAATGGCAAGAGCTGTCTAAATCAGATATCTTCAATCTGACTGTTATACTGGTCCACCTGGAAACAAAGTTTTGTTTACAAGGCAGCAAGCTGCTACAATGGACACTTCCAAGGTGCAACTAGTTGCTTGATATGACACAGTTTGAAAGGTTTGTAACATCAAATCTTTGAAAGATATCCAAGAGTTTTGCTTGAGGCAGTCCGAGTAGTAAGTAATCATGATATTCTCAAGCACAAATTATTCAACTTATTTTCAGAGTTATGACCGTGGAATAATTGTTACTATATGTTTGTGGACTAATATGTTTAGACTGAATTAAATCAAATTAAATTAAACATCCATTGCCAGTTTTAAATAATTAATTTAGCTTAGCTCCTTGAAAAAGCAGCAATGAAGATGCAGTCACGGGTGGGTAGGAAAGCTCTGGAAACCACAGGGAGCGCTCTGGTCATTTGAAACAAACGCTCGATTAGTTGCTGAACATGGGTGTTGTGCTTACATGCTTCCATCATTGAAACCAATCTGCACAGAATCAGCAGAATCAACCATCCTTTCAGACACAAACGTCCGGTTTAATTGGTTAATCAGAAGTGCTGGAGAACATAACAGGGAGTGTCAGAAAGTAATGTGACTCTCAGACAATTAATCAAATTAATTTGATTATACATGTTGCAGTAATGTACTAAAATATGCCTTGATTAGCACTGATTTATTTCATGCTCTCGTTTCCTTCACTAACAGCTCTCTGTTGCTATGCAATTTCACTTTCCCAGCTTTCTATGGGAACATGAATGGCATATACACAAATTTACACACATTATATGTGAAGTGTTAATAAAAAAAAATTACACACCACAGACTGATTTTCAGAGGCCATTCACATAAATAAATAAAAATAACATAACACTAAAGTTAAAGACATTTAGTGACTCAAAGTTGATTAAAGAAATAAATATAAGCCAAAACAAGCTGTGATGTTTAATTTGTTTAACCACTGAACGGCAATAAAAAAAAAGCCACTTTTGAGCATGAAACACTACTGCCACAAAAATCACTTTGCATAAAGAAACATCGTTATTGTTCAGGCTATATAAAGCTTGTCTTACAAGCTACAAAACAGTGTGGTGCTAAAATTGCTGTGCCTCGCTTTTCCGGCACACACAAAGCCATTGCCGTGTCGCCGGAAGGGAAAATGAGGCAGATCTCATTTATCTTCCACCATCACATGTGGAACAACATGGCAAGTGGATTAATGACAATAGCACCCCTAAAAGTGATTACGTAAGATTTCATAAAATATACCCCCCAAAAAAGCAGCAGCACAATTACATCAGGACATGCTGTTTTTAACACAATCTAGCTAACTTGCATTGTGAATGTGTAATACTGTGAGTCACAGCGGGGCACGTGCATTTGGAGGGAGACATTTTTTGGAGGGGGAAGAGTTTTCAATTATATCTAATGGCAGAATTTAAACGAGCACACAGTCAAAAGCACAGCAGTGGCCCACACTCTTTCGGCTGAGAAATGCTGGAGAATCACTCTACTTTCTAACTGCCTTTCCTGAGGCATTATGGATAAGAGCAGAAACGCATGCAGAGACAGGCTTAACGGGAAGAAAAGACAGGCGAAGAGAGATGCAAGAGCATCTGTCTCCGAACCACCTTCAACTGCTCCTGCCATCCTTTCCAGCACACTCTTATTTCAGAGCAAAGGGAAGGAAGAAGAGAGAGCAAAGCGAACGTGTTCAGTGGCAGACGTGTGACAACAAGAGGAGAGTGAAAAGAAAGGAGGAAATGAGCGAGAAAGAGAGATCAATGAAATCTTCTCAGTTCCTCTGAGACTGTGTTCGCACAACATTATATTGTTTTGTAAGTTATGAAACTGATAAGCACACCAAAAAAACAAATCCAGCACCATAACGTGCAGAGGACTTAGGAGTGAGGTCACAGACAACTGCCAAATGCATTTATTCTTTTATTAGAACTGATGCGATCAAGCAGTTTTCTACCAGTTTTTCTACCTGTTTTTTTTTAATAATGCTCTACATTTACATTTGTTACTTCCAGGAAAATTATTCTGAGACATGAAGATTTGTGAAGGAGGAGAGTTTTAAGAATGGTTTCCTGTAAAAAGTAAAATAAGTCCTTTTAGCAAATACTTCTGATATTTATTTCTAATAAGTAAAATATAATAATATAACAAACAGCATTAGGAATCAGAAATCTTTTGTAAGATTATAAATGTCTTCCATTTAATAGGTCTTTTCTGAATAGAAGTTTTAATTTCTTTCATTTCTTTCAGTTTTTTAACAGAAGTGTATTTTTTCATATATTCAAATATACAATTAACTACAATATTTTACAGTACATTTATTTATTTATTTGACTATATATTACTTTTTGCTTCAAATAATCTACTACAATTGCTGTTTGGTTGAAATTACTTAGCAGTTCCTCTGATCGATTAAAACAACAATCATTTCCTAACAAACAATGCTTCAGGAAGCATCGGAGCACAGTGAATCTGTGTATCGAATCTGCAGTTCGGAGCGCCAAAGTCACATGATTTCAGCCGTTTGACGGGTTTGACCCGCGATCCGATTCGTGATTCGATACACTTATTCATAACGCTCCGAATCTTCCTGAAGCAGTGTTTTGAAATCAGTCATCACTAAATAAGTCGTTATTTTTTTTTTTTTTTGGTGCACCAAAAACATTCTCGTCGCTTTATAATATTAATATTAAACCACTGTATTCACATGAACTGATTTAAATGTGTTTTTAGTACCTTTATGGATCTTGACAGAGGAAGTGACATTACTCCCTATGAAGGCCTCACGGAGCCATCGGATTTGAACTAAAATATCTTAATTTGTGTTCCGAAGATTAATGAAGGTCTTACGGGTGTGAAACGGCATGAGGGTGAGTAATAAATGACGTTATTTTCATTTTTGGGTGAACTAACCCCTTAAATTCACTTCATTCCAAGCAGTAGAGAAAATCTTTTTGTATTCATTGTGAATAATGACTTCTGCACTTGAGGTGGCTGGATTAAAACATACTCCACAATAAAATGTACTTTCCACTAACAGACTCTTACACACACACACACCTAACAGACCTTTCACTCTCTCACACATACACAGACATGTCCTTTAAAGACATCCTCACACTTCCACACATTCATTCGAGCTTTCTCTCCCACTAAGATTGTTCCATTACCGTGGAAGATTCCTAGTCAGGGGCCAACTGCTATAGCTGGAAGATAACATGTAATATCCTCCAACAGCATGATTCTCTAACAGAGAGTGAAACACAACGTAATGGACTTCCATTGCTGTCTTACTGCTTTTCTCAGCTGTCATCTCTTATATATTCACAATGCTATTAGAGATATGTGTTTCTGTCATCTACAATTAATTCTGAAAAGCATAATTCCACTCTTTCCTGGCTTTTTACATGACTAAAAGTATGAATATTTTATTTAAAGTGTGAATGCATGTGACTTCTAGATCACATTTACATACACCTTTCACAATCGGTTAGTACATGGATTTCCTGTCAAACTCAATGCTGATGAGAGGAAGTCATGATGGATTTAGTTACAGAGTTCATCGAACCGTCTGTC
Organism: Chanodichthys erythropterus; assembly: GCF_024489055.1. Lineage (NCBI taxonomy): Eukaryota > Metazoa > Chordata > Actinopteri > Cypriniformes > Xenocyprididae > Chanodichthys > Chanodichthys erythropterus. The sequence continues at coordinate 25,050,437 of NC_090231.1, read as the reverse complement.
TGTCAAACATGCAGGGCTATGATGTGGGTGCAGTATTTCAGCATGAGAGCGAAACCCGAATCCCAAATACCGTTCTACTTCACAGATACAAGGAGGTGGTTTCCATGCCAACAGAGATTAGCGCATACAGTACCTTCCACCCCAAAACTAACATATAGATAACCAGAATGTTGACAGCAAGGCTGTGATGATTTGGTGTTATTCTACAGCTGCTCTCTACCTGCTATGCAATCAGACAATAAACCAAAGCATCGAATATAGTGACTCCCAAACCAGGGGCCACCAGGTTACAGGGATCACTTAAAATTCAATTTTGCTTTGTTAAACCAATTTAAAAAAAACACAATGAAAAGGATTAACTAAGGAAAACAGTTTGCTCTGGGTTTGGATATTTATGTGATATTTATGTGAAGAAAATGCATTCATGATATATGCATATATTAATAGTTTCAGCAGAAGATTACTCTTTATTCGTCTTACTCACAACCCTCTTTCCTATTTGTCACATTAAAAGTCTAAGTTAATCAAACTAATGATATCAAACTAAATAGTTTTAATAACATGCCAGTTTTCCAAAATGTGCCAACTAAATTATTTTATTTACAAACCCCATTTCCAGAAAAGTTGGGACATTTTGTAAAATGCAATAAAATCCACAATCTGTGATTTGTTAATTCTCTTGAACATTTTTTTTAACTCACAAAAGTACAAAGAAATGATTTCCAATGTTTTCACTGAACAACATAATTGTATTTTGTAAATATAAACAAATTTTGATTTTGATGGCTGCAACACACTTCAAAAAGAGCTTCTCAGTCTTTGCAATCAAGGATGGGTCATGGCTCACCACTTTGTGTCAAATTTAATGAGAGAATTTTCAAACAATTCATAAATCACTTTTTTCAATGCAAGATTGCAAAGAATTTTTGTCTTTCACCATGTGTCATATGTAATATTGTGTATTATGCAATTCAGGGAATCCAGAGAAATCTGTGTATGGCCAGGCCGAAAACTTCTGTTCAATGTGCGTGACCTTCGAACCCTCAGACAGCATGAGAATATGGGGGGAAAAAATACTACGGAAGTCAATGGGGTCCATCAACTGTATGGTTACTGACATTCTTCAAAATATTATCTTTTGTTTCAGAAAGAAATTCATACAGGTTTAGAACAACTTGAGCGTGAGAAAATGACAGAATTTTCGAAAATGCATGAGATTGGTTTACATATAATCAATTGGATTTATTGATGATAAATATGTACACCTGGTTACACAATTAATTTATTAGTACTATTACATAAACCTCATTTAGACAAATGATAAACAAATATGCATCACATTAGTAAGGGATAATCCAAGGCTAGCTGTTCATTAAATTATTTTAATTCACGATGTGGAGGCAAAGAACTGCCCGACGCATAGCGGAGTGCATTCAAATCATTTAATGTACAGCTAGCCATAGATTATCCTGCTTATACCATGGACATATATAGTTAAAGCTGTCACTGATGTTTGCAGAGCAGAATTTCACTGGAAGGGTTAAAATGACGGTTATTTTCGTCAGCTACAACTCGTTAGATCTAGCATTCTGTCCGCTTTAAATCACGCCATTCCGAACATAGCCCATGTTCAATATGGAGGCCAAAGAAGCAGCTTTTCCTGAGACAAAAGCACATCGGCTCTAAATGACAAAGGAGGGGAGGCAAAGGTGCTGATTGGTATTTAATTACGATGCATTCACAACTTCAGATCTCTCGTTAGTTCCAAACAATGCTGACATGCCGCACACCAAATGATCTCCATTATCATCTGCTCGCCTGCCGTGAGCAACTTCCTCCGCCTCTGAGGCACCATGCCGTCAGAGCGAGTGAAACCATTGCTTTCTCTCTCTATGTCTTAGCACACGCTAAAAGATGTAAGAATGAGACATCTGAGCACATTCTGGGCTGGAAGTTTTGATTTCTGAAAGATACAGGATGTTTTCACAGTACACTGTTCTCTTTCATTGTAAAAGATCAATGGAAAAAGAGATACCTTATGAAATTACCCTTTTAAATTTAGCTGCAGCTGCAACATCAAACGTTCTACAAATCAAATCATGCCACCAATGTTAGCACCAAGCAAACAAAACCTCCAGCCTGCCCTCTGTCTGAAGGCATCAGAAAGCCCATCTCATATGTGTTTTGGCTGATGCCGGCGGGGCTGTTTCTAGATCTTTCTCCTGAGGTTCAAAAGGTGGAACGCTGCTTATTTGTACAGCTGTTACTTGGCCAACCAGCCATGACTCCATCTCTCATGCCCTTGAGGGAGTCAACGAGCTAGCTAAGCTAGGCTGTCCTAAAGGGCTGTCGATGAGATCAGACGATCACGACTTAAGGATGACAGGTGAATGAGACTTTGATAAAGAGGCTATAACAGAATGGTGTGTTTTGAGACTTTGATAAAGAGGCTATAACAGAATGGTGTGTTTTGAGAGTGACAAGATTGTAAAGTGAGCTGAAAGAACAAAGCTAGAGGAACAAAACGTGTCCATTTTGGATTGTCCTCTCAAAAGCTCTCAGAGGTTCTGCTGTCTTTATTTTGTCTTCAGCTGAGCTGAGGACAGCCTTTGACATTATGAGAAAAAAAGTTAGGTAACTCATCACTGAAACAGATACCCTGGCCAAATGACATTCAGATGGCAGAGGTAAAGCACTTCTGACTCTGCAGATGATAACTCGAGCCAGGACACGGACACCAAAACAGGCCTGCGCTATGGTAATCTACTGACAGAGGCAGTTTGGCAAATCTGTAATTGCATTCCTGTGAAGACTTCATCCTGAATTCTGAAGTCACGCTGACAAAGTCACTCAATCTTTCTGGTGGAAGGCCACAGGCTATATCCTCTGAGATTAGCACAGTGTGGTCCCACTATGATCAGTGAGGTGCACTATTCACTTCAAACAGGCCATGAGGCGGAAACAGAGAAATAAAGGAGACCGAGAGCATGAGAGAAAGCTGCCTCTTTCTCAAGGTCAGTCCTTCATCAGAGTCGTCTCTGCACGATGCCACAGCCATGAGCATCACACTCTCTTCCTACCATTATAAACACAGACACACAAAAAAACCTTAGCCCAGAAAAACAAAAAAATTTGGGATATTTCATGCATCCTGAATCTGAATTCATTTGCCGACTCGAGATGCACTTCAGAAGACATAAACTCTCTGTATGGAAAATATATAATGAAACTCAGCGAGTTACTGAAAAGATAACAGAGATTCAAAAGGTTTTTCATGTAACCACCCAGTTTCAGCTTGTTAACAGAGTTGTATGTGTCACCTACATTTTGTAGATCTATGGCGGTTGAGAGAATTGACTGAAATCAAATCAAATGAATATTGAAGGAATTAATCTCAGAGGAAACAAACTTCATTGAGCTGACAGAGGAAATGTATAGGGAAAAACTTTTGGTGGGTCTGAGGGTTGAAGCAGGGCACTGAATCCAGGGCAAGGGAAGAATTGAAGTCTATAAATAGATGCTACATAAGCCAATATCTAAGCCAACAAATCCGCCGTGTTTCTCTAACCCTGTTTTTTTTTCTTTTTCTTTTCTCCAAAGTACTTCATTCATGAGCATGGCACCGCTGGCATAAAATGGAGAGATGCTATTCTGAGGGGTTATAATCTTGTAAAACCATTACGAGAACAACATAGGTGGAGTGGAGGGGATTATGCCATCACCACATATTCCTTATTCCATTTCGCTCACATTATGCTGGCAGAGAGAGAAACGGGAAAAGCAGCCTAACTTATTGCACTAACAAGCTTAGATGCTCAGGCCACTGACAGCATTTTGTATAAGCATCTGTCAGTTTTTGTTGGAATACATAATATAACAGTCACGTGACGAGCAAATTTGTGGGATATAGAGGAATGTTCACAAAATGTCACATTTTAATATTTTGTAAATCTAAATAGTGTCTCATGTCATTGCGGAAAGCAATAACGTCAAACCTTGTGTGGTGAGTTAATGCTCCCTGTTTGAATATGGATAGCAAGATTAAAGGCAAATAACAATATAAATGTTAAAGTTGCTTAGACTATGGCACCCAATACAGCCATAATTTTTTTTTTTATGCGTTCATTGCAGAGTGACTTACAATGCCACTTACATTTTCACATAACTAAAACATATTTGCATAACAACAATTTGCATTTATATCTTCATTATATTTGGTCAAAATCTCAGACCAGCTTGAAATGTGTTTTCAGTGATGTGGTCACACTGTGTCTTGAGCTCTATTTAGATGTCAAATGGAAAATTCACCCCAAAAAATGAAAATTCTGTCATTGTTTCCTCACCCTCAAGTTGCTCCAAACCTGTTTGAATTTCTTTCTTCTGCTGAACACAGAAGATATTTTGAAGAATGTGGGTAACCAAACACTCAATGGACCCCACTGGTTTCCAAAGTATGAACAATGAAAATTCTGTCATCATTTACTCAACCTCAAGTTGTTCCAAACCTGTATGAACTGTTTGGTTACCGACATACTTCAAAAATAACTTGTGTTCAGCAGAAGAAAGAAATTCATGCAGGTTTGGAACAACTTGAGGGTGAGTAATGTTATTACACAATTTTAATTTTTGGATGAACTATCCCTTTAATTGTTTCTCATGGGGACGTCTGCAAAAATAAACTTGCATGGCTCCTCAGTAATAAAACTCATGCGTTCAGATAACGATTTATTCATGGTGGAAGAGCGAGTGATCCTACGAACCCGTAAATGCACTTTTCACATCCTATTGTCAAATCAGGTTCAACATTTATTCAAATATCCTTTTTGATAATTAGAACATTTACATGCTATGGTTCAAATTGTTATCTGTCTTGCATTTTATCTCTCCAAATGATCATTTTAAAAATGAGGAAATTAAGGTTAAAAAAAAAAGGTAAATAGGTACTGCAAAGGTATTGTTTTTTCTTTTTCTTCGGAATGCCCATTTTATCTTTCGAACTTGAGGGTGAACTATCCCTAGACATCACACATTTGGAATGGTCTACCTATCATCAGGTACAACAGTATGTATGTGTGCCATTGTGAAATCTCTCTTTCCCTCCAATTCTGCACAAGTTTCTAAATATAAGCATAAATGTCTTGTCTGCAACAACAAACCAGCATAATGCAAGTAATCATAATAGTTTTAAACAAGCACCCAGAGCACAAACAAAATGCCAAAAAAAAAAAAAAAAAAAAAAAGTGTGGGTGGATAGAACTGGCCCTGGGGTGGCTGACAGTGAAAGAGAAGAGCGAAGATGGAGATAGTGGGTGAAGGAGAATCTGAGCCAGCTCATGCAGGTTACTGAGTCTTCTGGGATGTTGATCCATTTAAACAGACACTTTCATTCGCTACAGCCACTAATTGAGTGAAGCACAAATAAAGTCACTGTCCTTTTAAAAATTCCTGATTAATATACACTGAATTTAATTAGGTTTGGTGGCTCAATCTTATTTGTTAATGTTAAGCATGTCTACTCTTCAGGAACAAATTAACATTGGACATCAACTTCAGCTCAGTATCAACAACAAATCTGCTTCCTCTACTTTTATTTATCATGTAAACGCTACAATTTAGCTCTTTGATATACTGCCAACTGTCTTGAAGGCACCGTATATCAGTTCTGTTCCTCCAAGCATGTTTACTGCTTATAAAACCGAGAGGCAGTGAGAAGACATACATATTGAAAAATAATGAGATCTCTACCCACATTGTTTCAAGCTATTTGTCAGTAAAGCTCTGCCAGGTCTGTACAAGGAGGAACACCCAGTCATTGTGTTATCCACCCGCTATGTTCTGCAGATCTTGCAGACGTCTCTGGGGTGCCATACAATGAGCCTCACAGAAATTACGCCAAATCTTGATGGGTCCAAATTTATCCCTGTTAGAGAGTGGCATCTTCCTGCATGGTCCGCAAAATTCAACTACTTTATTAGATGATTCTCTTTTTGCAAGAACATAAAAGAACAGGCGTTAAAGTCCCATAGGAAAAACAATAAAAGCACTGAGAGGGACAGCACACAATCACAGCCATTTGGCCTAATGTAACCTAAATGTTCAACTGTGAGTGTTAGCCTGGAAGACTGCCGCAGATAACGATCTGATGAACTTCCCACTTCAGCAGTCCCCTAATGTGGAAAATCTGTTTCCTTTACATTGCACGACAATTAACTCATCGTTCACTCTCAGAGAGATTTCAGGTCTAATTGGCTGCAGTTTGGAGCATTGCAATACAAGGTTGCCTAGCAACCAGTCAGAAAGCAGAATTGGAGTCTTTTGTGCATATTTGCGCATAATGACATTTATAATTATTTGGCAATTACTCCCTGTTTTTAACGAGGCTGCACATTCTGAATCCGGGGGTTATCAAGGACATTATAAAGATGTGAAAATGTGATCCAGATGCCAGTGGCTTCTCTATGTTGATGGAGAGATACATAAATCAGAAGAAGAAGAAAAAAGTAATGAAAATTCGCTAGAAGGACTTACTGAATTTAGGGGGCTTCACATGCATTTTGCTGCTATTCTCCTCATCATTCCTTTGGCTACACATTAGCCTTACCTGGGCCATCAGAACGGCTCAAGCATGGCAGCATTAGTCTATTAGTGACACATTTAACTGGACTTAGTCATTCACCTTTGTCTGAAGTAATTGCTGGTTGTAATTGCTTAATAAACCACTAGGGCCAGATATCAGATAGGTTGATATCAATGCAGTCTATAGATTTCCAAATGAGAGGGAGATTTCACATTGAGGCGGAAGGTGAAGGCTAGACATCCCACTTTAAAAGGAGTCATGACATGGATTTTTTATTATTTTAATGATCCTTAAGGTTCACTTATGTTATAATGCACACACGCACGCACGCACGCACGCACGCACGCACGCACGCACGCACGCACGCACGCACGCACGCACGCACGCACGCACGCACGCACGCACGCACGCACGCACGCACACACACACACACACACACACAAAAAAACCTAAAAAAACCTAAAACAAATTATATATATATATATATAATACACACACTGTCAAATCCAATACAGTTGGCTGCTTAATCTTTCAACAAGTTTCAAACTCACCATTACACTGCATCGCTTGCAAAACAAAATGCTCCAAACAAACATAATCCTCGGATGCCATTAAAATAAATCATGCGCTTATTTCACTCTGAGATTCTTCTGAAGTCTGTACAGAGACGCAAACGAGCGGTTTAAACTGGACGCGTCAAAGCGAACGTTCTTTCTCTCTTCCATTTGTCCTGTTGTTGACAGACTCAAGTGCGTGAAGCATGTCAGAAACTGAAGGCGCATTTGTATACTGTATCCAGTGAAGACAGCGTCAGTGATTAGAATCGGTTCCATTTGCTTTTAATGAGACACAACGCTCACATCCAGTGTAGGCAAACGTCAGCCGTTAAGTGACTAAATTCCAGTGAGCGTGGTCTATGGAGCGATGATATATAATTATCCGTCGATGTCTTGCTCTGGAAGCAGTCAAATTTATTTGACTGTAACAATAACAATAAAAGATAAAATGTAACAATAAAAACCATTTTGTGGCTCTTTAATTTGTCGTGACAGATTGCTGTAGCGCCTCAGCTCAAGAGGCTCATGAACTGATCATGTCTTCTTACTAGTTAATTTATAGCATCAAATAAACATGAATGAACATGAGAAGGAAAGTTGTCAAACGCAGAAAGACATCAGTACACACCATTTTTCAAGTTCAAGTCCATGAGGTTAACCTTCTAACTCCTGACTGCTTTGTCAGACAAAATGGCGGATTCGGCGTTATGACTGGTTAGATCACTTGTCAATCAAACTCCCGGCGAAAGGTCAATTTCGCAACTTCTAGCTGATGCAGCAATTTTCATATTAGCAACTGGAAACTGAGCTGTGATCTGTTGACCCTCACCAGTTCAATCACAGAAAGCAATTCAAGTCTTGACTGAGAAGGTCACACAAGCACAAAAGTGAGTAGAAAAAACTGGATGCTAGTATACTCTGATCAGGCATAACATTATGACCACTGACGGGTAAAGTGAATAACACTGATTATCTCTTCATCAAGGAACCCATCAACTTTGAGGACAAAATGTTCACTTGCTGCCTAATATATCACAGAACAGTTTGTCCTCAAAGTTGATGTGTTAGAAGCAGGAAAAATGGGCAGGCGTAAGGATTTGAGCGAGTTTGACAAGGGCCAAATTGTGATGGCTAAATGACTGGGTCAGAACATCTCCAAAACTGCAGCTCTTGTGGGGTGTTCCCGGTCTGCAGTGGTCAGTATCTATCAAAAGTGGTCCAAAGAAAGAACAGTGGTGAACTTGCAACAGGGTCATGGGCAGCCAAGGCTCATTGATGCACGTGGGGAGTGAAGGCTGGCCTGTGTGGTCTGATCCAACAGACAAGCTACGGGAGCTCAAATTGCTCAAGAAGTTAATGCTTGTTCTGATAGAAAGGTGTCAGAATACACAGTGCATGGCAATTTGTTGTTATAGGGCTCCATAGCCGCAGACCGGTCAGGGTGCCCTTGCTGACCCCTGTCCACCGCAGAAAGCGCCATCAGTGAGCAAGTGAACATCAGAACTGGACCACGGAATGGAAGAAGGTGGCATGGTCTGATCAATCATGTTTTCTTTTAAAATTCCCCAGATCTCTATCCAATCAAGCATATGTGGGATGTGCTAAACTCCCAATCCGATCCATGGAGGCCCCACCTCACAACTTACAGGACTTAAAGGATCTGCTAATAACATCTTGTTGCCAGATACCTCAGCACATCTTCAGGGGTCTAGTGGAGTCCATGCCACGACGGGTCAGGGCTGTTTTGGCAGCAAAAGGGGGACCAACAAAATATTAGGAAGGTGGCCATAATGTTATGTCTGTATATGTTCATATGCACCGAGTATATGTTCAACCATTTTGACTTCAAAAGAGGTCCTTCAACTAAGTGCTCATGTTTATGATATTCTGACCTCAATAACACAGACAACATGCTTCCACATGACAACCTTTTTGACAAAAGGAAGCAAAAAAATAAAAAATAAAAATCAGAAAGAAACAGGCCATCTGTCTAGATGAGTGGTTCTCATATAGCTTTGCTTCACAAAAATGTCCTTAAAATTAAATACTGATTAATGTAATATTACCATGAAATGCATAGGCAAAGTAATTAGCAAATATTGAACATGAAAGATGATGATGAATATTTTAATATTACATTATAATGTATATTAAGATGAATATAAACATGAAATTGGTTCACTTCAACCAACCGACTTAGTTTTTCTCAGTCGCTTTGGTACATTTCTCAGATCAGAATTGAAATTCTCAAAACTACCTGTTCAATTCTCACATCATTGCGTCACTTGTGCACATCAAAAAAGCAGTTTCTCATTTCTTTGAACAAGTTGCAAATGCTTTGGTACATCCATGCAAATGATTATGTACAATTCTCTGTTGTTTCCTACATTATCAGTTGCTTATGTCATGTTGATCAAAATGTATTATATTGGGTCTCTGTTGAATAGTCTCACCCCCCACAACATTTAGGCACAAGCTCATAGCATAAGTCTTTACATGCAAAATGGTTGAACAAGTTATCATAATATGTCAAGCATATTTCTATACTTTCTATATTTCCATTAGACTAAATACTAAATCTGAAAAGACTTTTCTAAATCTGTCCTGAATTGGTAAATTGCTCCCAGGTGAATCTTGACGACATGACATGACTCAATAACGACATGACTCAATGACTCAATGACATGTTCTGTCAATAAAATACAGTACAAACAGTAAGAGAGTAAATTTGAATCTTTTCCATTCTCTTGCAATTACACTCACACATATACTAAGATGTAACTTATAATTGACAATAATTGTCATCAAAACTTTAGCCATAGTTTCCATCAGAACGTCCCTCCAGAGTAAACGGTTATATTGAGAACATGACTAAACAATTTGACTTGTCTTATCCATACACAATGACACAAGGACTTGTCATTCTGATGGCACTGACATGTTCATTGACACAGATATTTACTTTTGAGAGATGAACTAAGGATTTTGAGTAAGAGAGTGGCTTTTGCAGGTTATCCATGGTGTTTTGCTCTTTGTACAAATTGTTTTGAGAAATGCACTTACTGTTTTGCAAATTGATTGATTCGAGAAATGTACCAAAGCGACTGAGATAAACTGTAAATTTGAGAAGCAACACTTTAGAGTTTCATTGGACAGTTTTTGTCAACAATAAAACTACCATTTGAAAGTAAATGTATATATATTTTTTAAAGAAATTAATACTTTTATTCAGCAAGTAAATAGATCAAAAGTGAAAGTAAATACATTAAAAATGTTACAATTTTTTTTTTTTCTCTTTTGAACTTTCCATTTATCAAAGTATCCTAAAAAAAGTTTCATGGTTTCCACATTTAAAAATAAATAAAAATGAAAGGGGACCTATTATGCATTTTTGCATTTTGCCTATTATGGTGTTTGGACATAAATGTGTGTTGGCAGTGTGTGTACACAACCACCCTATAGTAATAAAAATCCACCCACTCCTTTTTTTAAATCCCCTTTAAATCAAAAGCAGTGTCTCAGAACAAGTCGGTTCCAGATCCCTGGCAGTGTGACCTCACAAAAGCGACAGGCCCCACCCACGAATGTTGACAGACACTGACGTTTGAACATAGAACCGCCCTGAGTGCGTTCACAGCGAGTCTGCGATTTAAATGTTCTGTAGCTGGATGGATGAATCCACTCAGCTCTCTCCATGTACTCCTAAAATCTGAGCTACTGAAAACGAGGTGGATTAATTTGTTTTTTTTTTTAGGAAAATGCTCCCTCAGTTCTGCCGAAATTCGTTTATGTCTGTGCGAATCATTTCACACCTTACTGCTTAGTGAACGAATATCCATACAAAGGGACAATACAAAACAGAGGTGCTAAAAATATGCTACTCAAGCTACTCAAGGGAGCATAATAGGTCCCCTTTAAGGAGCACAATGGTTTTCAACATTGATAATAATAAGAAATGTTTTGAGAGCACCAAATCAGCATATCTGAATGATTCCTGAATAATCATGTGACACTGAAGACTGGAATAATGGCTGCAGAAAATTCAGCTTTGCCATCACAGGAATAAATTACATTTTAAAATATATTCAAATAAAAAAATTAATTCACCCTGTATGAGCTTAAGAGACTTCTTTAAAAACATATTTCCAAGATCCCAAACTTTTGAATGCTAGTATATAAAGGAACATTTATTCATTCCATTTAAAAGCTGATAAAAAACATTTAATTCGCCACCCTAACTATGCACAATTATATGCTTATTTGCATTTAGAATTGTTTTTTTCCCCCTGCCACCCCGAAGTTAGCATTAAATTGTAAATGAACCCAACATCTAGATCTAGATTACATTCTGATAAATGGAAAAAGAACAAATCATCTCTAATGGAAACCACAAGACAAGCCAGAAGTCAGTGAATTAGCCTTCAGTTCCTGCTGATCTCTTTTCCTGAGAGCCTCCACTCTCCCCCACTGAGGCCTTTTCCTTACACCAACTCTTGCCATAGCAGACAGCCATAATTGTAGAGTAAGTGGTGGATGATTTTTGACGTGGGTGTTCTCTTTTTTCCCTCTAGGGCTGTTGTTAATCTGCTGTGATTTTCTCAAAGCTGTTGAGGTCCATAGAGGCTTTCTTGGTCCCGTCTGCCAATCAGACCCAACAGCGCGACAGTTCGTGTGGCAGCAGAACAGCCTCCAGATGGTTTGGGGGTGGCAGTGATGCCAGGCTTCCGTCGAGAGGGTGGGAGATAAGTGCTATAGTGGCTTAGGGGCTTTGTTTTAGTATGGATAAATTGTGCTTGTCCTTATTGGCTACTAAATTACTTTTTGGCCTCTTTGCCCTTTCTGGGATGAAATGCTAAATTCCCTTTTGGTCAATGTGACAGACACATGACCACTGTGAGCCTCAACTACACTAATGGACAGCAAGACTTTCACAGGATTCTACAAGAGGCCATTCAAATCATTTTTCAGCCTTTAAGAAGCACATAGTGCAGCAGGATTATTATAATCAATTTTATGTGACTGACAGGAAAGCTTAACAGGAAAGTCTTAACCCTTGGAAATGGCTTTGATTTAATAAATAGCTTGAGAGATAATTTGATTTAAATGGGTTCAGAAGAAAAACTGACTTCAGGATAGTCAGAAGAAACACCTTGCAATAAAGAGAATGCTGAAATACACTACTTTGGCTTTACAAGTCAAGGTGATTCTGAGCCACTATACAGACAGTACAGCCTTTTACCATGCAGGACAAATAACAGGAATATATAGGTGAGAAAACAACTGTACTAGTAGCATTTTGCATTCTGCAGTTGATTTTTCTGAACTTGACATTAGTCATAACTGAATTACCATGATGGAAGGAATCATAAAATAATGTATAAATTGCTCCTTTCTATGTAAACTTGTCTTACATATATTTTAAAAGGTGCAAACGTATATTTTTTTAAAATACATTACAGTTCAAAAGCTTGAGTTGAGTTTTTAATGTTTTTGAAATGGATCTCACATGATCATTAATTCTGCATTTGAGCAAAATATAGTAAAACAGATTTACAATTTATTTATTTTTTTCTATTTTAATGTATTTTTAAAATGTATTCCTGTGATGGCAAAGCTGAATATTCAGCAGTCATTACTCCAGTCTTCAGTGTCACATGATCCTTCAGAAATCATTCTTAGTAACATTTCTTTTTAAAACAGTTGTGCAGCTTAATATTTTTCTATTTTGAACTTTTCTATTTTCGATTCCATTTCTATTATGTTTTCTATTTTAACATTTTCATATATTTTAAAATGTTTTTACTGTCGTTTTGATCAACTTAATGCATCCTTGATGAATAAAAGTATTGAATTTCACAGCATGCTCAACTTAAAACACACAAAACAACATAAATACTGAGAGAGTTGCAGTACTTCACACACACTCCCCACTAGACCTGCTACAAAAAATGGGCCAGTATTTCCCAGACGAAAAACACCACTCAGGAAGCATCCCATCTTGATGACAGGATTACAAGGGGAGAGAAAAAGCCTGACAAAGACATTCTGCAGAATGAAGAATAAATGTAAAACTAAGCTGTTCAGTGGCGTAGAAAATGTGAATATCTGTTGGTTTCAGTCACGTTGAATATTGATCAAATCTAGGTCTATATTTGCATGAATATGTGGGGCTGTTTCATGGGGCTGATACCAAAATTTTAGATACCAGTGCAATTTCACAATTCTCAATTCCAATTTTAAGACCATAGCAAAACCAGGCTAATATAAAGTTCTGAACCTGCAAAATGTAGAGACAAAGACTTTCAGACTTTCCCCCTTCAATTGCTAAAGAAAATGCAGATTTCGGTTATAGCTGTCAGGTAATGGAGATATTATGTGCATTTAAAAAAAAAACAAAAAAACTGGTAAGATAGAGCACTGGAATGCAAAAGTAACTTAAATCAACAATACTTTGGTTATATTTACTATTAGAACACATGGCAATGGCCAAAAGTTTTCTGATAATTTACTCACCCCCATGTTATTGAAGATGTTCATGTCTTTCTTTCTTCAGTTGAAAAGAAATTATGGCTCTTGAAGAAAATATTCCAGAATTTTTCTCCATATAGTGGACTTTAATGGCTACCAACAGATTGAAGGTCCAAACCGCAGTTTCAAATGGCTCTACACGACCCCAGTCGAGGAACAAGGGTCTTATCTAGTGAAATGATCAGTCATTTTCTAAAAAATAAAATAAAAATGATATATGTATTAAACACAAATGCTTGTCTTGCACAAGCTCTGCAATGCGCCACGCATTATGTAATCACATTGGAAAGGTCACACGTGATGTAGGTGGAAGTACCGATCCAGTTTCTACAAAGCGAACGTGCAAGGACTAAGTCAAATAGCCTTTACAAATAAAAATGTTTGAAGTTGGAAGAGAAAATGAGATGGATTTTTTTCGCCCAACCGCGGTACTTACGCCTACGTCACGCATGACCTTTCCAACGTGATTACTTAATGTGTGGCGCATCGCAGAGCTAGTGCAAAATGAGGCATTTGTGGTTAAAAAGCACATCAATTTTATTTTTTTTAGAAAATGTCAGATCATTTTGCTAGATAAGATCCTGATTCCTCGGCTAGGATTGTGTAGAGCCCTTTGAAGCTGCACTGAAACTGCAATTTGGACCTTCAACCCGTTGAAACCTCTTACCCGCTACATGAAAAAAAAAAAAAAAAAAAAAACCTGGAATGTTTTCCTCAAAAACCATAATTTCTTTTCGACTGAAGAAAGAAAATCATAAAATCTTGGATGACATCGGGGTGAGTAAATTATCAGAAAATTTTAATTCTGAAGTGAAATAATCCTTTAAATAAATGTAATCTTACTGCACTACTATTTATTGGTATCTGATTTAAAGTGGATAATCCACAGCTAGCGTTGCATCTGGTGGTTCTAAGCCTCCATGCTGAACACTAAAATCATTTTATGCTCAGCTAGTCGTGGTTTATCCTTTATTGATACCATGGTCTGTCTGAATGCTTGATTCTGTTTGGCTGGAAGGTGTGCATTAAAACCGTTTAATGTAGGGGAAACCTGTCTTGGAGGACCCCCAGCCCTGAACATTTTGTATGTCTCCTTCATCTAACACGCCTGATTCAACTTATGAGCTCATTAGTAGAGACTGCAAGACCTGAAGAGGGTGTGTCAAACAAGGGAGACATACAAAATGTGCAGGCCTCGGGGTCCTCCAGGACAGGATTAAAAACCCCTTGTTTAATGCACAGGTAGTTCCAGTCAGTTTAATCACCGCTCTATATTAATAGAGCTACACTGCTTTCAATGAAGCACAAATAACCATTAGATAAATTAAATGTAAAATATGGCTTAAATAGTTGTTTCAACAAAAGCAGTTTTAGAAACACGTATTTCCTAATAAGCCTGAGTGTCTGATGTGTTAATAATCAAAGAAGAATTCCTAGCATTCCTAATCCATAAATAATTAAAGCAGCACCCTGGGCCGTTCCTCTGCAAATGGGCTTTAGCATGGCATCTTCAGCAATGCTAACAGAAAACTACAGAACAGAGAAGTAGCAATTCTCTAAATCAACCCACAGAGCAGCAGAACCTTGCAAAATTTTCTCTGACACTTCAAAAGACCACAGTAGCATTACTCACCGGCAGTGAAGTCCTTGTTAAGGTCAATGAAAGCATTGGAATGAGGGATGCGCATTTTGACATCAGATCCGAGGGCCTTTTCATATTTTTGTTCTCTGATAAACAATAAAACAGCATGTTTTGTACACTGTACATTTATTTACACCAATTTGCACATTTGAGAAAGAATCTTACCTGTTCCTGAGATAGCAAACTTCTGATAAACCACCAGCAGATCCAAAAATGTCTGGAATCATGTCCCCATTAAAGCTGTATGTGGAAAAAAGTAGGTGGCATCAGACCTCTGCAAAAGCAGCAGCTTTACAAGTGAAGCTTGCTTTTGTACACTGAGAGGATAAGGACTACAAAGCTTGAAAGGTACAATGACTCTGTTTAAAGTGATTACAATACTCATCAGTGATTTACAATGTTGAAAACAAAGATTATATATATGGCTGTGTTGAAAATATAATTTCTTGATTTTAATTGATTCTCATTTCGATGAACTGATATGGATTCCTAAATCCCAAGAATCAATATTTTAGTCTATGCAGTTGATGCATGAACAAAACTTAACATTATTTGTAGTGCACCTCTCATACAATAAATCACAATAATCTTTGTGCTTTGATTCTTTTGCTATGAAACAAAGTCTCAGCTTTCAAATTCTGCTAATTTTATTACAAAT